>NW_028327177.1:4427494-4729660 GCF_987537825.1 Furipterus horrens
CGGCCTCACATGGCTGATGAGGAGAGGGGTCTGCAGAGGGAACGAGAAGCCTCCAGGTGCAGGGGACTCTCTGTCAGTGAGGGGGGTCACGCCGAGGCTGTCGGGAATGCACTAGAAGGAAGAGTGGACGGGGGTGAGTGATCGACCGCAGATGTCTCCTCTCGCTGTGAGAACGCACACTTCCGGGCCATTCGTGTCTCCCCTGACCGTGGGATGGGCACCTACCCGCATATTCCTGGGAAGTTCCCTACAGTACTTTTCCATACTAATCATAAGCATTTTCTGGACTGTCCTTTATGTGCGTGACCACTGTGGTATAAAGACACATGTAGTCACATGTAATAAAACTCAGGCTCATCGGGTAATAGGATCAGGAGTGGATGCATGGAGGAGAAGAGTCGGAAATCTATGGTAAATTGATATAAATAAAATGATTTGATCGTTGCATGGTGGAAAGACTGTTAGAAGAAGGTGACGATCACAGTCGGAGTGAGGTGGCGGCCGGCTGGGGAAGCTCCAAGCGCTGGTGAAGAGAGGGGACGTGGGATGTGGTCTAGGTGCACTGCGGGGAACAACACCTCCCCAAGTTCAGGAAAGTGTGCGTGAGGTGTCAGTGACCGCTTTTCACCTGCTAGGAGTCTGTAAGGGAAGAACTAAAATAACAGATTCATTCTGATCTATTTTCATCCCACAAGTCACCCGACGCCACCTAATCGTGTGCCGTCACGTGGGTGCAGTGGCCGTCCTCTGCACCGGTGGCTTGTCATCCCCAGCACTCCCATCACCTCTTCCTGGAATGCTGGCCCTTTTCCTTTGTTGCTGGACACCTCCCACTGCTCCTCAGGGTCCGTAAGGAGGTTAATGAAAAATATCTAAGCAAGAGGTGATATATTAGTCAGCCTGGGCTGCCATAACAAGATAACAACAGGAGGCTGGGAGTCCAAGGTCAAAGTGCCCGCAGGACTGGTTCCTGGTAAGGGCCCTCCTCCTGGCTTGCCGATGGCCACCTCCCTGCTGTGTGCTCACATGGCCTTTCCTTGGGTCGTGCACATGGGCAGTGAGAGAGAGAGAGAGCCCTCTGGTGCCTCTTCCTCTTCTTATCCTGACATCGATCCTATTAGATTAGGCTCCCTTTTTATGACCTCACTTAACCTTAATTACCCCCTAGAAGGCCCTATTTCCAAACACAGTCACTTCGGGAGTTAAGGCTTGAACAGAATGCATTTTGGGGGACGCAGGTCAATCCAGAGCAGATGGTGAGTTCACCACGGTGTGTGGGTGCATGAAACAGACGGCTTGTGTTACAGTTTAGGGTATTTTATTCCCAGCAGCATTGTATCTATTTTAGGGCAGAACTATCATCTTAAACTGGAGTCTTGAACATCTGTGAAGTTCTTATTGGGTTGAAGCAGAAAATAATGATGTGCACACTCAAAACTATTTCTGGATGGGAATAAGAACTTAGCTGTGAAGAAAGTCTGCTCCTGATCCAGCTGGTATCCAGCCGACGTATTATAGGACTTGAGACTTGAGACTAGAAAATAAAGATGATTCTCCAGCTTGACTTTCAGAAAAAGGTATTTCCCCAAAGCAGCTGGTACACTCTGTAAATTAGCAGCTTTTTTAAGGCCTGTAATTTCGTCTTATTTGATTACATCTCAATCTCTTCCACTTTAGAGGAAAACAAAGTAGATCAAGACACGACTGGAACAATCTGGAGGCACTGATGCTGGGTGTCTGTTCAGAGGGCCCTTTTGCAGATAATGGAGTAGCTTGCTCAGTGCATCGTAAGGTAATAGATTTGGAAAGTCCCAGAGTGGGGCTGGCTTCGGGGAAGGAAGAAGCAGCAGCTAGACATTCTCCAGTTTGAGGAGCCGGAACTAAAGCTCCATGTTCCCTCTTACGCTGCGGTTCTTCTTTGTCAGACTTGCGGCGTCTCGGGTTACACAGCAACATCCTCACTGTTCGAAACATCCTCTTATGTGTGTCATTGCTGAGTTTTTGAAGCCTTTCCGCCCTCCTGTTGCATTTCAACTTCATAAAGATTATGAGTTCAGCTAGGCAGGTTTTTAAAATTCCATTTTGTAAATGAGAAAAAAAAAAATCGAGGACAGTTTTAAAATATTTATGAATATCTGCTTCAGTACTCTGATTTCCTGGTCTGTACTGTAAGGACGCTGTGAGGGGACGTGCAGAACTCAGGTCGTGTCTTTGCAACTTTGATTCCCTTTTCTCAGCCTACAGTTATTTCAAAGTTAAAAGTGTTTTATGTAGTATGTAAACGTGCAGCTGAATAGGGTGGTCCTGGTTGCAGGTTATATCTTTGTTTGCTGGACTTCCATGCACTTTGATTTTCTGGAACTTATGGTTGTTTCTAGTTTTGAGGTAATTGTATTCCTTCTTAGTTGTGGGGGGAGACGCCGCATGTCTGTCTATGCCTCCATCTTGGCCAGAAGTCCTCCTAGTGAATATTTTAATTGAATTATTATATTCTTCAATTCCTGAAGTTCTGTTTTTTAAGATATTTTCATTTTGTTCATGCATCATTTTCCTGATTTTCCTTAGTTGTCTGTTTTCTCTCGAAGTTCATTGAACTTATTTAAGATGGTCGTTTTTATTTTTGTCTCATAATTATTAGGTCTTCATTTCTTTAAGGTTGTTTCTGTGCTGGCTTAGGGGAGGGGCTCTCATGGGTGAAATAATTTTTTAACCATTTTAATGTAGCTGGTTTTGGCTTTGCACTTTCCTGGGATATTATGACTTTTTAACTGGTTTCTGGAGTTCTCTTAAAGCGTTTTTAGACAGTATATTGTTAAGTTCGTGTCTCTGTGGAAGAACAAAGTGTGGGGCTTCCTATTTTTCTAAAGGATTGGGCTGGCCTGGCAGAGGGTCCCTGGATTATTCTTTGGGTGTTCTAGAGGGAACAGGCTATGAGGCAGAAGCCTGTCATTCTTCCAAAGTTGTGTAGTTTTTGTATTTTATGCTGTTTTAGTTTGTAACTAGCCCTATAGAAATAAGGTGATTAAAACAGGGGGAAGTGATAGCAGGGCCCAGGTGTTAGAGTTTAGCCTTAATTGATAGGCTTAAGTAATTGAAGCTGTGACTGGATAGACTTTCTTTATCACCAAACCTTTGCTTCTGGAATTTTGCCTAGAGGGTGGCGGCAGGCAGCAGGACCCCAAATTGCTTTTCGGTAGCATAACTACTATTGAATCAAGATTAAAGCATTTCCATCTCCCTAAAAATTACCCTGTGTCTTGTTGTATCATCCTTTCTCTAGCCCCATAGCCCAAGGCAACCAGTGATCTACTTTCTGTCTCTATAATTTTGCATTTTCTAGAACTTCATGTAGACTTTTATGCTTTGCTTCTTTCACTTAGCGTAATGCTTTTTGAGATTCATTTGTGTTGTTTTGTGTATCAGTATTTTGATCTTTTTTATTGCTGTGGATGTCTGTGACGCGATATTCTAGCGTCCGCATCGTTTAGAGCTGCGAGTCAGAACATGGCGCGTTCCTAGAAGCCGCTTTCGGCATCAGTGGGCGGTGGCGCGTGGACTTGCAAGCGTGGGGCGCGGGACCAACCGACGCCACTGTGTTAAAGCCAGCTGAGGAGCAGTTGAAACAGTGGGAAACACAGCCAGGTTTTTATTCAGTGTTGCTGGTAAGTTGCTTAAAAATAGTTATTATTTTTAATAAAATGAGACACTATTCTATTGTTTTAAAAACCTACTTGTGTTGGTGGTTTACTTAGTGAAACTGATCCAAATGTTTGGCTGCCATTGCACTGCCATTTACTAATTCGAGGCATGGCACTTGGAGGACATTTAAGAGATGTTTATTGTTGGGTGAGTATACCCAAGCAGGGTATTGGTAGTATCTGCTTAGAAGGTTACACTGCCAGTTTTCTATTTTAGCCTGTAAATGCTGCCCTCAAGACTGTAAAGGAGGAAAGAGGAAGGACATCTCTAAAATCAGAGAAGGAAAACTCTGACCCCAAAAAACCTCCGCTGCCTTGCGGCATACCTCTTCAGGGGAAAGGCTAAGGGAGTAAACCCCGACAGAAAATCCGGAGCCGGAGTCCCTAAGGCGGTTTGACATTGTAGTCAACACCGGCAACTCCTGCGGCGCACCTGAAGCCAAGCTGTATTGACTTTGTCTTTCCCTTGGACCCTTCAGCTGCGAAGAGAGGGGGGGTCTGCTGCATGGGCAACAGCAGACCCTCCATATCACCCTGCCCAGGCTCTGTAGCTTCAGTTTCACTTGAGAGGACACTCCAGCGTCATCGCAAGATGTCGACTCAACACGGGAGGAGACAGATACCGGTTATAAGCTCATCCGATTGGCGAAGGAAACGTGCGCCAGGGGTCTCCTCTGACGGTGGGAGAGGTCATCGCACCTCACTGGACAGCTACCGTCTCGCCATGGCTCGCCTGCCCCACTGGGTGCGTGGGGATCAGAGAGGCGCCTCTCGAAAAGTGGGCCACAAAACACCCGCACCAGTTAATTCCAAGCAAACAACAAGAAAGAAGCCTCCGGCTCTTCGCCTCGCTAGCTGGAACATCAGGACCATGTGCCCCGGACTTACTGCAGACCTTCCGTGGATCAAGGGTGCCAGGAAAACCGCTGTCATCGATAGGGAACTGGCACGACTAAACATCGACATTGCGGCTCTACAGGAGACCCGGTTGGCCGACAACGGAACTATCAGAGAAACCAACTACACCTTCTACTGGCAAGGGAAGTCTCCGGACCAACCAAGACAGCACGGTGTTGGGTTCGCTGTGAAGAACACGCTTGTTAACTCCATAGAGCCACCCACAGGAGGCACAGAGAGATTACTTACCCTCCGATTGTCAACAACTTTCGGCCCAGTCAGCATTCTTAGCGCGTATGCCCCAACCCTCTGCGCCACCACCGAAGAGAAAGAACAGTTCTACCATGCACTGGACGAAGCGTTATCCAAGATTCCCAGAAGTAACGCTCTCTATCTCCTTGGAGACTTCAACGCAAGAGTAGGAGCCGACCACATGGCCTGGCCCACCTGCCTCGGAAACTTTGGGAGAGGAAAGATCAATGAGAATGGTCAGCGACTGCTTGAGCTTTTGTGTCACCACGGCCTGTGCGTGACAAACACATTCTTCAAGTGCAAAGAGATCCACCAGGTGTCATGGAGGCACCCCCGCTCCCGCCACTGGCACCAGCTTGACCTCGTCATCACCAGAAGAACGGATATTGGCAGCACCCTCCTCACCCGCAGCTACCACAGTGCAGACTGCGACACGGACCATGCCCTCGTGGTAAGCAAGGTGCGCATAATGCCGAAGAGGTTGCACCACTCCAAGATGAAGGGTCGCCCACGCATCAACACCAGTTGTGCCAGCAACCCAGTTAAGACCCAGCAATTCATCAACAAGATGGAAGATGCACTCGGCGAGGGAGTGGCGGCAGATGACATTATCGAATCCAATTGGCCACGTCTCCGCGACGCCATATACAACTCCGCCATTATTGCTTACGGGAAGAAAGAGCGGAAGAACGCTGACTGGTACGAGGCTCACTGGGAAGAAATGGAACCCGTGATCGAGGCTAAGAGGAGGGCCCTGCTGGCTTACAAGGTCACGCCCACTCCCAGTACACTTCAAGCTCTACGGGCTGCCAGGAACAAAGTCCAGAAGACCGCCCGCCACTGTGCCAACACCTATTGGCTAAACCTGTGCAGAAGCATTCAGGAAGCCGCCGATATAGGCAACGCACGAGGAATGTATGAGGGTATCAAGAAGGCAACAGGCCCAATCCCCTCCAAGATCGCCCCCCTTAAGTCCAAGACAGGTGAGGTCATCACTGACCAGGAACAGCAAATGCGGCGGTGGACCGAGCACTACCTCGAGCTGTACGCAACGAGGAACACCGTAACAGACACTGCTCTTAACGCCATCCCAGACCTACCAGTCATGGAGGAGCTAGACACCCCACCTACTGCGGCAGAGCTCGGCAAAGCCATCGACCGCCTCGCTTGCGGGAAAGCACCAGGAAGCGACGGAATCCCTCCAGAAATCCTAAAGAGCGGGAAACCAGTCCTGCTACAGCCGCTCCACCATCTACTCTGTCGCTGCTGGAAGGAGGGTTACATCCCCCAGGATATGAGAGACGCCAACATTATCACCATGTACAAGAACAAAGGAGACCGCAGCGACTGCAACAACTACCGGGGCATCTCTCTCCTCAGCGTCGTCGGCAAAGTATTCGCCCGGGTCGCTCTTGCCCGCCTGCAGACCCTTGCTTCCCGCGTCTACCCAGAGTCCCAGTGTGGCTTCAGAGCTGGCCGCTCAACAGTGGACATGATCTTCTCCCTACGCCAGCTGCAGGAGAAGTGTCACGAGCAGCATAAACCACTCTACCTCGCCTTTATTGACCTCACGAAGGCGTTTGATCTGGTCAGTCGAAGCGGACTCTTCAGCTTGCTACGGAAGATTGGCTGTCCACCACATCTGCTTGCTGTGGTCATGTCCTTTCACGACAACATGCACAGCACGGTGTCCTACAACGGCGCAACCTCTGAGGCCTTCCCAGTCAGCAGCGGAGTAAAGCAGGGCTGCGTCCTCGCGCCTACGCTGTTCGGAATCTTCTTCTCCATGCTCCTCCAATACGCCTTTAAGGACTGCAGCGAGGGTGTCTTCATTCACACCAGATCCGATGGCAAGCTCTACAACCTGGCCCGTCTACGAGCCAAGACCAAAGTCAAAGAGGTGCTCATCCGTGAGATGCTCTTCGCCGACGACGCAGCTTTGACATCACACTCCGAAGAGGGACTCCAGCAGCTAGTCACTTGCCTTTCCCATGCATGCAAGGAGTTCGGACTAGCCATCAGCCTGACGAAGACGAATGTTATGGCTCAAGGCACGGGGACTCCCCCATGCATCACCATCGACGGATACACCCTGGAGGTTGTCAACGACTTCACTTACCTCGGGTCCACCATCTCGAGCTCTCTGTCAGTCGACTTGGAGGTCAACCGGAGAATCGCCAGGGCAGCCACAGTTATGGCCAGACTGAACCGGCGAGCGTGGAACAATTCCAGCCTCACTGAGAAAACCAGACTGCGCATCTACCAAGCCTGCGTACTCAGCACTCTCCTCTATGGCAGCGAGACGTGGACCACCTACGCAAGGCATGAAAGGAAACTCAACAGCTTCCACATGAGGTGCCTGCGACGCGTCCTGCATGTCGCCTGGCAGGATAAGGTCCCCAACACCGAGGTGCTGAAGCGAGCCAATATGTGCAGTTTGCATGCAGTTCTTAGCGAGAGACGCCTCAGGTGGCTCGGCCATGTCAAAAGAATGGATGCAGGCCGTATCCCCAAAGACCTCCTCTACGGCGAGCTAGCAGAAGGCAAGAGGATGACAGGGCGCCCAAAACTGCGGTTCAAAGACATCTGCAAAAAGGACATGACACAATGCTCCATCAATCTCAACACATGGGAAGTACAAGCAGACGACCGCCTAGCCTGGAGGCTCGCGGTCAGGCAAGGTACGTCACGCGCGGAGGCTGCGCGCAACGAGGAGGCGGTCCAGAAATGATCGAGGCGGAAGCAGCGTCAGCAGCAGCAACAACAGCCATCTGCCTTCACCTGTAACATGTGTGGCAGGGATTGTCACTCCCGAATCGGACTGCACAGTCATTCTCGGCGGTGCAGATAGACTCTCGAGAAGCTACGCCATCGTCTCTCGAGACGGACGGCTGCCGACGACTCTGATTTCCTGAACCGCATTCCAGAGGCTTTCTTTGGTGGATGGGTAGGAAATGAATTGGGGGTGAGACTAAACCCAGAAAAGATGCTTGACAAAAAGGAAAATCTTTAAAAAGCGCCATGCCCTTATTGTTCATGTAACCTATCTCCTTTTATTCTGATTGCAGTCCTCTCTCGATTCAGCGGTCTTCTTACGACCTTTGATAATATTAATGACTGTGTAGTTTTCTGTCTGAGGACCAGAAATCCTGGCGCCCTCCCCTACACCGTATTGATCTCACCTGTGAAGTCCCGAAGAGAGAGGCACATCCAGGAAAAGTATCCATAGGGGGCTCACTGGGGACATAGTCCTACTTTATCAGGACTCTGGGAGGCTGGCTCAAAGTACACAGACTGGGTTCAAGGTCTCGTGGGCTCTTCACTCCTTTTATCGACCCGAACGTGGCTCTCATGATTTTGCCGTCTTCCCGCCGAGGTCACGGAGAGAGAAACCTGCAGAGTGACGGGTCAGGGGCACAGGAAGGGGGCAGACTGTGGCACTTCTCCCCTGTCCCGGGGCAGAGCAGGTGAAGCAGAGGGAAGAGTGTTCAACCCGAGGTGCTGTGCGAGGCCAGGTCTTCGGCCTGCCTGTCGCTGCTGAAGTACAGACGCCAGAAAGAGTCAAGAAGGGGGACAAGGGCTGCTGTTCAGTGTCACAAGGGGGCCCCCAGTGACCTTACTCTTCCCTCCTCACCAGGGGCAGAGGAAGGGGAGGGGCCGCCGGCCATGTGGGAGACCTTTAGACCCTGCCCGCCCCCATACTCAGCCCTGACCAGTCAAATCAATAACTCTCTCCTTGGAGGGAGACGCTCAGAAGGGGTGAGCCCACCTTCCTCGCCCAGCTGGAGGCTCACAGTTCTGATGAAAGATGGTGGATCATGTAAAATCAAGTTGCAGGGTGGTTTTTTTTTTCTGTTTCACATACTTTGTACCAGAAGGTCAGTTAATAATAATATCAGTGATTCTAGTCCAAACACAGCATATCCCAATCTCTGAAAACTAGCAGAAACAAGACCAAGCTACCATGTTTCCCCGAAAATAAGACAGCGTCTTATATTAATTTTTGCTCCTAAAGACGCCCTAGGTCTTATTTTCAGGGGATGTCTTATTTCTCCATGAACAATGATTCACATTTATTGTTGAACAAAACATCCACTTTTATTAATACACTGCAGTCATGCCATCACAGACATCAGCATAACCAGCCAGACTCTGAATTCCATCAAGAATACGGGGGGAGCTGTAGCAATACTGCCGCTAGGTCTTATTTTCAGGGGAGGCCTTAGATTTCTCAGCTTGAAAAAAATTACACTAGTTCTTATTTTCGGGGGATGTCTATTTTTGGGGGGAAACAGGGTATGTATTGGCTGCCTCTCCATCATCTAGGAAGCTGTGGTCAGTATTTTAATATTATTCTTTCTTGGTACCAAAAGAAACATGGACTTGGATTCACGGTCTAGACGTAGGTCAGTTCCTAGCAATGGACCCACTTCTAAACACTCTTAAGTCTCCACAATTTCTGCTTCTTATGTCTTTTTGTCAGTTCCGTCTGGGAGAGCTCATCTGAGGATGCACAGTGACATGCCCACTAGGGGACTTGGCCTTCTTAGCCAGACACGACATCACAGGCATAGTGTGTGGAGAACAGAAGATCTGTATCGCACCTCCTTGTGCTAGAGAAGAGAGAGTTTCACAAAACAAAAAACCAAACACCACTGTTTCTAAGTATGTTTTGTTTCCTTTTGCTGAAAATATAATACTCTTTTTATCTGAAGATGGTTTTTCTTTCCTCATAAATTCAACACAGAACATATTATTCAACCTTGGGCCCACGGGTGTGAAATTCTGAGAATTGTGGATGGCTCACCAAGCATCTGATGCAGGAGATTTACTTGTGTTAAAAATTGCCCCGAAGGCATTTTTCAGTGATTTCAGGCTTGGAGCAGGAATTCACCGCCATTTTCATCCTCATTGTGAATCGTGGATTGTGATGGGGAGCTTCCCTGAAAGTATGCCAGGTCCTCACAGAGTCGGGCCTGTCACGTGATTTTGTTTCCCGTGACGTGGCATCCCGTGGGCAGCAGTGTGAGGTGGTGGACAAGCACAGGAACTTTGCTTTCATCCGGTTCCAGACTTGAATGCTGGTTACATAGCGCTGTTTTTCTTGCTAGAGACGCCTTAGCAGACCGTGTCCGACACGCTGTTTCTTCGTTTATGTAAAGAGAATAGGAATAGGTGCGCAAGATAACATGGTGATCGAGTAATTCTTTGAAGCAAGGGTGTTGTAAACAAACGTGAAAGTGGTGCTTGCCTCTGAAACGCTCGTTTGCCTCTGTGCTCCGGTTCTCCTACGCAGTTTCTTATCCCTGGTTTTCCCAGCCAGGCCATCAGCAGAGCCTGGCTTCCCCCATGGCCACGCTGGCTAGAGGGCTGCCTCGGCGGGGTCCGTCAGCCCCTGTACTTCCGGCCCTGCTCTGACCAGACGGCTCCAGAGGGGGTGAGCGATAGTGACTCATTGGCCAAATCCCGCCTCCTGCTTGTGCTTTTGTACGGCCTGCACACTAACAACAGATTCTACATTTTAAATGGTTGAAATAAATCAGAAGAAGCGTATTTCGTGACACAGGAAAATCGATCAGTATTCCACTCCAATGCCTGTAAGTAAAGTTTTATGGGACGCAGCATGTTCATTTATTGATGTGTTGTCTGCAGCTGCTTTGACATGACAGCTGCAGACTTCAGTAGCTGTGACAAAGGCTGTGTCCTCCCAAACCCTAAAATATTTACGTGTAGACACGCTCTGCTGACATCTGATACAGGAAAAGAAACCCCACTTAGATAAAGCTGCTGCTCATCTAAGCTTGGCTGCTTGCTAGTCACGTGTGACCTTGTCAGAGTCACCTTTCTAAAACGCTCCTCATTAGAATAAAGTAATAGGCATTAGCCAAAGTGTCTATGAAAGCACTTTGTAAACTGCATAAACTGTATGATTGTGATTTTCAAACCTTGTCTTAAATGTAGAAACCTTTTATTGGCCTAAATCTTACATGAAACCTGCATATGCAAAGCAGACATAAGTAGGGCAGGCGGTTGGAGTAGGGAAGGGGGATTGAAACACGAAACACTCACCCACTGCCCCTGGGTCCTTTGCTGAGCCCCCGGGTTTTGGAGGAGAAGAGTTTGCAATCCCTGGGCTGTGAGTAGAGCGAGGACTTCCGATCGTCACCATTTCTAAGGTTCCTTTTCTCATTGAAAGATGACTCAGTGCGGCCCACGGGTCCTGGACTGCATTATCCAGCAGCTACAAGATAAAAGAGGGCATAGGAATGAGCCAAGGAAGAAGCAGTATTTCTAGTGGTTGTCAAAGCGGCCAGCTACTGTGTTCGTCCGACTATTTTCCTGACGTGCAACCTTGAGACGCCGCCAAAAGTGGGAGAGAGGCGGGCGGATTGGAGCAGTGAGCGTGAAAACCACAGGGACGCCCCAGCAAAGACGGACTCAGCGGGGCTTGTGTTGCGTGAGATAGTGTCACAGAGGAGCGTAGCTTGAGATGACCCAGATGGGGCTAGACTGGGTGTCCATTCTAGATATGCCCTACCCCCATTTTCCTTCAAGATTGTTCCTGGCTGAAGGGGGGCAACAACAGACCTGGGCTGGCCAAGGATGACAGGGACATAGCAGCTGGGGCTGCTGGTGGTGATGGTATCTAAGACTTAATTAGATGAGCAGGACTTGACAGCATGTGCAGGTAGACCAGTTGGCCTTGGCTCTGCTCAGAGGTACACAGCGCATCCCTGGGAAGCACGGTAATCTGGGGAGAGGGTCAGTGAAGGGGGAGTCACTTCCCTTTTCCCCCATTCAAATTTTCATCAGAAAACTGTGATTTCACAGGGCAGCATCATGAGCTCCGTGAGGAGCACAGCTTCAGTGAAGTGCAGACAACAGAGTAGAATGTGGAGCCCATGTGGGCCAGAAGTAATGGTCAGACAGACCAACTACACAAATCATTTTCACGGAGAGAAAGGAAGATACCTGTAACAAAGAGCAAAGAGATAGGGAAGATATTTGTAACAATAGGCAAAGAAAGAAAAATGTGGGCGTACTGAATGGAAAAGAATACAGTTGAAATAAAGATATCAATATCTGGGTAAAAGAACAGAACATTTGTAGTCAGAGAACAAGTTACGGATCTGAAATAATAAGGACCCCTTCTAGAAGGCATCCTAAGGAGTAAAGAGAAAACACAACAATGTAGCTAATAGAAATAAAGGCTGGGAGTAGCTCTTCAACTTCTTTCCGACAGAAATTCCAGGAAGAGAAAAAATATTTGAAGAAGTATTGGCTGAGAAATTCTGTTTTAAAGGGCAGATGGTATGATGCAGGTTAAAACACATACACACACACACACTTTCTCACAAAAGGTGAAATTTTAGAAGACCGCAAAGAGCCCCAAAGCTTTCAAAGTGAACAGGCAGAGCCTGCAAAAGAAGAGGACATAAATTGATGTCAAACTTCTCAAAAGCAAGACTGTCGCTAAGAAGCCAGAAGAGGCACATTTTTGCTATATTAAAGGAAATACAGAATTTTACTTCCACCTTTAAAATGAGGAGAAAATCAATATATTTTTGAGCATATAAGGCCACTGCCTTGCAGGCCACTCTGAGCTTCTTGTAAGCATCTCGTAAACCTGTTTTTCCAGCTCATTCCTTTCTGCTATATGTCAAGCACCTTTATTTAGAATTCAAAGCCAAGAATTTGACTCTCAGTTCTCCAGGCTAAAAAATTCTCTCCCATGAATGCAGTGAGTTTCGAAGGTTATTTTTCTGCCTGGATGGTAGAAAAAAAAAGCCTGCTGGCTACAAAATACATAGAAAAATCTGGATTAATATCTCAAAACAGCCCCTCTGTAAAGTCGCCACAATGAAGATACAAACAGAGTGCCCCGAGAACCAGAGCCCTAATGAAGAAGCACGGACTCTGGGCTGTCGGGTCTCGGGAAACCACTGGTCTTGCAGGGTAAGATTCCGACAAGCCTAGGACCCGCACAATGACGCCCAGGGCCAGACCCGGCGGTGACTCACATTTGTATCCACAGGCATGACCTTCCTTTGAAATGTCGAGGCTTTCCTTGAGCTATTGACATAGCAACTTGAATCATTAAAGGCTACCGATCTCCTTTATGTAGTCATAGCTCTTTGTAAGAGCCTGAGTGTCTTCATATTACTTCCCACTCTTCGATGTCTTCCAAAGCAAAAGGCCCCCATATCTGACAAGGTGAGGTTATTTTTAATGTTTGATGCAGAGTCAGGGGAGCTCCTTTTTGCTCTGTTGTCAGTGGGATAGGCGTAGAAATGCTGCAGAGAGTAAAAGCGGGGTTGAAATAATTTTTTCCCCCATGGCCCTGCTACATTTCTGTGCGGCCGCTCTACACTGGATGGAGTTAAGTCTTCTTTATCCCATTACCATGCCGTATTTCCAGACAGTACATTTCTGTGCCCACTGTAGTGAGCCTTTTTTTTTTTTTAATTTCACTTCTATAACATATTTACATGTAGTGCCTTTGTACTGGATGAAATATACTCATTTCCATGTTCTTTCTAGTCTAGAAATGAGGAGTGTAATCATTTCTACATTATTTCTGCACCGATAGTAACAATAATAATATGAATAGCTACCGATTACCAAGACACAACGTAATCAGCAGTGCGCATCCACTAACGTAAGTTAACCTTTGTAGACAACCCTATGAAGTAGATATGATTATCATCTTCATTTTGCTTATGAGAAAACTGGGGCTCAGAGAAATAAATTAATTTATCCAAGCCTCATACTTAGAAGGTGGTACAGATGAGTTTGAATTCAGGTATCTCTGATTTTTAAAACTTTACTTGTATGCATGCTTGGGTGCTCTATAATAAGGATGATATTTTTTTACCATCTTCTTCCAACATTATCCCCATCGTCATCATCACCATCATTATCATCATCAGCATCACTATCATCATCATCATCACCATCATCATCACCATCATTCTCAGCATGATGAGCATCATAACCATCATTACTATCATTACCATCCTCCTCCTTTATATCATTATCACCACCACCACCATCATCATCATCACTGAGTAACAGTGAATGTTCAGTGAGTGGGCAAGTCACCACCATTATTATTGCTTTTATATTCCCGTTTCTCTTGATGTTGCCATCGACAATTGTAGGGCACTCACCATGTGCCAAGCACTGGTCTAATACATTAATTTTTGATAACACCCTTACTTTATAGATAAGAAAGACACAGAAGTTAAGTAAGCTCCCCTAACTTTCCCAAGATAGAAAGCCAGACACTCTGGGTTCAGAATCCATGAAACTTGTACCTGAGATTCAGTTTTGTTTTGTTTTTAAAGCAAGGATACTGGACAAAAATTATACATTTGTATCCATAGTATGGTGACCTGGCTGTAAACTTGGCCTCCTAAATTCTAACCACAATCTCTCCAGTTCTAGCTTTCGTGTCAGATTTCATCCACGTGGCCTTCCATCCTCTGCGTTTGGTTCTAAAAGGTGCTCCCGAGCAGGGAGTTAAATGGGCAGTAGCAGGGGAAGGGGACCTTAATCACCTTCCAGTCATCTGGCTAATGCCACACGATCCTTTGAAACTCCATCCTTTCAGGAAGATTTGTTGGAAGAACGTCAGCGAGTTGAACTGACCGTGCACTGCCCATTAAGTTAATGAAGGCGACTCCCCTTCTTCCTTTCTGCGTGGCTCTGCAGATGACGCTGCAGTCAATCAGAGTAATAGCCACTGCTCAGCACACTGATTTTCCTTCCCAGCCTGCTTTATGAGCATTAACGGGGCACCCTAGCTCCCGCCTTGGCCAGGGAGAAGCGCACACAGTCCCCTCCGTGGTGAACGGGGCCATCAGGAGGGTTAGAAACACATTACCCTTCTGTCACTCTCCGCTGCCGTCCCAAACAAACAGGAAAGGAAAGAGAGTTCATTTCAAGCAGAAGGGAAATGGCTCCCAAGTGCTGGCATTTTATTAATGGTGACCAAGTTATCCCACCCCCACCGCCCAGGTTGGGACAGAAGCTCCTGCTTTTGGCCGTGAAGAGGGTGACAGACTCATTTCAGGCCTTGCTCTGAAGGCTGAGTCACAGTGGTCACTTGTCTTCTGGAGGGGGCTCCTTCCTTGCCTCAGGCTCCCTCCCCAGCAGGGGGCCCACCCTTCTCTTCCTTGGGAGTTGGTCTTGACAGTTCTCAACCCCCAGTTTCTCACAGTCTGTTGTCCTCTTCCCTCCAAAACCCACTCCTGCCCCGAGAGCTGTCAGCTCTGTCCTTAGCACTGAAAGCGCCCCCTAATTGCTTCCCTTGGTTCCAGTTTTCCACCCCTCCCCCTCCTGCTCATCATCTAGACCCTTCTGTGCTCATCACGTCCTAGGGAAAGCCTTCCCTGACTCAGCCTCCTGAACCCAACTGTCATTCCTGCGCTCCCTTGTCATTCAGTGTTCCTCTGGGTGGGTGACTGTCCCAGCCATGCCTGGGTCCCCGCTCAAATGCCTTCTAACATCCACGAGGGGAGGGGCTGTCTATTTTTTTCTCACCAGCCTGTTCGCGGAGCCAAGAAATGTCTGGAATGCCTAAGGTACTCAATAACAATATGCTGCATAAATCAATAAACCATGCTACTGTTTGTTCTAACATCTGGGTCTATTCCTGGGAAGAAGTTTGTTTGGAAAGTAGAGGACACTGGCTTGTTAGTCCAGGTAGCTGGGAATAAATTCAACCTCACAGCTTGCTATACATTTAATTTTGATTAAATTAAAATTTAATCAAATTTTAATCCTGGCCCTTGTGCCAGGATTTTCATACCTTTGAAATATGGACAATAATCCCAAAGCTGACAATACTCATTTAGCAAAGATTCATTTATTGAGCATTTATTCTACGTCAGGCACTGAGTGAGGCATAGGGATACCCCCAGGAACGTGAGAGGCATGGTCCCTGCCCTCATGGTGCACACAACCTATTGACAAAGACAAGCACCATTTGGGGGATTTCTCGCAGGAAACACATGGTCGTGGGCATGGCAGTGTGTGAACACTGTGGATTTTAGTGCTGGAGACAGACAGTGGCTTCCCCAGGTTCGGGGTCACGTGCTTGGCGCAAGTAACCCCTAGTTCTCCTTGCAGTGCGAAGTGTTAGGTTGCACTGTTTCCGTTCCGTGGGTGAGGAACGCAGGATGCCGTGATGTTCGGGGACGCGCCAGAGGCTGCGTAGCTTATGAGTGAGGCAGCAAGGATTGGTTCTCCCGGGTCCCAGAGCCCACACCTCCCACCAGGCCGCCCTGTCACTGGCCAAGTGCAGGTGGAAGTGTGGAGCCGGATTTCAGGGCTTTCGTCTTATATACGTGTGAACAGTCATGTCCTAGGGTGGCGTGGCTTCTGTACTTGGTTATATTGGCCATCTCATAATAAACCCGCATCCTGGGGTACAGTGAACATTCCCCTTTTCAGCCAGGAGAGTGACTGGGGATTTATGAGCACCACCTTCAAAGACAAGGAGGACTTTCATACATAGTGACGGGCACCTGGTAGGTGTCCTAAACTGTTTACTGGATAGCATGTCGTATGACTCTCTGAGGACCTAGGGTTGAACTAAGACCAGCGGGTAAAGGTGATTCGGGACAAGGCAGGGGTGGTTTTGCTAAAAGAATTGTCTGGAGTCCTGGCGGGCTGCGCCGCGGGGTGCGGTGGGTCTCATGCCTGGAGAGCCATGAGGAGAGGTCCCCTTCACCTGTCGGATAAATACTGGACGAGCTCAGACACACGATGGGGTGTCACAACTGGAAGAGAAAGCCCCCGGGATGCTCACAGTGGGTCATTCTTTGAGTTTAGCTCCTCGGGGCTCTCATTTCCAGCCTTTCCCCTTCTGGGGAGAGGGAGTGGGCAAGGCTCCCCTCGGGGAGACAGTGTAATGTGAGCAAAACCCACGTCCGTGTGATAGGATGTGACGTCGCTCCAGTCCCAGCAAAGGGCAAGTGGCAGATGGAGCACCAGGATGTCAGAGAAGGTGGCCACCTGTGACTCCTTCCTCCAGCCCGATCTTCCCCTGTCTCCTGCCTCCAGAAGCCAGGTTTAGTTTCTTCTCTCCAGATTGCCAAACTGCAAGAAGGGATGTCCTCATTCCCCCGCCAGCTGTGTCCCCCTGGGGCTGGGACACCAGCCACCGCCTGGCTGGTGCACATCTCCACCCCAGCCTGTGAGTCTGTCCTTCTCATCCCTTGGTGAAGTCTTGAGAAATGGCAGGGCACGTTGAAATCCCTGAACCGTCACTTACTAGCCGTGTTCCCATGAGCCAGACACTTCAGCCTGCTCAGCCTTGGTCTCTGCGTGTGTAAATCAGGAAGAAAATTTATGACCCGAGGGCCACTGGGAGGGTGGCCCCGCTCTTATTACACTGAGTGCTCCATCCGTTCGCCGCTGTTACCCATTCCCTTAAGGTTCCTTTTCTTCTCAAATCAAATTGACACGGAGACATGTTTACTTTGCCGATGGCCCCTTGCACATGAGAAAATCAAGCCGTTTCTAAGGAAGAGCAAAAGTGAAGCCCCTGGGCCCAGGATCCTGTGTGCGTTTGCAGCGACCAGGCAGGACACAATGGCTGTTTTTTTTTTTTTTTTTTAATCTGAGCAGGGAGTAAAGGTGCCAAAGCCTACCCAAGCTTAGCAAGTTTTGAGAAAAGGTCATCATTTTGGGTCAAGTCTGTATTTCTACTATGGACTCTTATGGAAGACGTTTTGGAGAAGGGACTGCTTCAGAACCCCCTCCCACCTCCCCCACGCCACCATCGGATTGGATTTGGGTTGAAGAAGACTTGAGAACCACTGGTTTGCTACAGAACGGCCACCACTGCATCATCGCTGGTCACTTAATGGTGGCCACCAGACCCAAGCTTGTCCAATCCAAACCTTTCATAAGAGTCTCTCTGCACTTGAACTGCGAAGGTGGTCCTTCATTCACGGGCGCTCTAAAGTGAGACACGTGTAAACCCCAGTGGCCGTCTTTCCCAAAACGAGGGGGATGTTGCCACCCCAAGGATGCAGCCGAGCCATGGGGAGAGGTAGGGAGGAGAAGCGGGCAGAGAGCGGGAAACTCGCTGTGGTCAGATCCTTGGTTTCAGTCCTTGGGACCCGCTTCCATCCCTGGCATTCCCTCATCGCCCCCAAGAAGGAGAAAAACAGCCCCTACATCCGGCACCCGGCCCTTCCAGCTAGGCCGTTGGGTTCTCCGACTGAACGTAAACAATTCCACAGAATGCCAACGCCCAAAACGGCCATGTTTCTGGCCGCGATGGCCAAGGGACAGGGATGGGTCAAGGCATGGAAAATGAACCACTTCATCATCATGTCTGAACACAGACAAAGATACAAACGTTGTCCAAGCTCCAAATAAACACCCCCTCGCCTGGGCAATTTTAGTGATTGTACTTCTTTACCAGTTGAGGCGCAGCTTTGTTAGCCTGTCCCCCTTAGAGATAAAAGTCTGAAAACATAGACGTATGATCTGAGCTAATGCAAGTGAGACTGGGAATCTGGGTTAGCAGGGTGGACAGGAGGGGGCAAATGGGGCTTAGTGGTCACATGACATTATTTCAGCTGCACCCTTCCTTATGAAAAATGCTGTTCAAACGCTGTCCCTTTGTTGAACAGTCTAGTGGGGTCACGCAAGGCCTCACCAAAGCTTTCTGGCGCCCGTTGTGACCGAGGTTGGAGGCGTGGCTGTGGTCGGTGGTCCCGGGTGGCTTTGGCTACCTGGCTCTGACTTGGAGCATGAAGTGCTCACAGAACCCCGACACCTTCCTAGACACAGCCTTCCCCACACGCAGCTCCGTCCTGTGCAGATAGGAAGGAAGTGAAGTCCCATGCAGAGGGACCAAGTCCATTTGGGAGCCTTCAGTAAATGATGCCCCGCAAGTAAGTCCCTCCAGGCAGGCCTGCTGGATTTACAAGATTTAATTCTTCTGCTTCTCTGCAGTCCCTTGTGGGTAATTGCAGCCGACAGGTTTATGCCTCGCGACGGCATTTTGTCACTCAACCCCAGCTCCCGCAAATGACTTCCCAGTCTGTCAAGCCTAAACCTCTTTAAGCTCCGGCAATTGATGTCAGATACTGTTTGTTGTTGTGATTCAAGGTGGAGACTTACTCTGGCATGAAATGAGCTGAATTTTCACCCAGGAAGGAAATGGAAGACTCAGGGCCGGCGGGGGAGGCCCCTGCAGGGGGAGGAGACGCAGGGGCTGGCAGACGTGCACCCTGGGGGGCCTGACACCCCTGGGCACTGCCAGAGCTGGGCAGGCTGAGGGCGGTGCAGGATTGCCCAGAGGCGGGACTCGGTTCAAATGTGGCCCCGGGGCCGTCAGACAGCCTGTGGGCCTGGCTCCCCCCACCCCCCAGGCCCCTGTGCGGAGGTGAAGGGGTGGGCGCCTTGCGCATGAAGCCTGGAGCCATCGCTTTCTCTGTTCTATACCAAGAGTCCGTGTCACCTCCAGGGCTCCCAGAGTCAAGCGACTGTGCTCATCCCCATGTTCTGAATGCCATCTGTCCTCATGTCCAAGCGCACCGTCCATCTCACGTGTCCACAGAGACAGGCCTGATGTCCGTTTCTTGATTCCGTGCCCCTGTTAGTGATATTCTGTTAACCCACCCAGTTTAGGTGGCTCAAAGCGTGGACTTCACCCAGTGTGGGCGGGGGGTGTCTCAAGTCCCCCCACACACATCACCTGCCCCTCCCCCACCTGCCCCGCGGACGGCCCACGTTCCGTTAACATCACCTGCGCACACTCACAGCGCGCCTGCGTGTGCCTTTCCCTGGCCCGGTCTCCCATGAACACACCGACACGGGGACGAGGACACACTTCCGAGGGTGCGTCTTGGTGCAGGTGAGACTTCTCACAGTAACCCCCAGCTCCATTTTTAAAGGGGTTTTCCCTGTGTTGGCCAAGGGCTCTCGGGAGACGGAACCTTGCAGTGTTTAGTTCTGTTTCTAAGATTGATTTCAGAGCTCTAACGCTTCAGGTTTGTGGCAAGGGTGGAAAGGAAACAAAGGTGGAGAGGAGGGGCCCTCGGGGTGACTCTCAGCACCCTCAGGGCGTGGCCTCCCCCAGGGCTGAGGTGGTCAGTTGCCACCCACAACCCTCAAGTCCCCGTTTTTCCTAATGATGATGGCGGGAGAGACAGTGGCTGGGCCCACCCCGCAGCCCGCCTTCCAGCCGGGCGAAGCGCATGTCTGTGCCCTTTCTGCCCCGGCCCGTCTAATGGGAGCGCATCCTTCACAGGAACTGTCCTGCCGTTGGCAGGGACATGGCAGGCTGACGACAATTCAGGAGAAAAGCCACCTCAGCCCTTCCGGGTAGGGTATCACAGTGCTGTATCCAGTTGGCCCTGCTGGGGAAAATCTTAGTCTGAAACATCTGCTTTGGGGTAACACGGTTGTATTCAAAGTGTCCCCTCAAACACCCCCCAAAAAGGGAGATTCTGCCCTAAAGTCAAATTCAGTTGTCATATGAGAAGCAAAATTTGTTCATGATTTTTAAAATAGGAATTTGCTTTCTTAAAAAAATATATGGAACTCCATTCTCTCATTCTCTTTATTTGTAGGTATGTCTGTATACACCTCCATGCATATATTATACATGTTAATGTACATGTGTGTAATATATGTGTGTATTTTACATGCGTGTGTTGTGCGCGTATGATACATATGCAAATACAGCACATGGGTTTATATGAACTTTAAAGAATGATAGCAGTTAATGGTTAGTCCTTTACATCCTTAGGAAATTAGCATTGAATTAGGAAATTTAATTTTCCTGGGTTCTTCAACTTTAAATTTCTGCCCCAGTTTTTGCCCTCAGTGTCGTGTCCTTGTGTGTGACCTTGGGTAGGTCACTTAAATTCAGGCCCCTGAGGCCGCGTGTTCTCTTGCTGCAGTATGGTTCTTGCAGGTTACCCATGGCTGTCAGAGGCTGCGGCCCTTTTGCTGCGCAGAACAGTGCTGACTGTGCGTAACTCTGCCTTACTGATTTTCAAGACGAAGAAGCAGAGGCTCAGAGAGGTTGAGTGACCCATACATCGCACAGCCGGTGAATGGGAAACGCTGGCCTGCGCCAGGGGTCTAACTCTGTGACTGTGACCCCGCACGCAGGGGCCCGGAGGGAGCGAACAGGCTGCAGGGAGGGCGGCAGAAGGAAGGCCGCCTGGGCTACAGGCCAGACTGCTGCAGCCTGATCGCCGTATCCCTTCCCTCCCGATGGCTGACAAAGAATAGAATACCGTTTCATATCCTGCGCATGCACAGCCCTGTTGATCTGTTTGCATTACCTCGCTGCCTGAGAGGCGTAGGGTTACAGCGAGCTCCTTGGTCGCTCAGTTGCCTTCAGTCACCCAGACGGTAGTGACCCTGAGACTTGAACCCAGGTGTGTCAAGCCCACGCCCCTTCAACTATTCCATGTCATCATTAAAGAGAGCGCCCCAGATGGAGAAGCACCACTCAGCGGTGTCAGGGCGCCTGTCTGTCCCTGGAGGCATGGGCCACCGTGGATGCTGAGTCCTCATGCTCACATCCCCAGGCAGACAGCCCCCCTCCAGAAGCTGAGCCAAGGCCATCCTAGTCCCAGTTTCTTCCTTGAATCACTAGCAATACCCCCCTCTACCAGTTTCTGAAAAAGTTGCCACCTCAGAGAGCTTTTTGCTGAAATCTCTTAAAGCAAGCGTTATCTTTTCTTAACTTTAAAAGGATAGCGCTCTTCTGTGACTAGGGTCTTGTGACACTGGCCGCTGATAGCTTTCTGCTCCTGTGTGGCACACACCATGCAGAAGGAAGGCCTGCTCCCTTCAGGCAGAATGCTGCCATCCTTGGGAGCACAGATAGAGCATTTTAAATGCAGCTGGGTGTACCTGGGGTTGCCTTGTGATGCTCCATTCTCATACAGCTAGTGATGGAGACCTAGAGCGAAGCAGAAATGTTGGCCTATTGGTATAGAACAATAGATGGTCATTGCCTCAGTAAGATTTTCAGAGCAAAATATTTGGAAGGAATTTTTCTTCTGCGTGCCAAGGCAGAACTTGCTGAAAGGGAATTCTAAGCAACGGGGTCTCAGACAATGAAACAGTTGAAGTACTGACACTTCTAGTAGCTGCTGGTTGACGGCGGCGGGACTCCAAGCCCAGACGTTCGTCAGCTGCTCAGCTGCTGGAGACACTCGGGCGGTGTTTTACGTGGGAGCAGAGGGGTGACCTGACCCCGCAGCTGCCCAAACGCACACACCAGCTTGCTTATTTTAGGCTTTGTTTTTCCCTTCCCCACGAGGATAAGGTGGAGGCAGAAGGTTCATTAAACCCCTGTTAGGTGATGAGTGCTTTACAGATAGAGTCAGCACCTCATCGAGCAAACAGATATTCCCACAAATTCTACAAAACGGAAAGCCTTCATAGAAAGGGGCAAGGAGGTCCTTGGCAGGAGACAAACAAAAGTTCCTTGGAGGAAGGAGGGAGTTCAGGGTGATGACAGCTTCTCACTGGCTGAGCTGTGCTGTGTTCCGACGCTGGGTCTGCTGCTGGGCGAGGAGAAAACCTTCCTTCCTGCTGCAGGGATAGAAAGCAGGCGCCGCAAGGTCTGTCGCTTCCTGCTCGTGGACTTGACACTGAGTGGCAGAGCAGGAGGGCTCCCCCGACAGGCCCCCTGACTCTAATTTTAGCGGAGGTTTTCTTTACTGACTTCCACAGGATTTTGAAGTGCAGACCGGTTAACTAACTCATCAGATGCCCCAAGGCAAGAACACGGAGCAGTGGCCATTTGAAGAACGCGTGTTAGCTAATGTGATTTTTATTTTTTATCTTTTATTTATTTTATTTTTTGGTTTTTCAATTACGGTTGTCCCATTTTCTTCCCCAGTGCTCCCCCCACCCAGCCCACCCCCTCTCCCACAATCATATCCCTCCCCGTTGTCCACGTCCATGAGTCATTTATATACATTCGTTGACTAAATTTTTTTAATGCTCTTAACTAGAGAACTAGATGCCTCTTTAGTGCTGCACCCAGTTATTTTTATTACCCAAGTTATGACTCAGGGACTGAGCTGCTGTTTGCCATGAGTCAGGCACCACCCCTGTGGTCTAGGGGGTCAGCCAATTCTGGTGCAGCCTCTGGGTCCACAGCGGTACAAGCAAATGGAGAAGGCATCGTGGAGGCGGTAACGTGTCTTGACTGTTTAGCACTTCCTACGTGCCGGCCCTCTAGACACGCTTTTACACATTCTAATGTGTGATACAACCTGAAAGAATGAGTACGTCCTTATCTCTACCTGACATTTAAAAAAAAAAAAAAAAGGTCCTTTCGTTGGGGAATTCACTTAATTTCTTAGTTTTTCATTTTCTCTACCTGCCAATCTAAGACAAAAACAGTGGCCTCTCCCTCCTTTGGGGTGCGTTCCTGAGACCAAATGAACTCCTTACCAAGAAAAAGCTCTGGGCAGTGTCTCAGAAGGCAACACATAAATAGAGAACAGCGTGTATTAGCTATTTTGTGTCTCCAGGGCGCAGAAGTGATTCAAACCACACGCCTGTCTGCGTGCCCTTTCCAGCTGCCACTTTGTATGTTAACTGCACACCCTTAACATTTACTACCCAATCTGCTGGTTTAAGCCCTACAATGAGGGTGGAAGGCGGTCTTCACTCCGGGGACCCATCTTCCGTCACCTGGTGGAAATGAAACTTGGAGTGTGTTTATTGCCATCTGCAAAATCCCAGGTGGGGAGATGCTAATTATAGAAGATTCTGATGCTTCTCTGCCCACAGCTGCCCACACTGTACAACACGTCTCTTTGCTTAATGGGCTTTGTGTTGTCCTGAAACGCACACGTGACAGATAGAGTACAAACATGCAGAAGCACCTTGCTGGAATGCTCCCTGGAAGTTCACCTCCGTTAGTCACCGCAGAAGCTGTAACAGACACCCCCAAACTCATGCCCTACACTCACATTTTTAATTCATAAACATCACTCCCTGTCCTCATTTAGATCCCGTTTATTCCAGACGCAGGACGTAAGCATGTGCTCAGTGTTGATCAAGGCAGCTGGACGGTGAGTGGTAACAGCTGAGAGCCGATAGCATCCCCACCCCACCCCAAGGCTGGCACATAGATGCACCGTACGTGGGGACCATTTCGTTTAGGGACAGAGAGCTGTGTTCATCTACATAAACCCTCTACATGAGTCATTTCCACATTTTTGTCTGTGTTAAATTGCGAATGCACCACTGCATTTTGGCATTGTAAGTGACCCACGCAATGAACGCCTTGCGTCAGAGTTTGGGAGTGAACGAGTGTTCCAAGTTCACGGAAAGGAACAAAACAGAACAGTTGTTGGCAAAGGCAGTTTCTTATTATTTATGTCAGCTCTGTGTTTAGGTTGTTAGCCATGCAGTTACCTTAAAAAAAAAAAAAAGTCTGGTGACCCATGGAGGAGAGACCCCTCAAAAGAGAGTAGGTTTTTTTTTATCATCTTATTACCAAAATTACAGCCAGACTCCTGGCCGTTCCAACTGTAATGATTCTGGGATGAGATTCAGTGAGCAGGGGATGACCGGCCAGTTCTTAAATCTGAAACAAAAGGAAGAAATCATTATATTCAATAATTAAAGGGCATTTACTTAGTGCCAGGGATTGGGATAATTACTTCACATTGTTTGCTTTGGTCTTTCCCCAGACTGTAAGTGCCGGATCCTACAGTGCATCCACTTGGTAGTTAAGGGCACTTCCGTGGTGTTTCGACTTGTGACTCTAGGCTTCCCGCAGCCCATTCTGCCCTGCAGTACAGAGCATGCTTGAAACTTTGTGGGACTAAAGGAGGAAATGATTAGTTCTGCCAGGTTACACGGGAAGGCTACGTGGCTTAAATGACGTCGAGTCTGTGGCTTAGGAAATTATGGAGACTTGTTACCGGCTCATTTCCTCTCTTCCGACCTAGGACGAGCTGGAAGCTTTGTCTGCATTTCATGTGCCATGTGTACACGAGCATTGCTGCACTCAAGTGCCATCAAAGAGGGATAATTCTTTCTTTATAGACCTGGAAAGGAAATCTCTTATCAGCTTGGTATTGATGAGATGCAAATTCATGCCAAGACAAGAGTTTGAATCATTGATTTTTTCGTTAGGTGTTTGAGCTTTGCTCCTGCCGCTTTCCTTCCTGTTTCAGAGCGTAAAGTCTGAAATTCACACGGCAGTCTTTCTGTACTGTGGTACCTCTAACGCGCGTCCCAGGCAGCTTCTGTCTTTGTCTCCAAGACTCTGGAGAAGGGATGGTTATTTGTTATGTCTTTTAAACACCTAAGCCTGCTTTAGATTACTTACATATCTTTTCTCTTGTTTGAAACCTTCTCTCTGTTATAACTATTGAAAGAAGTTTAACTTTTGAAAACGAAACAAGATAGGCAGTTGCCAGAGGAGAAAAGAAGGGCAACAGTTTTCCCCTTAATGTAAAGCTGGGGCCCATTGTAACAGGCTTATAAGTAACTGGAATGGATCCGGAAGAAAGGAAAAGTGGACGGTGCTGGAGAGAGGAGGACTGAGTACAACATTCCTTGAACTTCTTGCTTCAAGGTATCAATATTTGCTCCAACTTCTCCATCCACTTGGAATGCCCTGTATTTCCATGCCTTTGCCCAGGCATCCAACCTATTGATTAAATATTTATTGACTTCCACCATGTGGCAAGATCTGTGCTGCCTCAGGCACCACAATATGAGTGAGATTCTGCTTATATTATGAAAAATTAGCAACTAAATGAGCAAGACAGATGAAAAAATCCATCACCAAACAATTGAAAATACACTGATATGCCTGTTATAGAAGCAGGGTAGAAGGACCTGTTCAAGCCTGGGGCAACCCAGGAAGGCTTCCTGGAGGAGATGGTTCCTTACCTGACCCCTGACATTAAATACATAAGGGGAAAGGAATGAGGATCACAATAAAGGGAGCACTGTGGATACCAGTCAGCGAAAAGCTATGGCTGCCAGAGGAGAAGCCTGCACCATAAACACCTGTCAAGGCCAAGGACTAGTTCCCTGAGCTAGAGAGTATACAAATAAGTGATCTTCATCTCCTATGCCCCGTTCTTTGCACCTTTTGAAGACCCCATGCACTCTCTGATGTGTGTTGAATTGCGTGCATGTTTTCTCTCCCCTTTGGAGCACGTGAGCTCTTTGAAGAAAGGTGTTTCCCCACGGCTGGCGCAGACCCAGCATTCGTAAGAATGGCTCCGTGACCGCATGGAAAGCAGGAAGGTACCCATTCAGAACATGTACTAGTCCCCCTGAATTCAGCAGAAGTTTGTCAGGGGATCCTCAGAGGACAGAGTGCCTGTGAAGTGGTGTCCACAGAAAGGTCTATTGATTTTATAAACCCATGGCAATGCATTGTGGGAAGGGGCGACAGAAGCCTTTTTTCTTCATCGCAGGGGAAAGCAATCTCACACAGAAACATTCTTCCGCCGCCTGCGACTCTGGCTCGGCAAAGGTCATCCACCATATTTACTACACTATTTATTGCTGTCATTGGCCTATAAATAACGTCAGCCTAGAGACTGAGGAATAGCATCAGGCCACGGTGCCTGTGACGGGCTTATTCGGAAAGGCAGAGACGTCCCCATTAACGTCGGAGGAAGAGATGTTGAAAGTAAACTCCAGCAATTACCAAGAATAATAACTTTCCCCATAAAAACAGTCTGAGCAAAGACTAAATGGCGCTTAAAATAGCATTTCTCACCCGAACTCCCCTCATAAAATTGCAGAACCCGGTTCTGAGAGCTCTAGCTGTCACTGGCCTTCAGGCAAAAAAACTTCAAATTAATGGGGAAAATGTCAGATGGGATTCCTTTGGGGCTCACGCTCACATTGAAATTCTGATTCCAGGCACTGAGTGAGAGCGGGGAGCCTAATGGGTTATCGGTGTGTTTTCTAAAGTGAGGCTGAGGGATATATAGAAACTCGGGGTGGGGGTGGGGGGTCCCTGATGTTGATACTGCACAGCATCACTTAAAAACTTCACATGCGTGGTTATGGTCTTCTGGCATCATACGCTGAACTTGCCTTTTCCAAAGTCACTTTTGCTTCTCTCTTCTATCGCTAGGAAAGTCACTGCTAGAGTGAGCTGCTGGCAGGATTCTCGCCAGCCTCCAGGTCACCCGTCACTCTTTCCAGTCCTCTTGGGTTTCTCTTTCTCACCCACCCTTTAAATGTCGAGCTCCCGGTAACTAGAGGAGGCAGCAGGAGAGAAGGGAAAAGAGGAGAGAAGCTGCATCTCTTCCATCTTTCAACCTCCAGGTCCACAGCAGATTCTGCCCAGAGTGGAAACCAGGAAATAGCCAATGAATATGAACAGATGGGTAGAGGATGGGTTGTTTGGTGCATGGCATGGGGACCTGGCAGGTGCATGGCGTGGGGACTGGGGCAGGGGCATGACACCCAGAAAGAACACAAGAACAAATCATGGCTGTCACTGGTAGGTTTGCCTTTCCCTTCCTACTTAGCTCGTGTTCAAGTGGTACCTTGAAGCCTGCAGGGCTCTACAACCCCAGGGCTGTGGAATGGTACCGGTCCGGCCCGTGGCCTGTTGGGAGCCAGGCCTCGAGGGGAGCTAGCCTGAGCTCTGCCTCCTGTCTCTGCCACTCCCCACCCCCCCGAAGGTGGTTCACAGCCGGTGAGCAGCAGGGAGCAGGTGCAACTCACCTGAGCTCTGCCTCCTGACCTCCCCATCCTCCCATCCTGCCCACCCACCACCCCCCTCCAGGGAAATACCAGTCCCTGGTGCCAAAAAGGTTGGGGACCACTGCCTTAAAGAATCCTGAACTGATGTGAATCTCCACCCAGAAGGAGCATGGGGTCGGGAAGTCCACATGGTTGGATTGTGGGCAGGCACTGCCATCTCATCTGGGCCACATGGCTGTCAGTGGGGAGAGGCAGTGACAGGCGCCAGGCACACCCGCAGAGAAGGGAGCATCCCTGGTTCATGCTTTCTGGGAAGAGTCAACACCGCCGACTACCACCAGAGGGCGGCAGTGGGTGCCTGCTCCCAGAGGAGTGGGGTCCCCTCCTAGTCCTCCTAGGGCCCTTCTCCCCACACCCCTCCTCCCCATAGCTCTCCCGCTGCCCTGAGTGCGGCCTTGGTCCTTTCTTCAGCAGACTGCTGAGTTGTCTGTCTTCCTACCTCTCCCCCTCCCTCCTGCATCCCTCCCTCCCTCCCTTCCCTCTGAATGGAAGCCACCCACTCACGTTTGCGCACTTGTGACCGGGAACAGCAGTGGTACCTGACTCATCACCCAGGGAGGATGGCATGTTAATCAGGCAAAGCGCTGAGAACAGGCTCCACACATCCTAAGTGCCTGACAAAGGAAACCAAGTCAGACGCAGGCAAATTCACAGAAAATAAATGCGACCTAAGCCTGCAGGGGCTGTGGCCCCGTTACGTTGTCCGCCAGACCTGCTCCCCCTTTCCCATTTCCAGGAGCAACGCTGTTTTAGACGAGATCTTGGCGTCTCAGCCTGACGTGCTCACCCTGGTCCCCTTGTCCTTGTAGGTGCTGCTGCCGAGACAGCTCTCCCCAGCAGCCCTCCAGGGACGCGCGGGCTTTGACGTCCTCCATCTCGGTCCCTTCCCGAGGCCCTGCAGTCCCCAAAGAGCCTCTTACCTCCACGGCTCCCTCACTCATGTCGCCCTGCTGAAGTCTGTCCCATCTCAGTCTGGGCATCTCACGGCCACATGGTCAGTCCTTGTGACATGCTTCTCATCTGACGCACCGGGCGCATCTCTGCTTCTGAGTCTTGCCCAAGAGGAACCGGGGACCCCTTCCCGGCCGTTGTCACCAATGCGCGATGCCTCTGTCCACCCGTGGGGGAGTCTGGAGTTCATTCTTCGGCAGAACAGGCAGCAAAAACAAAGCTCCGAGGGCCCTTGACCCTGCTTTGCTGGAGTTCAGTGAACAAAGCTGTGAAATAGTTGCAACCCAGTTCCTGAGGACGCAGAGGGAGGGAAGGGCAAGGCTGGCTTGAGCCTTTACAAGAAGAGTTCAAATTTTCTGACCACACGAGTTTCTCACCTTAACCCTACCTCTGGCGAAATGCTTTTTTTTCTATAGTTAAAGGGCTGAGAAAAAATAAATAAAAAGCCAAGGCAAGCTGTGTAATTCAGAGAGAAACTTGGAAAAGGCCCTCCACCCAGCACTTACTGAGCAGAAGCCCCAGCTCGTGGAGCAGAAGTCAAGTACAAAGGGTGTTGACACCGCCCCGAAGCCCGCTGGCTGGGCCTGGCCTCATCCCACGCGGCTCTCACCTGCCCGTGGGATTCGGTGGTAAAGGGCACCTCTGCTCACCCACCAGGGAGACCTCAGCCAGAAACACCGCGCCTCACACAGCTGAGTATGTTTCTGTGTGTGTGCATCCGTAATTGTGAAGTCCTGTTCATAGGCTTTGCTAAGTAAACACGCGACTGTTAGACATTGTGCTGGAAATCAGAGAGAATCCTTCGGGGCTAGTACTGGAGGCCGCTGGAGCCGGGCCTGACTTCCGCCTGGCAGAACCAGAATCCCCGCGTGGAGAGGCCCCCCGAGCGGCCAGATCCCTCTGCTGCCTGTCCAGCAAGCCAGGAACGCCGGGAAATGAGCCTGCCCTTTAGCACCTGTCAGCTCGCAGCTGATGGGGGTTGCTGTACTGACGCCCCGGCTCCTTGCTCTTTGCTGGGTACCCCCCCCCCCCCGCCGGGATTCCCCACAGCTGTAGAAGAAACCCTCCCTGTCTCCCTTGGCCGCCTTTCTCCCGCCGCTTCCTGCCATCACCTGCAAGGCAGACTGCTGGCCCTTAACTCCGGTTTCAGCGCCGTCTTCGGCAGGAAGCCCAGCCAAGGCAGAAAAGCGCGGCGTGCTCCTGACAGTCGATGGCAGGCGTAGGATTTTGTGAAACGGTGATTTTTTTTTGGAAAGCAAGGTGTCATTAAAAATAGAGTCAGCCCACATGCTTAAATGAAAAAAAGGGACACCAGAGGAAAGTGGCGACAGGAGCCACTGTCGGAATCACCAGAACGTTGGGTCAGTGGGATGGTGACACTGATGTCTTCAGGTGGACGCCGGTCAGCCGTGCGACATTAGTCAGTGAGCAGAGAGCCCAGCAGTGACGTGAAATGCATTGGCACTTGGAACCGCAGAGCCAACCCCACAGGCCTGGCAGGGTTTCACCCCGAGCGATCTGCCTGCTCATCGGCTGGCAGCTGCTCTATGTGGCCAGAGGGTGCGACAAAGGAAATGAAGAGAGCAGGCCAGGGGTCGTGACCTTGCCTGCATCCTAAGTCACTGCGCTTCTGCTAAAGGCCGGTGGCAGATGTAAGTCATAGACATGTAGGAGGGTCTTCAGTGCGGACCGAGTCGAGAGAAACTTCCCTGGTGGCCCTTCCTCGGTGGCCCTTGCACTGATTCAGGAATGTGATAGCGTGTGTCCTAACCAGGGAGGGGCAGTGGAGACGGAGGTCAAAGGCAGGTGAAGAGGATTGCAGGGATACATGTGGTGACGTGGACGTGGCTGGATTGGAGAGGGAAGATGGCACCTGGTGACTGTCCCAGGCAGCGGTAAGGAAAATAGCAGGCTGGGAATTTAGGGCATGTTGCTTATTATGCAGATATGTAACGCAGTGATAGACGTATTTGAGGCATCTTAGTTTTAAGCGCTGGGGGCGTTCCCAGCGTGAGAAATCCAAGGACTATTGGATGAACCCACTTTGCTACCCAGAGAGGGGTCTGAGTGGAGATATTGAGTATAAGTTTGATAGATTCTGTATCAATAATTCATAAAATTCATAGGAAATTGGATAGTACTGGTCACAGAGGGGTTGTTTTGGGAATATAATATTTTCTGATACCGGACTCTATTGATGGTCTTGGGAAATGCATTAGAAAATGTCGCAGGTCTCCGAAGGAAAAATATTAATTTCATGATGAGATAAGTTTTTGTGATGAGAGAATTCATTTCACGATGAGTTCCGCTCTGAGAGCTCATTTGGCCAGCTGGAAGGAAGGCCTCCGAGGGGGGGTCACCTTCCTGCTAAGGGATGTGTTTTCATGGTGGATCTTTTCATTATTTCCAATGTCACGCGTGCCCTTGGCTTGGCCGTGGTGTTAAGGGCGACCAGCATGTGCGTCTTCCAGCCCAGGCTTCACTCACTCCACCCAGCAGCCCCCCTACCCCACCCCTGCTTCCCAGAAGCCACCGCTTTCCTGACCTTGGCCTATTTATTTCAGCACTTAATTTCACCCATGCCAATAACATGTGGACACCGCTCTATCATGTTTTTGATATTTAAATAGATTTCTGATCCTCCATTTATGGTGGAGAATTTTATTTTCTGAACTCCTTCAGAGAGACACAGTCTTTCTCTTGACCTTAAATTCTCAAGATGATAACACCATAACTTTAGATAACATTTAGCCTTTGGATTAACGTGCCTGCATAAATAGTGGTCCCTGCACGTAGGCTTTATTTCTGGTACAACTAGGTTTGCAGAAACCTGATCATGTTCCCCCTTTGTGTGCTTCGTGTTCTCTAAGCCGACCCCTTCTTCCTGCCCCAGACCCAGCGTATCTCTAAACTTCTCCCAACGCTGTTTTCTAGCTGATGATCAGCTCCATTTACCTGCTCACTTCTCATTCCAAACGTCCCCCCTAAAGATCTCTGGTTTCCTGGTTCCCGTCTGCATTGAGGAACGTGGCCTAGGTCTGCAGGTGCAGATGGCCGCACCCTAGCTCTCCCTGGGAGCTGAGGGTGCTCTGCGGAGATTTGGTGAGTGAGGGGAAAGAGAAAAGAGCAAAAACTGAGGTAGGAGCCCCTGTTTACTCATCCCAGACGCAGAAGGGGGAGAGGCTGGCTTCTTCAGCAGGCCCAGCTGTTCTCGGCTCGGGGCTTAGCTCCCACAGCGGCGGACGCCTTGGGATCACCTTCAGCCTCCGCTTCATCCTTCCTTCCTGGCCTTGACTTACCCGCAGCCGTTTCCTCCCATCGTCTTTGCATCCAGTGGAATCTGTGCCAACCGCCCCTTCGTTTTGTCTATTCATGCTCTCACTCGGTGCATTTCTTCTGCCTCCTTCCAGAGCACCCCGGGGTTAGCTGCCGCCATCTGCTCCGTCCGCTCCCTGCGGGGCCCGGTGCTTGATCCCCGGGCACCTCCATCGGTCCCCCGCCCCCACCCCCGCCCTGCCTGGGGCCTTGCTCTCCCCCTCTGGGATGTGCCCTGGCCTGCAGACCCTTACTCCTCGCGGATCTTATCTGTTCAGTCTGTCCCAAGCCGACTGAGTCACTCTAGGACACAAAGGGGTGTATCGACCATCTTTCAGGAAGCTCATTATTTGGGAAAGGAGAAGAATGACAAAACTGTCGCCTTCAGAGTGGTCCCTCCTCTGGACAAACTGCAAGGCCCATTCCTTGTCACTCCTACGTGGTGGTGGTGGGGGGGGGGCAGTATCGCTGCAGAGTCTGCCTGTCACAAGCCACCTGGATTCTGCACACCTCACAGTGCATGGCGCATGGGCCTTGCTTTTAGTAAAAGAGGGTGCTCAAAGTGGGGGTGCTCCTTAAGGCAGTCCAGACATTTTTTATTCACTCCAGTTGTGGGCATAAGTAGAGACAGGTCACTTCTTGCTTCTCCACCTTCAAGTGGACCTGGGTCCCCGCTGACCTCCTCCAAGGTCATCAGCCTCAGCAGAGGTTGTAGTGATGATTGGCCCTTATATGCTCTCAAGGGAGTGGTCTCTGCTGAGAAACGGGTGCCAGAGGGGAAAAAGGCCTTTAAATACATGTACATGCCTGTGTGTGTGTGTCTGTGTGTGTGTGTGTGTGTGTGTGTGTATATAGAGAGAATACACAACCATAGCCACTTACCCTTTAAGGGACACAGAGCAAGGAGCTGACAGGCCCGCCCTGACTGCCTCCCTGCATTGTGACCCACGTCTCTGGAACAGCCACCAACTGAAGCAATAAAATTGAGTCTCCATGTCTCATTAGCAGAAGGCGCAATAAGAAGCCGGGTTTCATGGTCATGGTCGAAGCTAGAGCTTTAATCAGATGCTCTAAATGTGAGTTGCATTTCAAACAAACGACGTCATATTTTAAAGTTCCAAACTTTTATAAGTTTTTTTTTTCTTTTGCTAAGAAAGAGAATCTCATGCAACAACTGTAAACACCCCATTTCCGGGCTGTCCTAACGGAAAATGGAAAGCTTGACCCACCGGTCACCCTAGCAGGCATGGCGGCCACTATCCTAGCAGAATTATTGCACTTGTGGAATGAGACGGCTCTGCCCTCAGGGCTCGGAGACTCTGGCCTGTCCCTAGACTGAGTCACAGGCCGTTTCTCGGATCTCCTCGCCAGAGGACGGCAGGCGTGCGGGTGCTAACGGAATGCTACTTAGCCCTCTTGCTCCGGGCAGCACCCACGGCGTTTTAATGTGGCAGGTCTCTCCCTCTGCACTGCACTCCCACACACGGGCTTCCTCTTGACCCTTGTCACGGATGGAGAAATGTCTGTATCCTTTACGGGACCAAGATGCCCACACGGCTTGCTTACCACTGTGTGCATAGCACCATTGGACGGATATGGCTGAACGAAGAAGCAGACGCGCGCGTAGTTTCCGCTTAGACTGACAACATTCTCCCTTGTTCTTCTTCCTTTGCCTTCCCCGTGAAGCGCTCTCCTGTGGTGAGGCACAGTGGGAAGAATGGAGAGGACACACTGCGCCTGTGTGTGTTTAGAGTCAGGCAAGCCCGGGTCCTAGAGGTGGAATGTCTGATCGGTGTCGGCCCTTGGGAGTTTTATTCATTGATTTATGCACGTGTGTGTTCATTTATTAGCATTAATTCTTACTGATTTATTCATTCATGTATAATCTCTCCATTCTTTTAAAAAGACTGGTTATTAAATCTTACCGTGTCTCAGCCTGTACACTAGGCCTTGAGACGCACTGATGAACCAAACAGAAATAGCCGCTGTCCCCAGGGAGCTGACATTGCATGGGGACTGTCAAGGGACTAGATCATTTATATACCTGTGAAACCCTTGATATATGCAGTGATGGGGACGGAATCGTGAGCAATTCGGACAAGGTCCATGTCTTTGTGGAGCTTATATTCCAAAAGCCAAAGAGACCAAAGAGAACGCAGCAGGCAGCTGTAGCCATCGCTGAGGAGGAACAGGGTGGGTTGGGATACGGGGTGATGGGTGCGGTGGGAGGTGCTTCCTTCGGGAAGAGCAAGGAGAAGCCTCTTCAAGAGGGGGGCATTTCCTCTCCCTCCCGCACCGTCCGCCCATTTCCCCACACAGGGGGGCACGGCCTGGAGGAAGGTCACCGTGGGCGCTGTGCCCTGTCACAGCAGGCTGCGGACTGCGCCAGGTGGCAGCTGCTCTGAGCGCCGTCTGAGTGATGAGTGTCCGTGAGGACTAGACGAAGTGACGCAGGGTCAGTGCCCCGCAGACCCTGGCACGTGGGGCGTGTTCACTGCAGGCCGGGCTCCCCAAGAGACAGAGCCCGAGGCGGAGGTTCAGGGACAGGAGTGGCTGAGTGTGCCCTCGGAAGCCCAGGGTCGGGGGCAAGGCTGGCAGGCTGGGGCAGAGGGAGAAGGGGAACTGTGATGCAGCTTTGACAGAAGGTCCAGTCTGCTGCCAGGGCTGTGGGGGGCTGGGGCGACCCTGGAGAGTTGGGGCCAAGGAGCTGGGCCTCTGTTGCCTCACTGACCAGTCATTGGGCACTTTGGGGGAGGGGGTGACCTTTAGCAGGAGAGGGACTCAGCCATGAATAGACATCCCAGCAGCTGTGGGAGCCCGGAGGCCCGGAGGCAGGGAGCGCAAGGCCCTCGGTGGGCATTCGCCACTGTGACCCCGGCATGCATTTTACCTTCACCCTTTGAAAGTGTCTAACGCGGTGCCTGACCCATCAAGACACCATCTCATTTTACGGTCACTCTCTGGTGGCCTCGGCTGGGATCCGACATCCACTGGGAGACACAGGGTGAAGCCATCAGACTTTCATAAGCCACTGCCTGGTGTCCTCACCATGCGTCTAGTGGGGCCTATTGGAGTGCCTGCCGGGGCCGACCCCATGACCGCCTGTCTGGGGGGAAAACGGAGGCAGCACCCACTAAGGACTCACCTCTGGGTGACGTCTCCTGCTCTGTCCCTTCTGCTTTCACAGCTGCCTCCGTTCGCAGTGAGCTGAGGCGGTGAGAGCTGCTGCAGACCCATCAGTGGGTCCCCCCTTTTGCACAGCAACTCCACAGGGCAGGGCGGCAGGCAGGTCTGCCCACGGGCCTCGGGCCTCCTGCGGGAGGAGGGCAGGGCGGGGAGCACGGGGCAGGGGTGCAGCCAGAGAGCACAGCTGTGGTCTGAGGCCTCGGGCTGCTAAAGGGACCAGGGGACATAAGTCCCTTTTCTTTAAGGCTTTGCGACCATGTTCCATGCAGCACGTTCTGCCACAGCATTGCTCGTGGCTGTGAATAACAGCATCTTCTGGAGAAAGTGACCTTGGTGAAACAGGAGGGGAAACGATAGCGCCATGAGCTCAGGGGAGCGTCTGTGAGGCCTGGGTGCAAGCGTTTCCCAACAGGCCCCAGGCGTCATCTGGGCAGCCTCGTCTGGGGAGTGTGTTCTGTTTTTCCCTCCCGATCTCTTCGTTTCTGTCACGTGTCATCTCCTCCGTCTCCACAGCAGCGCTGTGGCTTGGTCAGGGCTGTGAGTCCCACGCTGAGGCCCAGGGAGGCTGAGGTTTGGGAGGACATGACTCGCGCAGGGCTCCGGGGTTTGCGCATCTCACAGTGTGGGCTTGGCCGCTGGTTTCCAGCCCCAGGACCAGCCCTGCATCTGCTCCACGGTCCCCCGAGGAAACCCCCGCTTCTTCCGTCTTCACGCTGGACAACGTGATCACGCCGTTCCTCGAAGGGGAAATGAGTGTCAGATGCAAATGTAGCATAACATACCACGTGCTCTGTAAATGCTAATGATACGTTTTCAGCTATTCACGAGGCCTAGCATCTTCCTATGGAAATGTAAACCTTTGGCCCGTGTGGGCGTTGAGTCTCTCCCAGCTCTGCAGGTCTCTGATCTCGGTGAGGTGAGAGCCGGACGGGTCGGAACTCTTGAGCTGAGGTGACCCTCTGGGACAGCAAGCAGGCTGTGTTCCTCCTCCGCGTCTCACTTCTGGCTTTTTAAGTGTCCTCATTTTCTTATCCTTAAAAGGCGTGTGACATTGTTTTCTGACTTCCTTAGAGAGCTTCTTGGGAACCCAGTGTGAAAATGAGCATGCAGGCCCCTGCAGGAGAAGACAGCGGGCTAAGTGCCCATCACTATTCTCTTCATCCTGGTGTCAGATGCCTGTGTGCCGGGCAGGAAGAGCCTCACTGCGAAAACGTGCGCCGTATGGAGGTTCCCATCGTTCCAATCACCGAGTCACACTCTGGGGGTCGGTTTCTAATTTACCTGCGCTGAGGTTAGAGAAAATGGTCTACATACTACTCCCTGATTCTCGGGCGATAGTCATTTTTTGGCCAAGGGTGCTGGTGAGGAGGGTGTGTTCTCTGCTTGGTGTGGGGCTCCACCTGCATCCTCTGAAACAGGTCCCATGCGCGGTAAACCAGGTTGGCCACCCCTGAGGGGGTCGGCTGTGCTCCCCGGATGGTGGAAACCCCGTCTCTCGAGTCCCCCTCACCCCGCCCCTTCTCGGGCTCTGGGAGACATATGTTGGACTTGTTCCCTGTAGTTCCCATGCCCCCTGACCTCTCGTGCATTTCCCGTGCGCTTTTTCTGGGCTGCAGTCTGTGGAAATGGATGTCGTTCTGTCCTTCCGTTCCCTGATTCTTTCTTGAGTTGTGTATTTTGGGGCTGTCTAACTTGTCCACTGTGACTCTAATCATAATGACTCTTTTCCCTTATTTTTTTATTCTGTTTCACTTGTTTAGTCATTCATAATTTTAAAATTTTAAACATTTTATATTTAATCTATATCGATCATGTCACATTAAGGTCTGGGGAGTCTAAGCCGCTTGCTTTGCGTCTCTGCGGCTCTTCTGCCCAGTGGCTGAATCCTTGTGTGCGTCTGCTCATCTTTTATTTTGAGCTCATTTTCTCTGATCCCATCTCTGTGATTCCTGGGAGAACTGGATTGGGAATGCCCCTTCCAGAGTAGATGTGAGGACATGTTTGCCACGTGCCTCTGGGACATTGCAAGCTGGCAACTGTTTTCGTGTCAATATTTAAAGTTTGGAAACCCTGGACTGCGCTGGCTGTCGGCAGCCGGAGCCCCATGCGGCTGGACGCTGCGGCCCCGTGGCAGGTGCTCCATGGATAGTTATTGAGTGTAAAAAGGAGTGAGGAAAAAATGCATTCTTTTCATGCTTTCTTTGGGGGGAAAAAGCCAAAATTAAGCTATGTGTTGGGGTTTTTCTTCCTTTCTTCCTTTTTTAACTTAGAAAAACCAAATGTAACCCTGGCTTTCCAGAAGGCCTGTCTCTACAGGCTTTCCATGCTGCGGTTTCATAATTCCTAAATTGGTCCTGATTACATCCAAATTTATATATTCCCCTGATTAATCATGAAACACTGGAGCAGAGTGAGCTCAGAGGCCACCCGCTCACTGTACTAGTAAGGGTCCCGCCGCTTCTTCAGGGCCAGGCATCTGCCAGCAGCTCCCAGGAAAGGATTCGAATGGCTCGTATTGTTGCAAACAGCAAATGTGAACAGGAAAAAAGAGCTTGAGGCTTCGATTTGCCTGACTCAGTGGGCCTTTGTGTCTCGGATAATCGTGAAAAACATCCTGACAACACCTTTGCTGTGTTGCCCCCCCAAGGGCCTCCTGCGGAAGGCCTCTTTCTACCCAAAGGCGGGCTGCGTGGGAAGTGGGACCAAGTGTTGATTGACCAGCCCCCCAGCCTCAGGATGAGGGATTTTGAAGGTGCAGCTTCAATCCCCCACTGGAGCAGGGCATTTCAGTGACTCTGGAAATTGTCTTTGATATTCTTAATATTTGCTGATTCCAGAGGTGCAGGCTATTTCTGATTAGTGTTATCTCATCTAATAAACAGAAAACAATCCCAGGGAGCAATTCACCAGTCTGCTATCCAGGAGCACTTGTTGTCAGGCAGGTCCCAGAAGCATCGGGTGCTCGGGGAGTGGCATGGGAAGCTTGCTAATGGCTGTGCCCCATCTCACGGTCCCGGCTTCTGCCTGCTCTCGCTGCTTTGTTTGGGAACCTCCTTTCCGTGAACAAGTCACTCTCCAGGTTAAGTGGTCCAGCCATCACTAAGTATTATGTTTCTTTCACTATCTATCGGGCTTTTGCTAGTAATGACAGCTGACGTGAGTAGGGACCTCACAGGTCATAAGACGTTGCCGACATTGGGGATACTGGCGAGAGGACCCCTGTCCAGAGAGAGGCACAAAGGAAGCTTCTGTTAAACTGCAGAGAGGGTGGGCAAGCAAATGGTGCCGACAAAGGGGCCAAAACCACTGGCTCCAACATTCCTTGAAGGCCTCAAGACTGTTCTGCAAATACATGAAACCCTTTGAAAATTGCTTTGAGGAATTAAGATGGAGAAAAACCGACCTTGGGTCCTCAGGGGTCTGAAATCACGCCCCTTGACCTTCACTCGTTTTGTGATCCGCCAGAGATAAACTTGACCTTCCTGCGCTTCGGTTTCTTCATCTGGGAAATGAGACACCTTAAAGCTAATGACCCTCAATGCAAGCTCAGACGATGAAGTTCTGTGACTCTGGTGTCCTCATTAGCAGTTGGGGGAGACTGAGCCTGGAGAACTAAGGTGTCAAACTGTCCTGCCCAAGGTGGCATGGTCAGCAAGTGACGGGACTGAGGGAGGTGACCCGGACTCCCATTTCCAGTCCCCTGGCATCACACCCCACTCCCCTGCAGAAACGGGACCATTTTTGTCACATTCTGCAGGGAAGAGCGGAGGTGGGAGCTGCAGGCTTTGCAGGTGTCCAGATCCTCACGTTTGCACGCTTGTCTTCTTCTCCCACTCGTAACATCTGTTAAATCATCTTCAAAAGGTCCATGCTTTGGACAAGCCCCTTATCTCCTGAAGAATGAGTGACTTATCCCCTCTTCATAATTAGACTGTGTCAGGGTCATGGGTTGGTGACCACATTCTGATTCCCCATGTCAGCCCATCTGGGGTTCTGGTGATGTCCCCCTTGAACGAAGAGAGGGGAAGCCTCTCCTTTCCTGTCGAATCAGTAGAAGCCTGAGCTCAAACCCCAACCCTGCCCGTGTAGTCAGCATGATAAAATAGCTCCTCTCTTGGTGTCGGGATTAAGGATGGACAACATCAAAATACACTGGCCGTGGGACTCGAAGCACAGGGGAGGTCCAGTGTGTTGAGGGACAGGTCTAGCAGGTCTGGGTTCCAGACCCATTGGCTGTTGACCAATTATCTGTGTGCAAATCATTTCAAGTCTTTGACTGGATGTCGCATCTGCAAAATTAAAAACTTGAACAAGTTCAAAGGTTCTTTTGTGGTCTAACCTTGGCACTATGGATAATTCTTTGGCTGGATAATTCTCTCTCTGGGGTGGGGGACTGATTTGTGCATTGCAAGGTGCTCAGCATCGCCCCTGGCCTCTATCCACTTAATGCCAGTAGCACTGACACCCCACCCCCCAAGTTTTGATACTTGTTTTTAGACACTGCCAGATGTCCCCTGGAGGACAAACTCTCCCCTGCTTCAAAGTCCTATAGAACTATAATCTGTGTATTTCCCAGGGGCACTGTTATTTTGGAATATACATTTAAAAAAATAGTACCCACATTCATCAAAAACTTCCCAGATTCTCACGAGGAGGGTTGGAAGCACTTTCAGATGATCGCTGCCTAAGAACTGGAAAATATGAAGCCTTTATCTACTTGTGCTAACACCTGGATTAGCCGTGTATTGATTAGTTCAAAATAATCTTCTTGGAGATTACACTAAAGTGGGCAGAACATAGAAAAGTCAGGAGGCATGGGAGGTGGAAGAAATGGCCCTTGGGAGGCTGCTCTCTGCCCCTTGGGGCTTTTCCTCTGGTGGCGGGGATCACGCTCTGGGGAGCCACCTTCCAAGTGCCCGTCTCCCCAAATGTAGTGCCCTATGAGGGCGCATCTCTCAGACCATTTGAAGCCTCCTGTGATTTCTGTTTACAGAAAACATTGTTTTATTCTGCCGTTGCAAGTAAATGTTTGCTTCTTTTCACAGTCAGTGTGGCTGTCACCCCATCCGAGGGCCACGCTGTCTCTGGCCAACACCTCAGCCCTAAGGACAATGGTCCTCCTCTCTGTTCCTAGATGCTCCAGTCCAGGACCTGACTCCCAGCTGCCGGCCCATGCTCTGCCCTCCCACATAATCTCCTCCTGTCCCTTCTTGCCACGCTGCTGGCTGGCCCGTGACTCTCACTGGGAGGTCTTCCTGCCACCCACCCGAGTCCTGTGCTGACGCTGTGCGCACAAGCCTGGGCCGCTGTGGCCAGGTCCTGCCCATTTCTCCTGGTTCCTGTCACCAGCCCATTTGTAAGCACAGCTGGTTTCCTCAGACAGCCTTCCTTCCCTCATTATTTGGGATCGCCTACTTGTTCTTCACCGTTCAGCTCCGTGTCACCTCCCCTGTGATAGTTAGAATGGCCCCATCTAATATTTCAGCAATTTTTAAAACAAAGTCTTTGCAAGGTGCAAGGTTTTCCATTATAATTGTCTTAGAAACATTATCTCTTTCTGCTTCAATGTCTTCATGGAGCAGTTTTCAGGAAAATGTGGGGACTCTGAGCCCATCGCAGCCCCCCGGGAGCAGGGACGCATTGCAAGGAGAGCCGCTGCGGGCGGGAGCTGATCCTGCTACAGCGTCTGTCCCGGACGCTCAGCGGGGTGGGCTCTGCGGTTGACCAGATGGCCTGTTACATGGAGCAAGGTGAGAGCTTTTGCTGAAAATATTTCCAGGATTCGATAAAACAGAAGTGAGGGGTATAAACAGTTTGGGGCAGGGACAGTCCCTGAGCACCTTGGCTCAAAGGTGCTGTGAGGAACCCAGTCGAGTAGAAAACAAAAAATGGACGCGTGACTCTCCTTCTAGAGTGTGCGGTCTTCACTGCTCACTGTGGAGGTTTGTCGCACCGGGGACCCCTCCCTGCAGTACGTCTCCTGCACCCCACCCCACAGTGCCGAGGGCAGGCGGGCTTCACCCAGAGTCACCGTCACGCAGCCAGCCTGCTGCCCCGGAGTCCCACCCCGTATTGAGAGGGTTGCTGTCTTCTTTGGCCAAGTACCAGGGACAGTGAGGACAGGAAAGGACACCAGCTGACATAGCCCCAAATGCTGCGTCCACATCAGCCAGAGATCACCCAGATCGGAGAACACGGAGTCACAAAGTCACGAAGTCAGCCATAGGGGTGGGGGGCCCGGGGCCGCTCCTGCAGGTGTGATGAATGAGCACGTCAGGCACCCCGCCGTCCCGCAGGGTGGTGGCTTCACCTCCACCCAGGAGTGCCGAGGCCCTAGGCCAGAACGCGGTAGACTTGGCTTCAGGGCTGCCCCCTGTGTTCCCAGGAGTCGGGGAGGCGGATGCGCTCTCAGCAGCGACCACGGCCTCATTGCCGGCCTCAGAGAGTCAGCCCCGCGCAGGCACCCACTCCTTTAATTAATTTGTTAAATATTGGAGATAATTTTAGATTAGCATGCAGTTGTAAGAAATAATACAGAGATTTCCCGTGTGTCCTTTACCCGGTTTTCCTCAATGACAACATTTTACAAAACCGCACTATCGCAGCCGGGATGTCCCCGTTGATACAGCCCCTGCTCAGGCTCAGATTTTTCCATTTTCACTCTACGGCTGCGTTATTTGGTTCTGGGTAACTTTAGCACCTGGGAAGGTGCGGGAGCGTTCCTTCCCTGTGAGAACACTCCTGCCGTGCTTTTAAAGCCAGACCTGCCCCCGTTCCGCCCCACCCAGGACCACTGACCTGGTCTCCACTTCTGTAATTCTTTCCACTCAAAAACGTAATACCAATGGAGACATAGAGTATGTAACCTCTGCGTTTGGCTTTTGTACTCGGCATAGTTCACTGGAGATGCAGCCGATGTCCATAGCGCAGTCCTTTGTGTTCCTGCGTAGTTTTCCATGTAGAGATGGACAACGTTTTGTTCCGCCCATCCCTCACTCAGGGGCATCAGAGTTTTCAGTGTGGCGTTGTGGTGAGTAACTCGGATCAAACATTTATGAATAGGTTTTGTGAGCGTGTGTCTTTAGTTCTGTAGGCTAAATGTTTAGGAGTGCAGGTGCTGAGTGAGGCCTGTGAGCCCATGGTGATAGGGACAGTGTCCTTGTTACTGACGCTGTATGTCTAGGACCTATCTCAGTGCCCAACACATGATCCATAATCAGTAAAAGCACATTCAGTAAAGGAATGGACTGGTTCTCAGTAATTTTCAGAGCTTCATTTGGGGCTTCATCTCCTCCAGAAAGTCTTCTGCACATACCAGGAAATACCTGCCTTCTCTCTGTAGAAATCTGGATTCTGTATGAAATTATCTGCTCAGGTGCCCGTTTCCTCCACTAGACAGTGACCTCTTCAAGAGACGGAGATGTTTATCTTTGTAGCTATAGCACGTAGCACATTGCCTGTCCGTAAGATATGATCAGTAAGTAAACGTGGGAGAAAAAAAAGAAAACTACATTGTCTGTCTCCACCTCAGAGACACTGCTCCCTCTAGAGCCACCCGGCTCTCTTGTGAGATCTAGAATTTTGTAACTTGGGGACAAAAGGACACAGACATTTCATGGGAGAGCCCGACCCACGAGTGGCAGGGAGCTGCTTTGGCCTTGTAGGGGTGACATCATCGTGTCTTTGAGTATCCATCCATCTGCCCAGTGCTCTCCATCACTTCCGAGGAACAGTGGGGAGGGAGACAAGGAGATGCTGCTGTTGAAGTTGGCTGCCCATTCTTCAGGGCGTTAAAGGATGACACAGATGGAGGTTATACTTGTCAGTCACCTCTTTTCTCTTCGTGGTTTCTAGAACATGGAGTATACATTAGAGAAGGAAAATGGAACAAATAGGTATTGCCAGATTGATTACATTATTGCCCAAAGAGGGAGAACCATGGCATTGGCAGTTCAGACTCGCCCCAGAGAAGCATGACGTGCTTCCTGTAAGGGAGCAGGTGAGTGCCGCGCAGTAAGGCGCTGAGAGGAGAGACCGCGCCCCCCTCACCGCTGTGACACGCATCGTTACAATTCTCTGTTTCACTGTTAGTTTTTGTTGTTCATCTCCTTCTGTGCCTAATTTAGAATCTACACTTTCTCACAGGTCTGCACGAGTCGGGAAAACTTAGCGTCGCTAGGGTTTGCCGCTCTCGGGGGGTCTTGGAATGTCCCGCCGCTTGGATGAGGGGGCTGCCGTGTGTCCGAGTTCTGCATGTGTGTCTGTATGTGTGTGACGTTTCATGCCACTGTGGCAGACTTTTCTCATGTTGCTTCTTTTTCCACTTTAAAAAATGCTAGATAACATGTAGCTTTTTTTCCAGAGAAATAGTCATGACTCACACCTGACCTTCTAAATCTGCATGACGCACGGGTGGAGGGCAGCAAATCGGTGGTCACCAGAGGGGACAGCTGAGAGCAGGGAGAGCCAGATTTTCCATCTCATCCAGATACACATGTAAAATGTCTAATGTTTACGGGAAAAGTAGGGGATCGCCCTTGAAATCCACTACTGTCCTTCCCCATGCCTTGGAGGGTCTGCAGTGACACGGGGCACGGGGGAGGAGGAGCACCATGTCTCCTGTCCTGCTGACCACCGTATCACTGTCCCCCACCCAAGGGAAGAGGCTGTAATTAATAGCAGATGTCTCCTTAACCGCCGCATTCTGCCGAAGAGAGTTAGTCCCTTCGCCCCAGCCCCTGTGAGGCTGGCTGCCTTCTCACCTTGGCTGATGCAGACCTGTCAGCTGAGGGTCTCCTCGCTGCTCTGAAGTTCCTTGCCTCGTGAGAACCTCTCATCCTGCTCGGTCTCGTCCCATGCTGCGCCTCAGTGAACTTTTCCCTAGTCTAGCGGGACACAAGACAGGGCGCCACATGCTGTTGGTCATCTGTTCCTGCTGTCACAAAATTCCAGAAATCCCCTAGCTAGTGCTATATTTATTTAAAAATGACTTTTAAAGTAAAGGTATTGACTTATTTATTTACTTATGAAAAGTGGCCATTTCATACAATTCAACCTAATATATTCCACTAATGCCCCAAATATAAATGGGAGAAGAATGATATAACATGAAACAAATGGTGTTTTTAAAATAATGTCATTGCACTTTATTCTTCCTAGCACACACAGGGAGCCTTTCCCTTCACGGAGGCATGTTATTTTTTAATAATGTTCTACACACTTAGATGTTAAATTTCTTTCCGATTGTAATGGCTTTATACCATTGTTAGCTAAAATCTCAAGACTCGCTGTACACTTGAAGCGAGATTTAGCATTAAGAATAGTGGCTCTTAAATACATATTTCAAATAACTGTGCCATTTTCTCCTTGGTCCTTCTTGTGACATTATTATTAGCCTCGAGCCGTTGTTTCTTCGCAGGAAGTTTTTAGATCATTTACCCAGGTCGTGGTAGATAAGTTAGCCCAAACCGCATGGACTCTGTGAGTCCTCCTTAGTAGTCTCGTGGACTGCAACACGCTTGCCTAACCTGCAAGCAAATGAATGTGTGGGCACAACTTCCAAGTTCATGGCACAGAGCTGCCGCCTGTCCCTGTAAGTATCTGTTCCCACTTGACGCACAAACCAAGGCAAAGGCTCAATGTCCATCTGCATGTTAAATATGTATAAACTCGATTTACTTTTTATTTACACACAAAAATTAGGAGAAGGAAAGTATCAAACATTTCCTTTTTAAACCCGGGGGACCGGACTGTGGACCCCTCTCTGAAAGCTGCCGATTTAAATCAGGGATCACAAGCTCGACAGTGAGACAGACCTGAGCTCAAATCTCCACCCTCACCGGCCGGGTGCCTGGATCAGTTTCTTCCTGAAAAGGCCTGGAGAACACTCATGAAGGCGAGTTCGGCCCACAGCCTTGACCCAGCAGCTGTTTCTCCCGCCCACGTCCGCGGCAGCGTGTTTGTGCTCGGGAGTTCTCCTGCCTGTGAGGGCTCACGGGCTGGCGTGGCGCTGGCCCACGCCGGGCTCGTCGGCTGCCTTTCCCTGGAAGTACGAACTAGAACGTCGCGCTGGGAACCGTGTCGCCGCGTGTGATGCCTGCCCGGGGGTTCGGCTTTCCCGCTCGCCACGGGCACAGAGCAGACAGAGAGGCAGGCTGGCAGAGCGAGCTGAACGAAGCAGAAACGCAGAGCGAGGCAGGCCATGGAAGCAGCTCTCGGGACCACGCTGAAGGCCAATGCCATGGCGCTCTTACCTTAATGCTTGCCCACTCAGCTTTTCAAGGGAAGATGATAATTTCTCAAAGTGGACTTGCTAGCTAAGTGTTAGGCAAGAGAGGCTGGAATGCTTTCACGGAAACAGGCAGAGAGCACAAAATGATATTTTGGCCGTGACCGAAACCTAATCCTGAGATGCTTCTCCTGCGAGACTGTAATTACAGCAGAGCTTACCCGGAGCTGCAGCGAGTCATTAAAAAAGCAATTATTGCCAGCAGCCCGTTCTCTCTGGCTGGAAGGTGAATGGAAAACGGAATAGTATTAGGAGAATTTTTTTCCTACTAAACGAGTTCTAAGAAATAGTATAAATTGAATGTGTGTGTTTTTTAAGACCAGCTTATCTTAACTGAGTTTTTCATAATTGTGTTTCACTGGTTATATAGGAAGTAGAAAAGGGGGGTTTCGGCAGGGAAGCAAGCACTTGAGGGTCTAAATTAGCTGTGGCTCTGTCCTTCCCTGTTCTCGCAGCATCCTGAGGTGCCCCGTGACACTCAGCACTGCGCAGAGGGGGAGCAGAGGCGCTGCTATTGATGAGCCCCAAGATAGTTACAAAACTCGGAATAAGGACCGGAGAGTACCGTGGGAAGGAATGTCTCCAACTCTGCGTGACCGCTGGTCACTGGGCATCTCCACATGTGCGTGTGACTGCTGATACACAGGAAATCTCCGCATGGGCTTGTGCCGATAACCAGAACCTCCACGCGTGCGCGTGACCGCTGAATAAATGAGTGAGAATATCAAGCAGAACACCGCTTACTGTCCCTGATCGGTGTGGACTAGTAACAGTATTGCATATATTACTCCATCGACCCTTACAGCATTCAGAGTGTCGTGCTAATTTTGAATATGAAAAAAAAAAAACTAAGCTGAAAGGGGATAATTGTTCAAAGCCAAACATAGTCAGCGATAGAGTTGGGGTGCAGCCTGGGGCTGATCTGCTATGAAGCCCAGGATCTTACCACTCTGCTCTACTGCCTTTGAGTCACGTAATATTTATCTGCGTGAAGACCTATGATACCTCACTGAGTCCTGATGTTTGTGAGGAAAACAAATGTTTAAATTGGAAGATTATTAATAATGATTTATAGTAATTCATTTGTGGTGTTTTCCTCTTAATTAATAGTGTTCAATTGAGTGGCAAATTTGGATTAAGTTTTTCGACGAGCTAAAGTGACCTATTCTGTTCCACTAACGTTCAGTGACCCCCACAGAAAGGACGAGGGTATCATTCAGTACCCATTCACTTAGAAGGGACAGAAGCCCATTTTTAACTAGCTTTATGGAAAAGGGAGTTGACTGGAATGATTCTGGCTTGGTTCATGTACCTGGAAGAGGACCCGTAAGAATGAATACAAGTTCTGCGGATATCAGAGGTCAGACTTGGGAACTCAGTGTTGGACTCACCTCGTGCCTTCTTGCTCGATTCTCTTTTTCCCTAAAATGATAAGCTGACCACGAAATGGTCCCAGAATTTGCCATTGAAGCTCTAAAGCTCCTGAGGATAGAGAAGAACCTACTTCAGTGGTTTTAGCAGAAAAATCCCAAATAAAAGCTTACGTTCTGAAACGATCACAGCAGAACAGAAGAATGAGGGCCTGCCCTTGGATTTGTGCCCCTGTCTGGTCAAAGGAAGCGACCCCCAATCACCAGAAGAAAGGACACGTGTGTGTGTCAAATCTAGTCTTTGACTGCCCAGCATATTTGCAAATACTTTTTAGCATGCATTAATGTCCAGGAGGCTCCCACGTAATAAAATGCAGCTGCTCTGTGTATAAGCAAAAATTCTACTTTCAAAATTGTGTCCAAATGTCGCCTTCATCCCTAAATCCTTAAATGTGATGCTCTTCTCTCTCTCTAAACTAGTGAGAGCTTAGAAAGATTCTGCAAACTACAGCTTGTCGTCGTCGGCAGCCGTCCGTCTCGAGAGACGATGGTGTAGCTTCTTAAGAGTCTATCTGCACCACTGAGAATGGCTGTGCAGTCCGACTCGGGAGTGACATGGTATCTGTCTCCTCCCGTGTTGAATCGACATCTTGTGATGTCGCTGAAGCTACAGAGCCTGGGCAGGGTAATATGGAGGGTCTGCTGTTGCCCATGCAGCAGACCCCCCCTCTCTTCGCAGCTGAAGGGCCCAAGGGAAAGACGGAGTCAATACAGCTTGGCTTCAGGTGCGCCGCAGGAGTTGCCGGTGTTGACTACAACGTCAAACCGCCTTAGGGACTCCGGCTCCGGATTTTCTGTCGGGGTTTACTCCCTTAGCCTTTCCCCTGAAGAGGTATGCCGCAAGGCAGCGGAGGTTTTTTGGAGTCAGAGTTTTCCTTTTCTGATAAACTACAGCGATGTGCTGCTTTTACTAGGCAGTCCTGAGGTAAAATAGGGTGGTCAAAAGGAAAATGCCTTGAAGGGAGGAGGAAGAGACAAGTGTCGGCCATGATACGTCAATGGGCGGGGACAGAAGTGTGCATCTTTTTGTTGTCTTGCTTGTCCACCGAGTTCCTTGTGTCCCCAACATGACTGCCACAGGCTCGGCCTGCCGGGTGAATTCCCCTGTCTAGCGCCGTCCCTGCCCATGTCTCTCTCAGAGGGACAGTGCAGAGAGGAGACTTCCCATGCTGGGGCTGGGCCTTTACTTAATGTGCTTTCATGAGCCTGGGTTATCTTAGCACATTAGCAATTCGTACACCTTTGTACCACATTTGCTGTTTCTCTAGCCATAAATATCCCCTAAATCCGCCGTCAGCTCTCTGACAGTTTCATTTTGTAAAGACCGCAGGGCTGATGCCAGAATCTGTCTGGTCATTATCTTGGAAGCAAGACCCTGCCCTTTGGATTGCTTATCAATAGACCTGGCATTCTGGTCACTCTCCTTAGCCCCTGATTAATGGCTTCTGTCTGACTCCTGCCTCAGAGGAAAGTGAAATACAGGATAGCGTGATGCAGCAAGGCGACCCCTGTCCCCCGGGACAGCGGCACCGGAGCTGCTCACATTGGCCATGTTTTTACCTTTGTCACACGGTTGAGAAACTGATCTGTGGCCGCGTTTCTCATTGCCCTGATTTTGTCACGCCGACCTTATCGTCGGGCAGAAAACTCAGTGTCGCCATTCTGCGGGATACTTTCCTCCCGTCCTTGACTGGTTAGCCATGCTGAGGCCATCTTGTTTCTCATACAAAGGTACATAGTTCCCTTCTTGTTTTCAGATGGCCCACCTTATCTCCTTGGTGTGGAGGTTTGCTGGCGACTAAAAGACAGAGCCCGTAACCCAATACCCTGACATTTTTCTAGCACGTCCCTAAAGTTCTGGTTTGTGGGTCACACGGTGAGAGCCCCAAGACCTGTAACCAGATGCTGTCCTGCTTTGCAGCAGAATGATTCCAGCGCCCCTGCTGAGGATGGCGGGGGCCATGATGGTTCCTCTGGACAAAGCCAGTTCCATGGTCTGGTTCCCAAAGCTTCCATCGCACTTCTGGGACGATGTGCCCATTAGTCAGGGTTCTTTCAGCTCAAAATGTGCAAAGCTCGACCTGATCGAACTGGAACAAAACGACCACAAGACCCCCTGAAACAGAACAAGAGAAAACAAAACAAACACTTATTGTAAGAATATTGAATGAAGAACCCCAGGTACGGCAGCGGCAGGGGCAAGTGACTTGATATTGTAGCTGTGTTTCTGCCTGGTGCCCATCACGACTTGTCTCTAGAGATGACCTTTATCCTCACGGGTCTGTCCTGGGGGCAGCAGAAGTGCCACCTGGAGCAGTCACCTCCTCATTGCTCTCAGCCACGTCAGCAAGTAGATGAGCCGTGATGCTGATTTAAGGCAGTCATGTTGGGATGCACAGAGGGAGGGTGTGGGAAACTCGCTCTTGCTTCTCAGTTGGACCGTGAGGTGCTGGAGACCAGAGGCAGACTCACATTCGCCTTGGGGCCTGTAGGGCTCTGAGAACTCACTGTGTTACAGCTTGTTTCTGGGCTCTTTCCAAGAGATCGCTGAGATAACACGCTATTGGAATTCACATCAGGTAGGCCAGCGTTCTCTTCGGAGCTGCGGGAGCTTTACAGTCTCCACTCAGCGTCTCATCCGTTATTAAAAGCAAACAAGTGTGCTGACCATTCTGCGTGCACTTTTTCAAGTGGCAAATGAATCCTGGTGACCCATCCCCTTCGCCATGACTAATGCAGCTGCATGGGTGCCGGGAAGGAGATTGGGTCCTTTTCTTGTAAGAGTCATGTTTGTTCACTTGGCTCCGACCTCGACTCCCTCCCTGAGGAAGTGCTCACCGGCAGCTCTGGAGCAGGAAGGTTTGCCGGCCACAAGCCCGAGCTCCCTGCCTCAAGTGCGTCCCCGTCTGAGGTTCATTCTCAGCTCTTTCAGTCCTGCTTCACCCTTGGCACTGCCTCCTGTCTCCCCGACCAGTTCACAGAGAGATTTATTGCAAGTGTTTATTTTGTTTTGTTTTGTTGCAAAACCACACAAAGTAGGAACAATCACATTTAAAATTTTTGTCCCACCTGAAGTCCCTTAGTGAACCATGATGGGATAGACTTTTGAACCTGAGCCTGTGTCTTTGTCATTGGAGCCAAAAGGAAATGTTAAGGGAATGGCGGACCCCAAGGACTTTCGGGGCATGTCTGAGATGTCACACTGTGTTAGGCTGATGTCTAAGAACAGCTAGATATTTTCTTTCCCCTTCTTCCTCTACCTCCTCTCTACTGCATCTCCAGCTCCTTTGCCCTTCTCTGTTTCTCTTCCCCTTTTGTCCTTCTGCCTCTGTAATTTCTCTCCTCCTCTTCCTCCTCCATCACCTCCTCCTCCTCCACCACCACTACCGCCACCTCCACCGCCTCCTGCTCCACCTTGTCCTTCTTTGCCCCCATTATCTCTGCCGCCGTCAGGAAAAGCATGCATTGCGTATCTGCTCTGACAATTTATCATTGTGTCCCTCCCCCCACCGGCTGTAAGCTTCTTGAGGGCAGAGGGCTGTCTCATTCATCCCCCATCCTTGCACGAATAACAGATCCTGAGTGGGTATTTGTTAAGTGACTCATCAAATGGACTTCCGAAAGTCCACAGGAGTCAAATAGGATAACTGATTGAGCCCTTGCAAGCTGGGCTTTGCGACATAGCTGGGGTCTGTCCCTGCGAGGAAACAGCCTCTGTGTAATGGCAAGCAGGCTGATGGCACAGCCAGAACGTTCTTCTCTCACATCAGGCCCTTCCTTCACTGCTGCTCCGCCTTGAGATCAGCTGTTCATCTTCTTTTTGAAAACAAGAGACGAATGAGATGATGGCACCAAGTAATCCGTTTCTGGCATGGAGCAGTTGTTCCATCCAAGTGACCTCTTGTGGGCCTGACACTCCGCTCCCCTTTCGCTGACAGCCTGCCCGGCTCCCCGTCGGCAGGTGCTGCCAGAAAGCTCGGGTCCGACGGCCCCGCTCCGCTGGCCTTGGGGTCTGAGGCCCCCCCATCACCTGCTCATGTCATTTCCATCCCATCTGAGCAGACCGAGCGCAGCTGGGGTGTTTACTACAGGCGGCCTCGCACGGGGCGTGGTGTGAAGTAACTCGTGGAGGTATAAGTGCTCATAACTATAGTCCCCCCTTGGATCGTTTTAATATTTTTAACAATTTTTAATTTTTTTATTTTCCAATTCAGTTGACGGTCAATGTTGACTTAGTTTCAGGTGTCCAGCGCAGTGATTAGACATTCACGTAATTTACAGGGCGATTCCGCTACCGAGTGCAGCGCCCGCCTGGCACCACGGACAGCTGTAGATGATCAGTGACCATATTCCCTGCGCGGCTCTTCACACCCCAGCGCCGGTTTTATAATCGCCGGCCCCCTAATCCCCTCACCTTGTCCAGCCAGGTCCTCCGCCCCCCTCCCATCTGGCAGCCACGCCCAGTTCTGTTTTGTGTGTTTGTTCTGGTTTTAGATTCTACATATAAGTGACATCACATGGTATCTTTCTGGCTCTGACCGACTTGTTTCACTTAGCGTACTTACCCTCCAGGTCCGTCTGTGCTGTCGCGAGTGGTGGGATTTCGTTCTGTTTAACGGCTGAGTCATATTCCACTGCGTAAATGCACCACTTCTGCTTTATCCCCTCGTCAGTTAATGGGCACTCGGGCTCCTTCCGTGCTTGGCGATTGTAAATAACGCTGCAAGGAACATAGGGATACACGTGTCTTTTTGAATTAGTGTTTTGGATTTCTTCAGGTAAATACCCAGAAGTGGAGTTGCTGGGTCACGAGGCAGCTCTGTCTTCAGTTTGGACTATTATACGATATGACTGACAGTCACCATCATGCTGTCCCTTCAGTGAGGGGACGAGGTGGCAATGAACCAGCGCCCATTGGCATGCTGGCTTCCCCATCAGTTTGCTCTGCGCTAATGGGCACCGGGTCTGACTAAGCCCGCAAAGTGAGCTGGAAAACTTGACTCTGGCACTTTGCAGCAAGCAACGTGGGAGGGCAGGGCTGCACCCTCAGCCACGCTGGACTTCTGTTGGGTTCTCCCCTGCAGGTTTTCCAACCCCTGTTTCTTCTTGCTGTGTTTACCACGCCCACTCTGGCTCAGCTTGGTTCCGTGTGTCTGCTGTACTGACATGTGGCAGTGGACTTTGGCTGGGCCCCTGAACTTTGGCTCTACTTCCTGGCTTAGAATTCATAGTCGGCCTCAGGTGCAGATGCTAAGCACCATAGGTGGGCACCTACCTCGTGAACCCATTGCAAAGAGTAGGCAGATGGCACCAAGAAATCCACAGGGATGGCTGTCGCAGCCCCCCCCCCATGTCTCGGGGGGCCAGAAGTTGAGACAGCAGGAGCCTGGTGGGTCACAGGATGCTACTGGGGACTGGAAGCACAGGCGTCCTGGAAGGTCAGAAGTGTGTGGGAACCTGGAAGTGAAACTAGGAAACTGGAAGGTCTCTGTGACTGAGCCGGAGAGAGGAGGGTTCAGGTCATGAGGAAGAATGGGCAGAAATAGAAAACTTGGTACTAGGTGCAGAAAAATGGGGTGAAAGGCTGAGCCCCACGGGCACCTTGGTAACCGTGGCAGGCGGGGCCGCCACTGCTGAGCACCTGCCCCGTCTTTGCCCGTCTTCGAGATGCCACACTCCTGTGTCCCTGCCTGGCAGGCAGCGAGCGAATCCCACGTTGGATCGAAAGAGGCAGGGCCTGGGGACCGATTCTGGTGTCTGAGCACGCGATTGTGAAGCCTGCTTCTTTTTTCTATTTAGTAGCTCTTCTATTTAAAAGGCATACGTCTGTGGTACATTCAACCCAAGAAATCCTAGCTGGTCCCATTTTAGATCACTTTTTTGGAACACCAGACTATAAACCACTATATGTGCAAGGAAAATGCTAAAATCCCACTTTTCTTACAAATCTCTCCCGCTTCCTCCCTGTCCCTCTTCCTCCCCCTCTCCTATTCATTTAATGGGAAGAATCATTAAATCACCCTATTTCTCATGTGTCCACATATACGTTTCCTCAGAACTTTTCATAGTATGACATGGTTTCTATTTAAGGTTGGGATTCCACTGTATTACGATGCTGCTCCATTTCAGGAGAGAGTCTTTGTCTTGTTTTGATCCAGTAGGTCCTCATGATGTGGAAAAAAGCAAGGGATCAGGCTTGGGCCATTGAGTCCATCCGGGACGGTGACCTGGAGTCAACTTCACGTGATGAAAGAGATTCTGCAAGTGACCTTTGCCAATTCGCCTCACCTCTCTGACTTCTAATTTCCCCCCAAAAACCAGAGATGATATTAGCTCCACAGGGAGTTCACAGAGAATAAAACACGATCACTGACATAAAATAGTCAGTGCAGTGCCGGGGTCACTGGAAATAAAGGGTGATGGTTATTTTTAGACTATTGAGGCTAACGGTGCTTGGGTCACAGTGACATAGGCCATGGGCGTGGAAGGTAGCATGCCAGACCAATGCACTACAGCGCAAGGTGGAGACTTGAAAGGGTTAGCTTTCTAAAATTGGTTTCCTTTTATTCAGAGGCCAAGTGAGTACTTTCTACCCTGTGATTTTTCTCTTCTCCCCTCATTCATGTCAAATAAAGTTATGCTGGGTCTCACCCTGCAGAAGACCGAGTCCCCTGACGACGCGTGCCTGCCGTGTAACTAGCTGTGTGCTGGCACGTTCAGCTGTACCCCAGCATCTCCGGTGCTGTCTGCGCGCTGCTCTGTATCCATCTTGTTATGGGTCTGATGGACTTGGCCTCTCTTGAGGTGTAGAAGGCATGGACTCTGTGGCTTTAACTTCTGTTGTATACTGGCAGCTACACTTGGGCTCATTCAGGCCAGAGCTCTATTCAGCTGAAATTTACCTGTAGTTTTTTTTTTTTTGTTTGTTTGTTTGTTTTGGAGGGGCGTTGTTCTTTAATGGGCAGGATCTGTTCTGATTGGGCAGTTAACCCCTTAAATACTGCTACGGGTTAGGTATTCGGCGAGGGTTGAATGCATACATTTTATCCTCACATGCTTCAATCTGCAGATAAAGAAACGCAGGCTCAGAGAGGGTTTATGCAATTTCCACATCCTTCCACAGTGTGGGAGGGAGCCAGGACTTGAAATCTGTTTAGTCTATTCCCAAGTCCAAATGCTCTCTCTCTGTTTTGTGTTGCCTGCTATGAATCTTTAATTTCTCAACAGCCTAGTATTGAATACTTGGGACATTTCATAACTCAATTCTCATTTAAAATACCATGTCAAAAATATAAAAAATAAATAAAACACCGCATCCTAGAGGAAAGAAAAGCCAAAAAGATCTGTGCATGGATCCCACTCTGTATCTTCTGACCTGCTAGTCAGGCATCAGCAAGACTTCCAAGGTGTATTTAGACTGAACATAACCCAAACCATCAAGCGAAAGGCATACATGTACAAAAGGCAAATCACGTAACCAATAATCATAACCCTCGCCTCCTCCTAAAATCCTGCACCTAATGATCTGCACAACACAGGCTGGAACGTCTGTTGTTCACGCCGCCAGGCGGAGGGATTGGGTGACATCAGCCAGAGCCGACTGGGACACAGTGACCCCGGCTTTGTCTGGGGCAGCCTGCTTGAGTCGAGACCAAGCCGCGCTCAGTTGACCTTAACACAGACGCTGGCAAAAAATGGGTAGTCGTCCGATTCCATATCCTCACGCTCCACATCAGTGTCGCCTGCCAACGAATGCTTAGGGGCCTAGGTCTGCGCAGTTAGGCCTCTGAGGAGAAGTTGCAAACAAGTGGTTTTGAGAGCATGCCAGCTCTGATGGAGATTTTCGGTATATTTAGCTTTTATCTTCTTTATAAAATCATGGGAGTAGCTAAGAAGGCCTTCAAAGCGCTCTTCATATTTGGGACTTTTTTTTTGGGGGGGGGTGGTAGTTCTCCCTTTCACAAGGACGTAGTATACCCTTTATTGTTGAGAAGCGTGACAAAGTTTGAACCTCCGCCTACCTGTTAATGATGCCAGAAGGTCTGAGGATGGGGCTCAGCACCCATGTTTTTTAAAGTTTCCCAGGTTACGGTACTGCCGAAGCCAGGGCCCTCAGACACACTAAAAATCCCCTGCATCCTGAGAATACCTGGTCTTTCCAGCCGCGCGCCTTCCCACGGGCTCCCTTTTGGCCTGTGATGCCCTTCTTTCTCCCTGCTGTGCTCATTCAATCCTTTGTCCTCCCGGTTGCCTTTGTGACACCGCGTGTTCCCGGCAGAACACGTTGATCCGTCTTCCCGGCCCCGAGAGGCAGCTCCCAGCTAAGCTGTGGCGCGAGGCTCTCGGTGGGGCAGAGAACAACACCCTGTGCCCCGGCCTCCCCAGGTCCTAGCCCAGGACGTGCAGCCATCGAGTGTGAGCGAACACGCCGCTATTTGGCTTCAGATGAAATAACTTCAGCTCTCTGCGTGTGTTGACTCACGTAGAAAAGGCTCTTTCAACTCCGACATCCAGAGCGCACCAGGGAGAAACCTGCATATCCAGACGCGAAAGCATCTGATGTGAGGATGTCAACGACACTTTTAGAAAGCGGTTCCATTAAGGTGCTGTTGAAATGCACAAACAACACGGGGAGCCCCGGTCCCCTTGGGTGCTGGCAGCAAGGGGAACCCGAGGGCTGTGCGCACGGGGTGGGGTTCCCAATGAAGGCTGCAGAGCGGGCGTGGGGGGGTTGGGGGGGCCAGGCTTCGTCCCGAGGTCGGCGGAAGGGCCAACACTTAGGCTGCTGCCCACCTGTGTTTACGTTGTTTAGCGTTACGTCTGCTTCCCTCGCAGTTAGGAACACGCACCGTCTCTAACCATTCAATTAACCCTTGTCTGTTCTTGTCTCCCAACTAAAAGTTGAGTCATTTCCAGTAGAAATAGAGGTAATGAGATGAGCAGGACAGCAGGAACTCGACAGAGCCGGTCATAGTTGCCCTAACAAATTCTGCTGATGAGGAGGCCCTGCTGCATTGTTAGCGTCTTCTTCCCGGGCCTGCCCTTGGGGTTTATCTTAGACTCTCTCCCTCACCCTCCGCTCACTAAGGGCTCTGTCCGTCGTGGTAACAAGTGGGCTCCACGGTCATTCGATGCCAGCCCTCAGTGAGGATGTATTCGTGTGTTTACTTCCTAGGCTTTGAGAGAAAATAATTCTTCACGGCTTCTAACCAAGCGTTCTGGGTCTGGAGTTCGTCTGAGTTTAATGACACGGGTGGGAGGCTGCCCTCCCCTGGCCTGAGAGGGCCACCGTCTCTCAGCTGCTCCCCAAAGCCTCAGAGGAAGAGTGGGTTAGCCAAGTGCTCCCGGCTTCCTGCTCCAACCACGTCCTCAAGTCACACGTGCCCTTCCCCTGCGTCTTCTTTTCGGTCTGTGTTTCTGCACCAGCCCCCTTCTCCCTGTATGTAAAAATACACACATGTCCTTCCGCAACAGATCTGCTTAAAATAAGCAAACTGCCTTTTCTTGATTACAGGGTAGCAATGCAAAAATTATAGACTCCCACTGCACCCTTCAAGACAGAGCAGCACAGTCTGCAGTGACAAACGACACCAAGGTCTCCGCGGCCTCACACAAAGGCAGCGCGTGGTGATCCGAGAGAGGTGAGAGGACGCACGTGCCCTGTGCTGTCCCAGCGTTCAGGTCCAATCAGCACGTCCACCCGCCGTGACACTGCAGGCGAGGAGGGAGCTGGAGCGTTAAACACGGCTTCTCAGGCCCTTGCCCCCAGCACAGCCTCTGCTTCTCACACGATTGGCCAGAGCACATCACATGGCCTTGCTGACCAGAGAGGGCGGATTCCTGCGACCAAGGGTGCCCCACACCCTGAAACCAGGGCAGTCTCAGGCAGTCAAAAAGGGGCAAATGGATACTGAACGTAGTGCATCAGCCGTATCAACTGTGCAGGGCACTTGAACTTTCTGAGCCTCGGTGACTGAAAAGCAAGTCTAGCACCGTTCTCCTGGGCTGGTTGTGATGGTTCATGATGCCAGTTTGTATTAATCACGGTTCCCCAGAGAAACAGAACCAAGAGCCAGGGAGAGGAGAGAGGAGTCGGGGGCGGGGAGATTAAGGAATTGACTCACAAGATTGTGGGTACGGGCACGTCCAAATTGGCGGGGCAGGCTGGCAGTTCTGGCAGGGGCCATTTGGAGATTTTGACGTTGCAGTCTTGAGTCTGAAAGCAGAATGCTTTCCTGTTTGAGGGACCTCAGCCTTTTCCCTTCAGGCCCTCGACTCATGGAATGAAGCCCCCCTGCATTATGGAGGGTAACCCGCTTTCCTCAGTCTTGTGATTGGAATGTTAATCACGTCTAAAAAATACGTCCACAGCAACGTCCGCACTGGAGTTTCACTGACCAGCTGGGCACCACCGCCGAGCCAGGCTGGCACCCGAGGCTCATCCTCACCCAGCAGCAGCCTCCTAGCGCAGTGCCGGCTTCTAGATCATGCCCAGGACATGTTAGAATCTTCTCTGGGCTTCTTTTTCAGAGCATTTATGAATTTCTTTCAATGTAGGCAGACAGTTGTTAAAAAAAAACAAACCTCAGAATCATCGCATATTTTCGAATGCTATTTTACAATATAAAAACGTAGCTGGTTATGGCTACTTGCTAGACCATTTGCTTACACTGTAGAGTTGAGACGTCTCTTCACAAACACGGTCAAACACTCATTGTGTGCTTAGGACCCTTCAGGGAAGGCAGGGGCCCATCACTGTCCGAGACTCCCGAAGTCCAGGGATGCTGACCTATCTGGAAATACAATAATAATGAAATGAGGTCGATCTAGTGACAGTACAAATGCAAACCAACATGCAGACGATGCGGAGGAAGAACGTGACGAGGCCGGAGGCTCAGGATTAGCTTTCTGACCTGGGATGCATGCTGGCAGGCAGCCCGTGTTTGAAAAGCAGACAGGCCAGAAGCGGGGAGTGGGGAGGACCGTTCGTGGTGCTGTCTAGTGAGGGTGAGACCCACACGGGGCCTGGGGAGTACGGGGAACAGGACATTGTCTTCCAGAGTCGCGTTGGACCGCCTCACCCGCCCAGGAGCCTCTGGGGCTGTCCTCTCAGCGGGACCTGCCAGGTCCTTCGCAAACGGAGTCCTCTGAACGTCCTCGTGATTGTCTCTGATCTGTCCCCTACGCTGCTTCTGCGGCGCTCAGCTCGTCGTCACGACAGGCTTCATTATTTTCTCCTCCCAGCCGCGTGTGGCTCCTGTGCTGGCCCACAGTCCTCTGCCGTGTGCCTGTTCACGTTTGTCCGTGTTTTTGTCCCACACAGTTAGTTACTTTAGGGAAGGACTCATGATGCACGCACTGGTGCATCACAGACCCTAGACCTGCGGCCAGCACTTCCCGAAAGCTCCGTGTATGCTGATGGGAGTCATACATTCCAGCTGAGCACCAGGCGCGAAAGCCGGAGCTGTTGGCGAGCACAGGCCAGTGGCAAGAGAGTGCCGCGGGGTATCTGAGTGCTTTAGAATTGGGTGTTTCATAGCGTCACTGTCAGACCCGGGAGGATGCCGAAAAAGACCGAACTGTTGAGATATTTCTCTTGAGCTTCTAAAAAGATCTGCGTGGTTTCTCTTATGCAAATGCAAAATGTTGAGTCACAGACAACAGGCCTTTGCTTTCTGGATTGATGAAAAGGAAGATGCAAATAAATCTTAGGTGTAGTTTGAAAGCACTGGAAAACGGATGTCTCAAATAAACACAGCTAGAGCACAAGCTGGGTAAGATCAGGAAAAAAGATTTTTAATATTTATTTATGGAGTAAAAATTATTATTTTTAAAAATTATTTCCCTTTATATCTGTTTGCCTTTTTATCTTCCATTTGAGGTTTTCCGTCTGGCTCTTGTCTGCAGTTTTCACCTCTCTGCTAGGGTTCCCCACCTAAGGATGCACACGTTCGCCCATCCCATGAACAGAAATTTAACGGCCGTTCTAAAAATCTTGTGCGCTAATCCCACCTTCTGAGCTATCTCAGGACAGTTTCTGTGGACTACTTTGTGTCTGGATTACGGGTCACATCTTCTCGTTGCTTTGCATTTGTAGGGTTTATTTTTTATTGTGCTTTTGTTCTTGTGAATATATCATCTGGATGTTTAATCCATTGGGATTATGTTCAAAGAATGACATTTGTATATGAAAATCATAAAGTTTTCAATGTTAGCTCAAACCCTCATGACAAAGATGCCCCAGAGACCAACTTCACACCCACACTTACTTACTTTTTCACCAGAGTCTTTACCCTTAAGCTCATCATTATACTGGCTGTTCTGTTAACATATGCTGCCTGCTGCTATTGCACGGAGACACCCTAACAATAAATATGTCCCTAACTGGTTGTCATAATTAAAATCATTTTCCTCCAAAATATTCTCTTTCAGGAGGTCCTCTAGGCAAAGCGACAAAGGCCAGAAAAGCCTAGAACCCAGAGAGACTCATCCTAAGAAAGAGTCTCCCAAAGAGAGTAGAAAATGCCAGAATGAAGAGACCCCTGTTTCTCAAATTGAGTTCCTATCTTGTGTCTCATCCGGCATCCAGAGCGGACCCCAGGCTCTGCGTTCCCCTTAGTTTGCCCTGCAGTTGCCCTTGTTGTAATCATGGGGAAGACATTGACCTCCTGGGATTCAATTTAGGATTAAGTGGGCTGGGTGGTGTCGGCGTTTGGCGCTCATGGTAAATATGTGATAAAAGCATGCTGAATCCAAACGTAAGACTGTTACATGGGATATTGGATAGAGCAACAATTCAGACCCCGGGTTTAAATCATGAGGATTCATTGGTAGCTTGTGATTTGCTACATTTCTGAGTCTCAGTTTGCTCATCTGTACAATGGGACTACCATTCGCCACCCCATGGGGGGACTGAGCAGCTGGACTGAGGTGACTGTGTAGAATGACCAGCTCCGCATCTGCTCTAAAGTCCTCGTGTAATTAGTGTGAGGGCTTTTGGCTTAACGTTAATTTTCTTATGTGCTCTCACGGAGATGCATTACGATCTCGTTTTCCGAGGCTTTAGGGCGAGAAGCGCTGCTCCACTTAATCGTCTTCCTTCCAACACACATGCTCTCCCCACTCCCCAACAGTTTTTCTGTCTCCATTTCAAGTGGATTAACTGCTCCTGAGCATTAGAGACGGAGGAGCCCTCCCTCCCAGAGAAATCTCATCACAGATGGTCGGGAGCCGTGCTGATTGGAATGCTGGCTGTTCCGGCACCAGGACACCTTAGAGAGGAGGAAGATAAAACGCATTTCTTTCTTAAGCTGCGGAGCTCCCAGAAGGTAATAGGAAAAGAGTCTAAATCAAGGTTAGGAAATGAATACATTATCTGTTTGATGTTTACCCATTGACGGGCCTTATACGTTGAGAAGAAAGTAATAACCTTGACGGGGTTCACGTTTAAAATCAGTTATGAGTGAAATCCGATGGCCTGGAGTGTGTGCCTGAGATAAGCCCCCGGAAGCCTAGTTCTCAAAGTCAAAGATTTTAAATTTCCAGTACTCTTCTTTGCTACCATTCTACCAACGTAAAAAAAAAAAAAAAAAGAAGAAGCATGCAGGACTAAGAGAGGCTCGGGCCGGCTGCTTATTAACTTCGCCGTGTTGGGTCGTCCACAGAAACACTCTGGGCTTCCTCCCGAGGAAGTTAACGCCCCGCGTGAGGGTCTTTGCTCTCCTGCTCCCGCTGTTCCTGCCCTGCCTGGGGCTTCAACACTGTGCCCCCCCCCACCCCCCCGAAACTTCAAGAAAAACAAACAAACTATCCTTCTTCCAGTTTTACCCTTTCTAGTCAATGCTCCAACTGCTTCTGGAATTACTTTTTGTAAAACGAAAATGTGATATTTTTTAAGACTCTTCGATTCTTGACTATGGCAGAGATCTTCTTCAGCTACCGCCTGTCTGCCCAAACCAGCCATTAGACACAGCCTTTTGTGCTATTTAGGGGTGCAGATGTGCACGAGTTGCGGTGGCAGACCTAGCTCAGTGCTCAGCAAACACCCGTGTGTGCTGTAGGACTTCCTAGTCTCTCCTTAAGTTCCACTGAGCACGGGGGACTCATTCCAGACGATGTCAGCTGCCGCAGCTGTTAAAGACAACGCACCCCTTCTCACCTGCCCCCGTGACCTTGAAGGCAGCGGGGTTGTGTTGACATGGGCGCAGTAGGAAGAGGGAGAAATAAACTACTAGTATGTTATACCACAGAGCCCTGGGGGCTTCCTTGTCATGACAGCATAGCACAGCATCGCCTGACTAATAAAGTTGCCCATATTTTAAAATGAAGAGATGTCACCTAAAAAAAAATCTTAAATTCCAGCTTTAATTGAAAAACTAGAAAATCTGATAGTAGATGTGAACCCTTGGATGGCCACAGTCTGCGGTACCTGGTGCCCTGCTAACACCTGTGTGCCCTCATCCACCTGGTCCTTCCCCGTCCTCTTCTCTGGCTTTCAGGATCCGCCCAACCTAGCGTCCCATGGATTTGGTTCATGACCCCTGATGTGCAGAATACAATTCCTGCCCCCTCATGTGGCATGACGGGCCCTTCCTGATTGGGGCTTGTTTGTCACTGCAGCCTTGTAACCCAGCATGACGGACACCGGCGGTGTCACCCGGTTTGAAGGTGCTCACACATTCCTTTTGTGCCTGGAGGATTTGGGGAATCCCGGGCTCTGCCTCTGGTGTCTTTGCTGTGTTGTTCATTTCAGGACCCTTCATTATTCATCCCTCCTCCTATTTTTCCCCCGGGAAAGCTCCTCTGTGCCCCTCCTGCGCTCCTCCCAACCGGAAAGATCTCTCCGTTCTCGCACTTAGCCGCCTGTTCCGCCCTATTTATCTGCTCATTCCCAAACCCCAGTGCAGAGAGAGGCACGTGGTTCATGCTGATGGGGGGGGGGGGGGCTGCTCAAGGGTGGGATCTGTTTTCCAGATCCCAACACAATGGGTGCAGATGGTAATGATTCAAAGAGCACCCAAAGGCCCGCGGTGGCATGTGCACCCCCGCCCCCACCCTTCCTGCTGCTCCTCAGACAGAGCCTCCTCTTCACCCCTCCTCTGCTCCCCGTGTCTGTGGCTGGCCTCCGCGTCCCTAAGGGCTGCCTTCGAGACCGGATCCCTTGATTGATTTGTGTGCCTCCCTTCCTGCTGCACCGCTCCCAGCATTTGATACACCCTCGCTGTGCGTCACGTTCTGCCAGCCGCCTTTACAACTCTAATAGTGAGATTAAATCCTCATTTTCTGTTCCTTTTGATAGTGTCTTACATTTGGCTTCTCCTTTGCTTTCCTCTACTCCCCCCCTGCCCCCTGAGCCTCACTCTGTAGGCAATGCTCTTCGCTGTCAAGGATGTTCACATTTACATTTTTTACCCTAATCAGGCCTTTATTTATTCATTCAGCTCCACGCCATTGTTCTTAGTGCAAAAGCAGGTACCCCGTCCCCCGCCACTCTCAGCTCCGTCCCCCCATCCCCGCCTTCCTTCCCACCAGCTCGTATTTGGCTTGTCCTTCAAAAGCAAGGAAAAGCCCTCTTCTGTGTGAAAGCTTCTGGCAAAATCTGTTTCTCCCTCCTTTCAATCTTCTTCTCTCTGTTATTCCTAAATCTTCATGAAAGGGGGTTGAGAGCTGAGTCGGGGCCCATCCCAGGCACTCAACCTGTGAAAAACAGTATTGCCTTGTAAGCTAAGTAAATCAGAAGTGGCCGTTTTTCTTTGCGGACACAGATTAGATTTAATGGACTGAATTAGTAAATCCAGAGAGGGAGTTAGAGCCAAGTCTATCATTTCTACAACAGTGTGGTGTTGCTGAAACATAATTCTGTCGTCCTTAAAGTTCAGAACTGTCAGGCTCCCTGGAAGGGAGGGGTGGGTAGCCAGAGCCACCCTGACTTTGAGTGTGATGAGCTCATCCTTGGAAGGCTGGCATCCTGGGTTTGTGATACAGAACTACCAGCTGTTGGCTGGACAACCTCGAGCAAATGGGCTTAATCTCCCTCGGATCTTTTTTCCAGTACTTGAGAAGTTTGGGTAAAATAATTTTCCAGGCCATTTCTGCCCCTAATAGGCAATGAGATCATTCCGCTGGTAAAGATGCTATGGCTTCCTTTTTCATGTCTGCTGTCAGAGTCACCAGTGCAGCCCAGAGATGAAGGGGACTCTTTGGTGACTTTCTTAATGAGGCTCTGTCGTCAGGTCTGCCTAGCACTCACTCCCCCTCCTTTCTATCATCTTGCTGTGATTGTCCGTGAGAATGCTCCTGCCCGTTCACATGTGTGCCATGGGTCGGGCTGACCACAGCCTCCATCCCTGGAGAGGCATGTGACTCAGCCTTGGCGAAAGGGTACATTTCAACACCCGGGTCACAAGGTTCCATTCAGGGTGGGCACGCACCAGAGTGACTCACTGTTTTTCAGGAGCTCCCTGGAGAGACCTCTTGGAATGGGACCAATACTGAGACTGTGGAGCTGAGAGCTAGGCTAAAACCATGCCCTGGCGTCAGCCGCCTTAACCTGAGTTCTCTTGAAAGCAGAGCCTGAGATGAGAATTTGGGTTCAGGTGGTTTATTTGGGAGATCCTTCCAGGAAGAAGGAGCGGAGCATGAGAAAGAGGGAAAGGAAAGGCCAGAGTAAGGGTGTGTTTTCATGTTTTCACACTATGTTCAACAGGACTCGATTCTCCTGGTACATTATCAAGGGCCCCGGACTTGTCCACTGAAGGGCGAGGAGGCTGGAGCATTGATCTGCAGGATCCTGCTCTGTGTCGGATGTAGTCTTCCACTGGGTGTGCCCCCTGCACTTCTGGGCCGTCCTTTCACTCAGGCTAAGAAGGCCCTGGCAGCATCAGAGAAGGCACTGGGTGAGGAAGTACGCAGGACCATGATACAGGACCGTCGTGCGATGCCATCAGTATGAGACGGGGCTGAGCTCCCCTCTGGCTGAGAGCCATGGAGACTTATGTGAGCCGAAGGCTGGATAAGGACCACCCCAGTGAACTGCAGTGCTATGAGCATGGGAATGCGGGAACCATTTTATGCCTCTGAGTCTGAGGCAGCTTGTTACACAGCAATAGCTGACTGATGCATGTGTTCTCAGTATAGCTTACATCCACTGATGACCCTCATGCATTCATTAATTCAACTACTATTTATGCGGCAGTCACTGTAGTCTGCCCTAGGTAGAAACTTACGCATCTCAAAGGCACAGACCTGTTGTCATGGTCTCGTGGGGGATAGTAGTACTTAAAGGAAGTGTTATAACGACATATTGTTAGGGTTCTGATGGGGGGGCCATTGGAGGGCATGGGAATTATAGCAAGAGCACCATCCCATTGTGGATTTATGTTCAAGAGAGACTTCTGGAAGAAGCATGAAGAAGAAGTGGTTCTAAAGTTAGCCAGGATTGGAGGGCACTTTGGGGGGGAGGGAGGGAGTGGCAGAGAGGGTGTCACAGGCAGAAAGAACGCGTGGTTTGTGCAGAGGCCCCGGGCAAGGGCAGGACGGAGACTGTCGGAGAATTCGAAAGCTTTTCTGTCACATGAAGGCAGGAGGTGGGGTGGCGACGGGCCCAGGGTGGAGAGGTGACTGAACTCAGGTCATGTACGGCCTTGGAAGTGTCGATAAGAAGTCTGGACTTCATTATTAGCGAGAGGATAAGAAGCTGTTTTATTAAACTTGTAAATATCCAAGTACTTTTCTTCTTTTAAAATTATAAATAACTTATTTCATGCAGTAACACATTTTGAATATTATAGGGCAAAAGAGAAAAAAAAAAAAAAGAAAGATCTTTTCCAAAATCAACACACCCACTCCAACAATGAAGCGCTAGAGCATTGCTAATTAACTGAGGGCTCGTTTGGTGTTCCCGATCCACTCCGAGGGCCATGTGGATGATTTAATATTAGGGTGTGCATGTGTGCTCTCCTCCACTCTTTATTGTTTGCTCCAAACGTTGCCATGGGTAACCAAAATCTGTTCCAGAAATTGACAGTTAGTGCTTACAGTAAGGCGGGCAAAGAAGAAGAATATTTTCTTTCACAACCCATAATTTTCCTGTGCCCTCTCCTCTTGGAGTCTTCCCAGATCCCAGTCACGCCATGAGCTTCTGCACATGGAGGCCCCAAACTCCCCAAGGACAGAGACTTTTCCTCTTGTTCATTCACTGAGTGCCCGGGGTCTAGCCCAGTTCCCAGCCACAGTAGAAACTCAATATCTGTTCGTCGAATACATGAATAAATGTGTGATGGGTTCACTTGCTCAATTAGCTGATCCAGGTCAGCTTCTGCTCCTGGGCTGAGAACTTCTGGAGGTCGTTCAGCTGGCCTTACTCTGCGTGTACCCTCAGTACCTATCACAGAGCCTCACGGGTAACAGGCATGCCGCAGACACGAGGGTCTTATTGGGTGGATGGACAGACGGAGGGAGGGAGGGACGGATGGATGGGTGGGTGGACAGATGGATGAATACAAGAATGAGAGCAGTGACTTGCAAGTACAGCCTCTACTAACCAGAAATAAGTTGAAGTCCAAAGACATAAGTATCAACACAGAAACATGAGCTTAAGAAAAGTAGGCAGAGGAGCTGAGACAGAGGTGGGAAGACACGGGTAAACCCAAGGACAAATTAAAAGAGGAAAAACCCAGTCACCAAAAATAAGAAGCTAGAGCAAAGCAGCCTGCCCTGACTCACCCCGTGCTATGTGCCCAGGGCACTTCCAGCTTCCCAGCCCCCTCGGCCCCTCCCTGCCCGCCTTCCCTGCCAAGCTGACTCCTCCTCAGTTATGTCACGGTCACTGTGACCTTTTCATTCTTTTAATTACGGAGATGATAATAATTGTCTGGACCAAGTTATTATTATTTTTCCTTCAGAGGCATATAAAGAGAGGGTAAGTGGGGAATGCAAATAAGTTTTTCCCACTGGATTTCTCTGATATTGTTTAGGCAGGCTCCGTGGCTTTGAGAAAGAAGACTTGGTCTGGTGACCCTGACATTCCCCATGGTTTTGTAGAAATGCTGGGTTCCAGATGTTCTCCAGAGCACCCCTCCCCTAGAGCTCTGGCAGAGTACACAGCTGGACTATGCAGCATTTCCTCTGGGACTTGAGGAAGAACCCAGAGCCCCACTCCCCAACCAGGGTGAAGTCCCCTGGTCCGTACCCTCATCCTGGATCATCGGGTCTTCTGGCTGTGTCACGCCTAGCTGAGTTTCTGGTGCGATGGCCGATTTCAGTTCTGGGAACAAAAGTGGCTCTGCAGAGAGATTTCTATGTCACAGCTGGTCGGCGAAGGCCTTCCATGGCCCCGTGAGCTGCCTTTCACAATATGAAGGCTGCCAATGAGAAAATGTCTCTGGTTTTATTTACAGTGGGAACTATGTGTTTCTCGCCCACTTTAACGCGAATAAGAGACATTGCCTCATCCATGTGCAGTGACACCCGTCTTGCATTCATTCTGGAAATTCCTCTGGGGAGCGTAGGTTCCTTCTGGGCACCTCTAGTCCTGATGAGCTGTTCCGCAGACCGCCCCAGTTGGAGGTCCCAAGTCCCCGAGAACAGATCAAACGGGTGATGAAAAAACAGTATCTTTCTCTCGTTTCTTCCACCCCAAACACTTGGCGAGCAATAGCTCTGGGCACAGGACGTGCCTGGTGGGAGGTCCACCAGGAAGGACCGGGGAGGGGCCGGTGGGAAGGATTTATTGAGCATCCGCAATGATGAGTGTGCTGCCAAACCCTGGGGTGCCCATTTGTTCCCGCGAAACACTGTGAGAGAGAGACCATAATTTTGATTTGTTTTCCACAAGATAAAAATCAAGGTTTCGGAATATTAGGTAACGGGTCCAAGTCCATGCATCCATGAAGCACCTGGGTCTTCTGACTCTCTCAGAGGGCTGGCTGCCCCCAGAATGCTCGAGGGTCTCACCTCCCATGGTGACAGTTCGGTGGCGCCATGCTTTTCCTCCTGGAGAAGACAATTGGAGCTCCACCAACACCTGGGTCTGGTGTCTACAGTCTCCCGTTCTCCTCTCGGGCCCCTGCGCCTCCGGTGATCACACTCATGACCCTCCTGAACAGTCTCTCGGGGAGTCCTTGGCTAGGCATCACCAACACCTTGGTGCTGTTAAAGTCACCGGACCCCCTCTGTCAACAGATCTCCGACCCCCAGTAGCTTCCCCTGTGGACAGAAGTCTGCGCGGGGCAAGGGGAACTTGAGGCACCCTCTGGTAAGAGGAGAGGGATTTCCGGGGGGTTATACAAGGCTACCAGGCCCTCCCTTGGGTCCCAGATGTCAGACCACCGACTCAGGCTTTCCGCTGCTTATATATGTGGTCCTCCCAGCCACAAGGACAATCCTGACAGTAAGCGTAGAGAAGGGTCCTAATGAAGAGCCCCAAGGGGCATGGAGAAGTGACTGCTGCGGGTTACGGGGGGAAGGGGAGCTGGCCCCGGCCTCCGGGGAGCTGGGACAGTCCAGTGTGAGAGGCTGACCCCTGGAGGTCCACGGCCCAAAGAACAGCAAATAAAGGAGTTGGAAACGCAGGCTTTCCCCAGGCAGGCTTCCGTGAACCCAAGAAATGCAGTTTGGGGGTAAAACTGGCAGCACTAGCTTTGGGGCTTCAGCGATGAGAGAGGGAAGGTGATGAGGGAGGAACTGAAGGCTTAGGGGGCAGGAGGACATTTAGGGGGTGCTCCTCACAGAGCTGGAGGCCCAGATAAAGCTCCCCTGGGAACACCCAGGGAAGCACGGTCAGGGAGAGGGTGCAGCCAGGGAAGAACAGAGGCAAGTCCCTAGCCCAACAGTCTGGGGTGTTGGGGGGAGAACGGGAAGGAAGGGGAGCCGGCATGAGAGGCAAGGGTGACTTCAGAGCACCCCAGGCGTTGGGAAGGGAAGCAGCTGCCATCCGTGACTAAGAATAATGAGAGCCACTGCCAATGTGAGAGCGTTATCTGAGTATTAATATTGTAACACTGCAGGATTCCCAGGGCCCTGAGGAGCTGCACTGATCATGATTATTAGATAAGGACCCTGCAGGTTCAGCTCCTCGTTGATGGAAGGAGTCAGGCTCTGTCAGGTCAAATCTGATTCTAACAGGCCCCTAAACCCTTCCCCAGATGCTTCCTGCTTCCTTCAGTTCCTTGAGCGTGTTTCTAGCTGGGCAACCTTATTAGCTGTGTGACCTTGAGAAAGTTCCTTAGACTGTCTTTGCCTCGATTTTGTCTCTGCAAAAGCAAAACGAGAATGATGATGGCAGGACCTCCCGCCGTGGTGGGAGCGTGTCACAGTGACTGTACATGCTCCTGACGATGCCCGGGCTATGGATGCCGAGAGCTGTCTGAGTCTGAGCTGCCAGCATCGCCGTGACGGCACCAGTGGAGGGGACAGATGTACAGGAGGACCTTTGTCCTCAGTTTAGAGCTGAGGAGACATGATCTCACTTTGATAAATAAAAAAATACACGTGTGCCGGTCCAGGAAGCCGTTATGGGAAGATGATGTCGGGGTGTGCTTACAGAGGGGACAGTGTCAGGACAGAGGCCAGCCCGAGGGGGCCAGCACACAGAGGGCAGGGGCTTCGGCTCAGCTGTGAGTTCATTGTGTTTCGTGGTTGGTGTCAGGTTTTCGGCAAACCTGGGGCTTCCCGACGGGCGAGCGGTGGAATGGTCTTGGCAGACACCCCAGTCGAATTGCTCTGCATCACGTCCCTGCCGTGGCTGCCCCTCCGGACCACAGGCACAGGTGCGGGCGTGGACAGGGTGGCCCTGCTCCCTCCCTCCTCCTGGCCCTCACTCTCCACGCACATGCCTCTCTGTAAGCCCCAGACCACCGCTATGGCTTCTCCGTGGCAAAAATGCTCAGGATCGTAGAGTTCATAGTGGCTGCCTTGCTGGCCCTGCCCAGGGCTCTGCCACAGCCTCTCCTGGGCCTCTCACATCACTGCCACCTGCCACCGTGCCCGGGAACACCTTGGTTTCCCTGGGTTCGTGGCTGCCTAAAAAAGAATAAGTTATAAAACAAGAGTTTGATTATCCACTGAAGACAGTTTAGAGGGGACTCAGCAAAGTCCCAGGACATGGTCTGGAGTCCACGGAGTTTGGTGACATGCTTGTCATAGCTTTTAGGATAAGGATACGGAGGCAAAGAGGAGTGACACAGTTTGGATAGTGACACAGGTCACTAGAGGTGGGGCGGGACTTGATTCCAGGTTCCGGTGATACACAGGCCCAAACCCTCCGCCCTTTCACTAGGCTCCTTCCCCGTGAGGCCAAACCATGGCGCTCAGGCCTTGATCCAGATGACTTTGAACTTGAATGAGAGTTGCCTGAGTTTAATAATTCTCTGATTCATAGTTTGCCATTCAATATTTGTTTGTCCTATTACAGTATTTGCAGCTCGTTGTAAATTAATCAAATGTGAGATAGGGTGCCTACAGAGTTAAAAAATGATATTTTCCTCTTTCCTTTTCTGGTCGAACAATATTCATATTTTACCCAAAGGAATGTGGTCAATCATGTCCAGAGGTGTTGACTCTAGATGTCTTTATCTTATCGTAAAACAACACACTTAATCACTGTTTGCACACAAACCTATCATGCAACTCAATCTAAATAAAATTTAACTTCCTTTATATTTTACCACATGTCACCAACTTTCATACTTGAAAATGATTTCCTGCTCTTTTTGTCCAGGAGAGGAATGAATGTCTGGAATTTTTCTAACATTTTTTCCCTTAGATTTCCCACGATGGAACAAAGAGATTTCTTTCTGTTATCCCTTGGGGGGCGGCGTCAGCTGCAAAGACTGTTGTAACCTCAACACCAGCTTGCCGGGGACAAGAGAGAAGCCGGGACTGGCGGGCTAGGAGTTCGGGACCCCTGGCTGCGTGTGGGACTGTTCAGGGAATGGGTGGGCCCCCAACCGTGGGTCAGGGAGGCGGCTGGATAAAATGGACCTCGCCTGGCAGCTGGGAACCCAGGCTCTGAGCAGGGCAGGCAGCAGCATCAGGACGGCCGGGAGGTGGAGCAGGGACAGGAAGCAAAGGAAACAGAGAGTCTAGGTAGAAACGAAGCCATGAACGCTAGGAAAACGTTCAGGCGGCCAGGCTTCGGCGCAGAGGCCACGGTCAAGCACAAGGCTCTGTTCCAGTCTGAGGATGGTTATCTAACCCTGGGACCCATCTGCTGGAGGGGTGGCGTCACTGACATCTTCTACGCCGTTTGCCCAGCACTGACTCAGGGTCCAGCCAGGGCAGTGTCTGCACCTGACGTGCTCTGATGGGCTTTGTTTTCCCCAGGTATGACAGCACCTTGTCTTTGAAAATCAGACAGAGCAACAGCTTCTAAAATTTCCCCTTAATCTCTTGGCTCCGACCTGCAGGCTGGTCCCAAGAGGCTTGCAGACTCCACTCGGCCCTGGCTCTATGCCATCTCCGAAGCTGGCCCCTGTACTTAAATTACCGGGAAGACCACAGGGGAGAAACGCAGGGGAGCCACGGGCTCGGGCTCTGGCCAGGACACTCACCTCTGCATCCCGGGGACTTAGTCCTTGTTGCTGCTGCAACCTGGGGGCTTTCCCGAAGCTTTTCCTCATCCTAGCGACATCTCTTAAATGTCCCCTCCTCGTGAGACAATTTGCAATCTGAGCCCCCTATTACAACAGCTGCCCCACTCAGTCTCCTTTCTAGAACTGTGTGTGATCTCCAGGACACAGCTCAGGCCTGCGATTCCTTTCCTTTCTCCCTTGAGCTTTGTGTGGGTCTCTCCATGAAGACCCGGGCCTGTCTACTGCTGGGGCCCCGTTGTCCAGGGCTCCGTCATCACGCACCGAATCAATAAGTGAGCACATTGATGCTCGATGTATTTGTAAATGTGTTTCTTCTCTTATATTTGCAAGAAGCTTCTGTGAAGAGGCAAAAACCACAGATATCCAGTGTTTGTCTGGAGCAAAGCTGAACATCAGGGGCAATAGGATAAGTGGCGGTCCGAAAACAAAGCCTTGCGCTTGGAGGTCAGAGGACCCAGGTGGCAATTCTGGCTTCATGCTCACCTGGACGACACAGAGAGACTGCTCCCAGAGCCTCGGCCAGAGAGCAGCCCTGAGTGCCTGGAGAAGGCCGAAGGGAGCCCATTTGGGTCTTGTCCCTTTTGGTGCTTTTGCTCCTACTAGAATGTCTCCTTCTAGGGCCACCGAAAGTCTGAGCCCCTTTTACGAAATCCCATTGCCTTTGTTCCTTGCATTCATCCCTGTTTATAGGGGGGGAAAGTGCATCTGCTGTGATCGCAGTCAGACTGTGCTCCATGCCCCTCCCTCCCGGCCCAACAGCGGAGCTTTCTCAGAACCCCAATGTATCTCTAGCTCTTTTGCCAAGTGGACGGTAGAATGTGCCTGCTCCCTGGAGCTCTCCTTTCGGGTGTGCAGAAAAGCTCAGGGCTGTGGCAACTGGTAAAATCCTTCAACAGCCTTTTGAATTTACAGACAGTGGCCCCTACTAACCAACGGGCCCGTTCTTAGGGATGGATGTTCTCCATCCCTGTTCATGAGCACGAATCCCCAGCCCAGCGCCACTTCTAATTGGAGCCTTACTTTCTGGGGCGGATGGTGAAGCATGGCACCCCTCTGATGCCCCTTCATCTGTGCCCCTTTATGTAGGGTAGCAGAGCCACTGGCTCCCCAGCCGAGAGGCTGCCGGTCCCTGCCAGTTCCTCTCCGAGACCAATTTTCCTCCTTCCTCCTCACGCCCTCCTGGGTTCCAATCCTTGTTCCTCCAGTCGTTCGCTGGGTGACCTTGGTTAAGTTATTCAACCTGCTCATGTTCATTCCCTTCTGTCTAACACCACAGTCCCTGCTTATAATTCTATCTTTAACATTAATGAGAAAGCGTGAGGTCCTGGACAGCTCGTCTGGTACTTAAAAATGCCTAATAACCAAGACCAGCTACGCTTCGTAATCCCTCCGCCGTCACCTGCCCTCCGCCTCTCCTCTCCTCTTCCTGTCCTTATGCGCTGTCCTCTCTCTAGTACAGACACTGTCCCTCCCGTGCTTCCTTCCTGTGCGTCCCCTCCTCGGTGGATCAGCTCTAGTGACTATTTAATGTTCGGCGTGATCAGAAGTTGCCTCATCGTTCATCAGGAGTGTTCGGTCGAGGGCCAGGGGGGCTGAGAGGGCATCCAGGGAGGGTTTGTGTGCAGTGGCACCGGGATGTATGGCGGCAGGACAGGGGGCCCCGTTTCCTCCCGGCAGCCCGTGGGTTGCAGAGGTAAGCACGGGAGGGCTTCTGTTTCCCTAACCAGGACGTAGGTGCGCCGAAGGACAGCCTCTTCATCCGGGTAAGGTGTTGCCCGGGACCAGGCGAGTAAGAAATACAATTATTACGCTAGCACTTGGCCTTCTCTCCCGAACTGAGCAGAGGCTCATAAATTGTTTGCCCGGTGTCCCCGGCCAGCTGTTCGCCGTGTTCGCTGACTCCCTGAATTATGGGCCAGCACGTTGGCTCCTTGTTAATCACGGGAAGGCTTGCCTTGCCCGTCTTGGAGAGGAATTCTGCTTTCTCAAGGAGCACACCTTTGGCAAATCAGAGTGTCCTATCCTGTGGCAGCCCCCCGTCAGGCCCCTCCCTGCCTCCTTAGCAGGTGTGGCATTCTTCCTCCGGTTTGCAGAATTGCCTGTCAGTATTTCCGTAACTGGAGGAAGCAGAGAAGTTTTTCAGAGTGATTTTTTTTCATTTACACGACAGAACAGCCCGTTTTTGTCTTCTTCCAATCCTGTGTCTCTGTGCATGGGTGCAATACACTTACACATGGGCATTCGTGACACTGTCCCCAGGCAAGCATTGACACTTGCTGGTGTTTATTGTCGCTGCCACCGGACAAGCACCAGTGCATCGAGGTACAACAGGTTTAATCTTGCCTTTCCTTGAGCATTCTGCCAGCGCAGTGCCAGGTCACTGCAAACACCAGCTAATCAAGTCGGCGCAGTAGCAGGGGAGGGGCGGGTGGGCACTGTTCATGTAGCAGGTGTGGGGTGAATGAAGTGAGTGGGCCTAGCACCCCAGGCCGTGGGTTCTAGGAGCAGCCCAGGGCAACCCGTCCTTGCTCTGTGGCCTCAGACAGGACGCTGCCTGTCCTTCACCTTCGCGTGCTCGTCAGTGTGCGCAGGTGGACATGTCTGTCCTGTCCTGCTAACCCGCACGTTTGGGGTCAGTGCGAGGGGAAACAGCAAGGCTTGACGCCAGCCGACCGAGTGTGACAAGCACTGCGGCCCCTCAGCGGTGGTCATCGCATCAGGAGAGTGGAGCTGGCACCTCTGGGAAAGGACCTGGTGCTCACGGAGCATCACTGTGAGTTGGCAGGGCCCCACCTTCCCATGTGCTGTCGCAGTTGGACCCCACAGAGAGCCAGCTTGATCTGTTCCTCCTCTTATTTACGAGGAGCCCGAGAGCGCAGAGGTGAAGGAAGCTGCTCACTGATAACACAGAAAATGAACACGAATATGCGGCCTGAACCTTGTTCCAACAACAGGGCTGGTTCTTTTCATCACAGGAGGGAAGGAAGGTCAGATGCGCTGGCAGGCGGCAGTGTGGATGGATGCATGAGTGGAAGGATGGCTGGGCAAATGGCCGAGTGGGCGGGTGGACGGAAGGAAGGAGAAAGGTAAGAAGGAAAGGAGGGGAAAAATCAAGCAACTCACGGAGGGATCTCTTTCTCAAAAGGTTGCAAATATAATGTGGTTTGATCAGAGCACTGTAACAATCTTTTTAGCCCTGACCACATACTTTGTTAAATATTTAATGAGCGGTAGTTTGATGTACAAACTGTAGTTCTTCAGTTGAGTTTTATTGACTCGGTTTTCTCCACCCAGCCCTGGGATGAATAGTGCAAGGAAAACAAGCATTAAGTGGGAACTTGATTCATTCCACAGACAGGTGAAGGAAGGCGTCTGAAAAGTTACAGTGATTCTCTCATTTCTGGGTGCCGCCTCTCGGACGGTCCAGTAACCTGGTAACTGATCTTTCTGGCAGCTGAGAAGCAAACAAAACACAGCAGGTAGTGGAAATGGCTCACCGATTTTTTATCTTGGCTTCTCCTTTAATGAGACCTATTACTTGGACCAGGACTCTTAACTGATCTGAGCCTCGGTCTTTCTGTCTGAAAAATGAAGATAATCACAGTCCCTGCCCTATGTGAAGCATGCAGCCCTGTCCGTGACCACAGTAGGTCTTCAACTGGTGTGGCTTCCTCCTCTCCTCACTGTGCCCCTACCCTCCCAGCCCTGTGGCAGAGGAAGGCGTCTCATGGAATTCTGGATGCTGGGATTTCACGCAATTATTTCTCTAGATGAAGCCCCAAAGCTGTTTGAATGTCTTGCCTCCACCTCCTTTTATAATGAAATGAGAAATAATTTTCTGGTTGTTTTGTTTTCCCTCCTTATAAAGTAGCCAAGATAACAAGCCTCCTGCAATCACGGCTCTGCAGAGCATTGCCATGCTAATTAATAGCGGCCTCAACTGAGCCAGTTTTTAAGGAAATACATTACGTGTATTCAGGTGTCTGGTTTTTACTGCCATTAAACTTAACGACCCTGTTTGTGTCTCTTTACTGCTCTTATTCTATAAATGAAACCGGAAAAGCCCACGTTCATGCTGCCTGTCACCACCAGACCCAGTAAGCAGAGACAGGGATTGAATCTTTACGGGCACTTTATTCAGATGGTCAGCGATCTGAGAAGACAACGGGTTTGTGCCCTAACAGACTGTCTTAAATTCCATTGTAAACAGACCCTTTTTATAAGAAGAGTAGGTAAGAGGCTTGGAATTCAGGGAAAAGGTTAATCGAATAAAAGCTGCAGCATTCCTTCAGCTGTGCCCTGGGCGGTGGTCCTTGTGTCCTGGGCTGTGGTCCTTGTGCCCTGGGCGGTGGTCACCCTGGAGCACAGAGGCTCAGACACCATATTGGTTGCCTGCAGCCCCCCTGAGCACAAAGGTGGGACTGCTTGTGATCTCCTGGAGTCAAGGTGGGTCAGACCTCCAGTTCCTGAAACAATAGGTTTTTACATACATTAGTTACTAAGCTTATTAGCTATTTCCTGAAACTAAAATTTTCCAACGTTTGAGCCTCCCATCACAAGGACCATAAAAAAAAAAAAAAAAAAACCAAAAAAAACTATAGTACATCAGCCAGGGGCCAAGAGGAAGCCACCTTTTCATATTTCTAATAGCTTAAAAAAAAAATAAAAAGCATTTGCACACTTGTAGCCACCCGGCTGCCAACGGTTGTTAGAGAGCACCGCCCCCATCCCTGTTCTTATAAACGTCAATGTCATTCTCCAGTTCCTTTGACGGATTACATTTGTGAACGGCTCAGCCCTTTGGGGGACAGATGTGTTGATTGTGAGTATCTCCTCTTTCCAGTGTCCAGTGGGTCCGATCGTGGAATCTACAGACACAGCTTAAGTCTTGACCCTCTCGGCGTGCAGCTCGGTGGCGGAGTCAGCGCAGATCTCTGCGTCACTGTCCCACTCCCGGCTGGCCGTCTCCCTGCTCACACGCCTTTCGGAGGGTTTAACAGTAGCCCAATATTATTTCCATTCATTTTTTTTTTTTTTGGTGGAGGGGGAAACTGGATGTAAAAATCTGCAGATGCAACTTGTAATTTTTCTTTAAAAAAATTCCATTGAGTTCCAGTAATTTCCCCCATTTCCATACCATGGGCCGCTTTATATTTGCATAGGCAAATAGACTGAGCCTCTAATCAGGCGGTTTTACAAGTGATTGCCGATGCTTTTTACAACAGCAAAGCCCCACGGGGAAGGTAGAAAGTAATAATGAAATAGAAATGGCTCCAGGGTGTTCTTGGGAAGAGCTGACTGCATCTAAATTGTCATTTCCACAGCGGCCCGCCTCCAAATCCCAGGAAGAGGGTGGGACGTCTCAGCAGAGGCCTGCAGGCCCCCTCTTCTGCCGCCGCCTCATCTCCCATAATCTCGTGTCCATCGCGGTCACCAGTGGGCAGTTGGACCCTGGGAAAGGGATCCCACCTTGACTCTGCTGTTTATGACCTTATTATTTTGGGTGGAGATACTTATAGCTCTCAGCTGTAATTCTGGCATCGACAAAAATAGAAAACAGTAAATAGTACCTCCGTCTCCAGGTATGCTATGACAGAATGCACTGAAACACCTAGCCCAGAGCTGGTGCACAGGAATGAAGTAGCTAATGGCTGAGACTGGAGACAGAATGCCAGGGTTCGAATCCCAGCTCCACTTCTTTCTGGCTGTGCAGCCTTGGAAACATGTTTTAACCTCTCTTGCTTTTGTTCCTTCATCTCTAAAGTGAGACTATAATCACAGAATATCCTTTATTATTGTGAGATAAAACTGCTGAGGTTTAAGCTGTGCAAAGCTATGTAAATGTCATTATCATCTAAAACATTTATCAATAGCCTATTATTACCCCCTTCAAACGGTATTTGTTGAGTGTCTGCTGTGTGCTGAGCACTCTTCTAGCTACTTGTCAGGGTCCAGAGATGCATTGGGTGCTTCAGATTCAGCTCAAGCACCGCACTCAAAGGGGAGCCTTCTGTGCGCTTCATCTCTGACCAGATGAAATCCCATATTATGCGTCCTCAGAACCAGGGCCTCTTCTTTTCCGCACCTGTCACCGTTAGACGTTTTCACTGTGTGCTGATTCAGTTCCTGCTCTGTCCACTAACCATCAGCCCCCTAAGGACAGGAACGGTGCCGGTCTGGCTCAGTCTCCAATGTTTAGTGCAGGGCGTGGTGCGTGCCAAGAGCTCCGCCAACATTCAGTGGAGGCAGAGTCCCCTCTTTTGAGGACCTTGTATGTTGGAAGAGCTGGCAAACACGGCAGATTTTGTCATAAAGTTATATGCTTAAAAGCGCAGTAGAAATTCCAGTGGTAAAGAACTCCACCGTGGGAACTGAAGAAATCTTCCTAGATTCAGGGCCTCGGAGGGTGAGTAGGAGTTCATCAGGCCCCAAGGAGGGAGGAGCATTCCAGGCGGATGGGAGAGCATGTCCTGAGGGCACAGGCAGAAGGGGGGGGGGCTGGTGGCATGGCTGAAATGCAGGTAGCGTGGTGGGAGGGGGGTCAGGAGACAGACTCTCACGTCGGCTCTCCTGTCTCTCAGGCACGCTGCCTTGCGTGTGTCTGCTTCTCACTGAAGTATCTTCTCACCAGCCGTCCAGGGCACAGGCCAGTGTTCATGCAGGGCTCTGCCGGGCGCCGCTGGCATTCATGGGTCCCGGCTCCTTCTGTCTCAGGGTTCCGCCAGGCCCCAGCCTTCTCTCACCTCATGCATCTCTCAGCAGATGCATCTCCACCCGCAGAAGACAGAGGGTGGAGAGGGCTGTCAGAGCCAGGTTGTAGGGGTTCTGCACACCTGCTATTGGCCCAAATTCTGTCTGTGGCTGCCCTAGTGCAAGGGAGACTGGGAAATAGGATCTAGCTTCGTTTCCAGGAGGAACGGGCAAAGTGTGGACAAGCAATGAGCCAGTCTCTCCCACGTGGGGAAATACTAGGATGGGCAAATGCAATCCCCATTATACCATGGACAAAGGGACAGGGAAACAGTGAGAGTGCAGATGCAGTGACTAGGAGGGGACAGGGTGGAGTAGGAAGTGTCCAAAGAGGCCAGAGGAGTGGGAACACTGTAGTCCGTGGGCATGTGTGCACACTGCTTCCTCTGTGGGTTTCCAGAGCTGTGGGAGGATCCTGGCGGGACACGGATGAGTCAGACCTGCCTTCAGGAAGGCCATGGGGGAGGTGGCCGGCAGGGTGGCCGGGAGGGGCTGAGCCTCCCAGCAGAGGCCAAGGGGGGTAGCTGCCGTGGTTTCGGGAAGCTCCAGGCCTTCCCTGGAGCGCCGACTGTTGCGTTCGGTTAGGGACGCTCAGGGCCCTAACTGGAGTACCCATTGTTGAGTTGGGCAGAGACCAAAGTCCAGAAAACTTGGAAAAAGAAAACAAAATTGAGCAGTGACGAGAAGAAGATCCTATTCTTTCTTTGGGTTGGATCCAAGAGGCCAGAATCAGAAAACCGGAAGGAAAAACCAGGAGAGTTCAGTGTTATAAGGAGATTAAAAAGGGAGGACTCATTAGCCCCGGAGACAGCAGAGAGGTCCCTGGGGCCTGCCAGGTGCCACGCACTCATACCTGTCAGGCCTCCGTCGCTGTGAAGTGACTCTTCCTTCCCACATCACCTGCCACTGTGGCTCTGTCTCAGACCCTTACAAGGGAAGACCGGATGTCATCCAGATTGTGCACCTCAGACTTCAGCGTGCCCCAGGATCCCTGCTGGTTTGTTAAAGCCCAGGCTGCTGGGACCCAGCCCAGACTTTCTGATTCAGTAGGTCAGGGGAGGGCCCCCAAACTTACACACCTGTCAAGCTCCCAGGTGGCAGGGGACACTGAGTACACGAGGATACACAAGGCCACTCCTTCCGTAGATTCAATAGCTCAGACAGAGGGGGAGAGAGAAGGGCAGGAGGGTACCGCCAGGAGTCGCAGCCTGCTTCCCCACCTGTTCCAGAAACGTCTGCCCCAGCCCCACCGCCACCCCCGATGTGCGTCAGGAGCCGCTCAGGTCAGCCCGGTCCTCAGGTGCGTCTCGCAGGACAGCGGCTCACTCTCGTGCGCTCAGTCTCGGTGCTGAGTGGTGAAAAGCTTAACTCACTGACCGCCAGGCAAGACGAGGGAGTATGAAGAGGGCCTTACGTGGGGTCAGCACACCTTTCTGCTGCCATTCAAGGGGAAAGCGGCCTTGGAGCAGGGCGTGGAAGTCCACAGCAGCAACCCAGAGTCACCTCCCCAGGGACTCTTTCCCTGCCGAGGGCCCACCTCACCACCAGGTGCTGTGGCCCATGATCCTCCCATGCGTCCTCTATCAGAGCAGGCATCACCTTGTGTTGTAAGGGTCACATTATATGCCTGTGAATAACTCGAGGGCAAAGTAGAGTCTTACAGTTGAGGTACCTTCTGCATCAGCGCGATGCTAGATTCTAGTGCAGCGCTCAGTAACCAGTCAGAGAACAAAATCCACCCGGGTCCCTGACCAGGAGGTATGCCGTGCAGAGAACTGATTATAGGTGTGTTGAAAAGCAGAAGCCAGGGGAAGGTGAGGCAAACCACAGGTGAACAACTACAGAAGGAGCCACCCCGCGGATGGGGACTCAAAGCAGAGGAGGGTGTTGCCAAGTCCCAGACATTGGCTCTGCCCAAGGGAGTTGGAACATTGGAAGATGGGCCTCCCAAGGCTCCAGCCAAATGCTGAGCAGATGAGACCAAGGGTGCCTGGCAAAGATGAACCTCCAGACGGTAGCTGATGGCATGGAAAATAGAGTCACCTTGCGTGGCTGGAATGACCAGGGGAGCTGGAACTGACGCAAGCTACTAGGCTGTCGACCTGGGATAATGAAGGAGCCAGACCACTGCATGTGAACCCCCCGGAAGCAGAGCAGGAAGGTTCCTCCCTTGTTCTTGCCTGGGTTCCGCAGAAGCTGAGCCTGATGTGGGGAATTGTGTGCAAGTCATTGACTAGGACGGGCCCCCAGCAGAAATCTTTCAGCCCAGGGGGACAGGATGGAGAAAGGGAAGGATTTAAGCAGGGGTGGGCTTCCAGATGAGGTCTAACTTCAGCCAGATCTTGCAGAGAGCTATCCCGCGGGTACCAATTGCATCAGGTGTCTGTCCCACCTGGAGGCACAGAAGTGGGCTTTTGTACACCTCACCCAAGTCAGTGATTGAGCGAGGGCTCCGGAGGGCTGTGTAACTCTAGGCCACTCCCAGGTGAGATGGCTCCATTGTCAAGGGCAGTCCTGCAGGGAAGATGGTACATGAAAGCCTTCAGCAGCTGGGGGACAGGCACCCCAAACTTAAAGGACCCCAGGATCCGAGTGGGGAGCCACAAAACTTCTACTGCACACTTCCTACTTCTGTATTTCCTAATATACTTCTCCGTGGCTGGACTTGACTCATGGGGTTAAAATGGAGAGCCCGTTGGCGGGGAAAGGGTGCGGGGGGGAGGGGGGTGAATTTGACAGCCAGCAAGCCAACCGCAGGTAATAAGTGCTCAGTAATAACTGCTAAGCTGAATTATTCTTCCACACACGTTCTCGACTTTGGGATGCTCTGCCAAAATTGAATCTGTCAACAGCAGCTGAAGATTTACCGTCAGTAAGAAAATAGTTTTCAGTAGAAAATTATGATTTGCCTAAGAGTGCATGACAGGTACTGACTTGGTGTCAAACTCCTACAATTTATTCACGGCCCTAAAGGGGGTGGAGGAGAAACTAGATTCCAGCTCTGGTTGGATGGGGTCCATCTTCTGAAGGGTCAGGCCAAAAATAGTTTCAAGTTTTTATCTTCAAAATATAGAGGGTTCATTTTCAAGGGAAGTGCAGACGTGATCTGAAGGGTGCAGATGTTGAGTGACAAGCCTGGAATTGTAGTGCATGGTTCCTTACTGCTGTATAACACCTCGGACATTGGTCCGATGGGTTCTTACTGGAATTACCAGTGGGCTCCGCCATGTAATGGCATGGGAGGAATTCACTGCGTGGCTTGCAGCTGGCTGTTCTCATGCAGTTATAGGGAGTGTTTGCTCAGCATCTCACACCTGTCGGCGCGTGTTAGGTGACGGAGGCTATCCGGCGTCCAAGAGGACTTCACATCTGTAAGACGAAAAGTGTTAAACTCCTTCAAGAGATAAATGCCAGGTGCAGGGCTAGGTCCTTTGTTCCTAAGACTCGTCTTCCTCTCCTAACGTTGCTACAAGTTATATACGAGTATCCTTGTGGTGCAGAGAATGAGACAGAGACTCAGAAAGATCGGTGACCTACCCAAGGCCACACGCGAGAGGTGACAAACCAGGATCTGACCCGGGATCTCGCTGGTTCTATAGCCCGTGACACTGAATGCGATCCTGATACCTCTACCTACCGGGCCGACCCCACTCCACTTTCTCCTGCTCACCTGTGAGGTTTCGCTGAGCTGTCGTCCCTTGTCTGACTCATGGTAGATGAGCCTTCCCTGAATCTCACCTCTGTTTCGCACGATGGTCCCGGGAAAACAGTGTGATTCTCGCCCTGGCACTTTTCTACAGGCGACTCCGACTGCCCGGAAGCTCCTCCCATTACCACACAGACTGCCCTGCATCTTTCAGTGTGCACCCCACTCACTTTTCCTGTTTGGAATGCTGCGCTCCCCACTTTCTCTAAGTAACTGTCCAGCCCCAGCGCGGCTCTGTGCCCTGCTCGTGTTTCTCCTGTCAGGCTCTCGCAGAATCGTCACTCCCGTTTCGCCGTCTCGTGTCCTTGCCATCCCGCTGTGCCCGGTGTCCAGCATGTTTTTGTAGAAGGCCTGCGAGTGATCTTCTAGACTTTGCAGCTACGCAGTCTCCGTGGCAGCTGCGCAGCTGTCCCCGTGTACTGCAGACAGAGCCACACACAGCAGATAAGCTCCTACCTTTGGCTGTCCTTCCAGTAACTTATATACAGAACAGGCCGTGAACCAGAGTCAGCCTGTGGCTCAGAGTTGCCTCCCACTCAGGTAGAACAGAGCTTGGCATAACCAACATAAAAAGCAAACAAACGAGTATTTGTTCCAAATTCTGGGCTCACGCCTGGCTCTGAAATGCCCACTTCCAGCCACACGTCCTGTTCCTTCCTGTCTGTGATGGGCCCGCTGGATGCGGACTCTGCCTCCAGAGGCCGATACAGTGTTTGTCTTGCTGGGGCCCAAACGCAAGGACATGTGGGAGTGTGAAGAGTTTGTGGGATCAGGTGACCTGGGCTGGATTAAAAACTAAGATACGAATCCTAGGATATAAAGTGGGATAGAAAAATGAGATTTAACTGTCCTTGTGTTATGATTACCTTTCGTCAAGTCCTCACTATGTTTCAAGTATTGTGATAAGTGCTTGAAATCGATGCTCTTATGTAATCCTCCCTAAAACTTTATGGGATAGATTTATCTTCATTTTATGACTAAAAAAAAAATTAGAAGATTAGAGAGCTTTAGAAACTCATCTAAGATTCGCGTCTGTTTGATCTAGAGCCCAAGCGTGGGAGTGCTGTTGCTCCGCTCCTCCTAATGGTCTGAAAATTCTTCAGAAGCTGTGAACATAAAAAGATACTGCCATCTCGTCCTCAGTCTGGTTTCTCCAGACCTCGGGCTCCTCTCCCCAGACTCTGAATGTCACCCACTTGATAGCATCTCCTGGCCTGACCTTTCCATTTCCGAGGTGACGTTATCCTAGATCTGAGGGCAAAGATCATAAAAAGACAGAACATGCGGGCAACTGAATGATGACGAGTTCTTGTGACCTTCAAAATATCTTCAACTATATTGAAATTTTAATTTGGTAATTGTGTATAAAAATCTGTACATCAAGGCTGTCTTGAGAAATTGAGAGAAATAGCAGCACTAGGCTTGCATTTTCTGTGACAGTAATTGGCAGTTCCTCCAAAACTCCAGTAGGTCCCCTTCTTATGCATTCGCATAGCACCCTGTGCTTTTTTACAGCGTTTACCATTCTGTGTTTATGTCTATAAATACAGAACATACATGTGCCACTTGTTCCCCTGGCCAGAGAGTAAGATCCATGTCTGATTTGCTTACACTGCCTCCCTGGTGACTGGTATTCTGGTTCAAAGCAGGCAGTTAGCAGATTTTTGTTACAGAAATAAATACTTCTTTTTTTAAAGTATATTTTATTGATTACACTATTACAGTTGTCCCAGTTTTTCCCCCTTTGCCCCCCTCCACCCCTCCAGCAATTCCCTTCTTAGTTCACATCCGTGGGTTGTGTGCATAAATTCTTCGGCTTCACCCTTTCCTATGTTATTCTTAACTCACCCCTGTCTATTTTGTACCAACCAGTTATGCTTCTTAGTCCCTGCACCATTTCCCCATTTCTCCCCCTCCCCCCTCCCAGCTGATAACTCTCCAAATGATCTGCATACCTATGTTCTGTTACTGCTATCAACAACTGAATCTAAAAAAAGAAAAAGAAAAAAATAAACACTTCAGAATGAATGAAAAAGACAGCATGAGTGTAATGTGCTCATGTGTCCGTTTTGTGCCCCAGTACTATGATGACTTGAAATACTATGCTCTTCAATATGCAGCTGGCTCTGTCTTCATGATGAGATGACCCGTAATGCCCCAAACACTTGCCATCCAGGTCCGAGTGTTGGAAGGATAATGACTTCAGGATGATGTCTTTCTGCCACTTAATGACACTAAGCATGAATGAAATTAGGATTGGCAGGGTCTGTGGGGCTATTGTTTTTAACTTATTGGACTTTCTAAATGGTGATTTTATGTTGCCAACTAGTATAATATTAAGAATTTATAGGCAATAAAACATACGCAGATCCCCATCCATAAGACTTGTCATGAGCTGCACGTGGGAAAATAATCTCCAGTTTATGTGGCCTGATGAGCCAGGGCTTGGCCATGATCACACGTGGACTCCACACATTAGCTTTCTTCAGAGTACCTGAAGGTCCTGGGGCACATGGTGTATGACCGGGCTAACAGGTCAATCACAACACACAGACAGGGAAGGCCCATCATCACCACGCCTTCTGGAGCGTACTGAGTACAGTAATCCCCTACTGTTCTAAGTCACTGTTGTTTGAGTGACTCTATTAATCTGACACATTCAGCTGCTACCCAGAGTCCAGTCCTGTCCACCTGACGAATCGCCCCCATGTGGTCAAAGGACCTGTACAGGCAAACGCCACTCCTATGTTCCCCTGACCCTCGCGAGTGGAAGAGCCTTCTCCCAGCCGTCCTCCTACGCACCCTTCACACTTCGCCAGCTGCTCTGCTGCCCATGCGGGCCTCGTGTGAGAACCAGGCAGCACCGGCTCATGGGAAAGGCACTGGCTTCACGGCAGACGGCCGTGGGTAGGCTCCTGGACCCAGCTTAAGTGCTGTGTGAATTGGATGCACCACTTATGTCTCTTGTTCCCAGTTTCCTCGTCTTTATCATCAGAAATCATACTGTTCACTCTGCATCGTTGTGAAGAACATTTGGGGTAGTGTATGTACAGTACTTACCATAGAGATTGTACTAGATAAATATTAAACTCCTCTTTTTGCGTGCAGGGAATATGGTATGCTCTTCTTATCCCTCTTGGCAGGGTCATGGCTGAATTAAGGGAGGTCAATAAACACATATTAAAGGAAGGAAGGGAGGGAGGGAAATTCAAAGTCATTAAGTGATGTGGGTCATTTAATGGTAGCAGGATGGAACAAATAGGACATTCAGAATTTCTCAAAGCTACTCAAAGGAAAAATAGGTTTAAGGCATTGAATGGATGGTTCTTGACAAAAAAGATTGCCTGGTCAACTTAACCTGCATTGACATACTTTAATTAAGGGGTTTAACATAAGGCCTTTCCAAGAATAAGTGTTTGCCGTTCCATTTCTTCTGTTAGGAGACAGTCCTTCGTTTTCTCCACTGCAGGGCTCTCCCACCTCCTGACAAATCTGAGTGCCTTGGGCTTCCTTGATTCCAGGAGTTAGTTTTAGTGGCACGTTGCCAGGTGGGTGGAAACTGGAGCATCTGCATCCGTTGGGGACCATTCTCTCCTGTATTGATGGCATCAGTGTCACTGCTAAGAAGCAGGTGCTCGCTCATCGTAGAGGACATTCTTAACCTCCACTCCGGGGGGTGAAGCAGTCACTGCCTCTGGTCCTGCACTAATGTACACAGGAAGTGCGAGGAAGGGAGGATGAGGTCTGCCCCATTGTCCCCTCTGTCATCGTCATCCCACACCCATGTAGACAAGGACTCCATATTGGCCAGCGTCCCAGGATGAAGTCACAGCCAAGGTACTTAACCACCGGAAGCTTAACAGTGGGATTGTTCCAGAGCAGGGGTGGCTGAGTGCAGACTCTGCACCTTTCTGCAGCTGTGATTCTAGCAGCTTCTGTTAAAGGCCCCACTACACCGTGGTGAAGATGTTTCAGGGAGCTCTTTGATGCACACGGTCTCGGCCTTCCTTGGCCAGCACCTCCCTAGAGTTATAAATGGGTGGTCACTGGCTCTTCTCTGCATGGTGCAGCCCACGAGATCACACTTGTCGGGCTAACAACAAGCCTAATCTGGCCCAGAGGGGATACTTCTGGTCTCCAGTGACAGCCTTCAGGTACTGCCTCAGTTAAGAAAATAGGTAGTGTCTGTGTAGGAGACACGACTGGGAAGCACTGGGCCTTTTCCAGGCATGAAAATAAGCAGTGGGAATGCCGTTCCCAGGTTGCGCCAGATGCACCCAGTGGGATCTGCCGACCACCCTTTGGGGGCCGCCGTTTGAACACACACCCTCCAGTTCACGCTTACAGCCTCCGAAATCCACCTGTTACTCCCAGCTGCCCGTGTCCATGGCTCCGAAGTGATGTCTGTAATCACAGGACAGTGAGAGCAGGAGATGCTCTCTCCGATACAGTTTCCATCCCTTTGGACAGAGCCTCCCATTCAAACCTGTCAAGCCACATGAGGACTGATAATGGGACGCTGGAGATCCAGACCAGCCAGGCGGGGAGAGCTCCCCCTCCAACCAGACTCCGGCCGTCGCAGGGCGTGGGTGTGGGAGAGAAATTCCAAAATAAGCGAGAGGTTTCGAACTAATAAATTTATCAAAATTGGGTAGTGTCTGGCTCTGAATTTGCTAAATATTTTAATAAGAAATCAAAAATAAAAGTTAATTTCTGGGTGGATTTTGGTTTTTCCTATGTACAACAGACTCACTGGAGGGCCTTAAGGTTAAATACGGGTTCCTCTGTCTCCGTCATTTGCTGAACGAGGCAGGGGATGGTCAGCTGACACAGACAGGTAGACAGATGGGTGAGAGGGCGAGTAGATGATAAATAAATAGAGGGACATATAATGACAGAGCCTGCAGCTGCTCAGGGTTTGGTGACTGCTGAAGCCCTGAGCTCAGTGTTGCTTGTCGGCTCTAGGCCTTCACCCATGTGCATCGCCTGTGTGGATTATCAGAGCAAAGCTTTCCTTTGTTTTCGTCTTCAGTATCTATTTGAAAGATTATCTATATAGTGTAGTTGTCCTTTCTTATATAGCACTGCAATATGTTCCCCAGTCTTCTACCTTTTTTCTGTTGTTAAAAAAAAAAAAAAGGAATTTTAATACAGTCAGGTAGCTGTAGATTGAAGATGAGGGAAATCTAATTTAACCAAAAGTCTGAATTCTAGAATTAGTTTAAAGAGCAGTTCTTATATAATTCAGAGTAAATACAGTTAGAGGAAATAGGTCATGGATTAAGAAAGAAAGCTCTCTGAGACAGAGATAAGCCAGATATAATATAATGAACGAAAAGGGCAATGTGAATTTATACTTTAGCTATAAACTGGGTTTTTAAAAAATGGTTCTAGGTATTATCTACTCACTCAGGTGGGTTAAGCCTTCTCCTTGAGAATTGGGTTTACAGCACACATTCTGTGTACAAAACTGCTTTTCGGTTTCCGCTGTCGTGAGCCGGCCGCTTCCTTCCACCTGACTCAGCAGGAGCACGCAGGAAGGTCGGCGCTCTCATCCCATCTCCGGGTGAGGTCCAAGGTCACAGCAGTAGGATCACAAGCTCCGAGTGGTGCAGATAAAGAATAAACTAACTTCCCAGCAGGAGAGAGATTAAAACCCAGACCTTTTTTTTTTTAAGCCAGTGTTCTCAGTGTAGTATCCAATACTTATCAAAAAATACACTTCAACAGAAATCATGAATATTTCATGAAAATCAGATTAGCTTGCCTATAACAATGCTTCTAAAATGTTCAAATTCAGTATATAAGTATTGAAAGGAAAATGATAGAGAAATAAGGGCCGCATACAATTAGAAAAAAATTTACAATTAATGTTATAAGCACAAATTTTAAATGAAACCAACATTTAAAAAAATCCTTCATGAATAAAAATTTCATAAAAATATACTAAGGAGCAGGTGGCCAAGTGTGCCCACTGTGACAATGGTGTCAAAGGGACATGAAGACTCTCGGTGAGCCCTGCCTGCATTGGCCACCGTGGCTGGAAAGCATGCGGAGCGGAGGAGAGGCTATTGATGTTTGGTATGTTAACAAGGATTAGGGGAGCAGAAAATGTATCTTTATTTTCCTCATTATAAAAATCATAGACTGTACAATAATCGAATTATCGCAGGTACAATATCAAAAACTCGTGGGCAAGTCTCCTCTGAAGCAGCGTTGGTAAAAATGTAATGCCATTTATGGAATTCCTTCCCTTCAGCGCTCATAATTACAGAGTTTCGCTGCTTCCATGGGTGTCAGGCAACTTGCCGATAAATCAAAGATAGGTAAACTGGGCTGCCTACGCGTTACCGAGCAGCGGTGTGAGAAACAGCAGCCGTTGAGAGAGGGAAGTCTCCTGTGACGCCCTGTGGTTGCATTTAGTTCAAGTTCGACTTCCAAATAACGTATTTGTAGAGAGAGACAGCATTCATCAAGGCTGGTGGCATTCACCAACGTATCATATGCTGCAGAACTCAATTCTAGAAAGATAGCAGCTTCATCACACAGCCACATCCCCCTGTCAGATCCCGCTGACAGCCACGTCTGTGACTTTGGAGTCAGCGATACGGGAGGTACGGTGACGGGTAAGCAAGGCCGTGGCACGGGCACAAATCCACACAGGACACGCTGCCGAAGGACTCCTGCTCCCTGGGTCAGATGAGAGCCTGGCATCCGATGGAGAGAATCCTGGGTTGAAGAGTGCAATGTGGGAGCAGTAGAAAGAGTGTCTCTTGTGGGGACAGAGCTTGGACCCCAAAAAGGTTCAGGGGCTGGAAAACACATTCCTGGAAAGACCTGTTGACCTGCCTGGTTCCAGAGCAGCTTTCTGGGATCCGAACTGCAGGCTGAGTCCCTCCTTTAGATGAGTCTTGTATGTCATTAGTCTGTGTGTCAGAGAACAAGGTGCCTCTGTTACCTTTGGGGAGCGATGCTGAGACAACCTAGTGGCTGAACCTGAGCGCCATTGAATGGGCAGTGGAAATGTGCAACCTACTCAGAAGGGATGGGAACAGACAGAGAGAGAACACAAGGGAAAATTCTGGCATGCAGCAATTTCAATAGGAACAAATGGGATCAAGCACTATGACCCAGTAAGGTTTATTCCCAAGATGCTCTATCAGAAAATCTATTAATATGCAAATAATAAAAACATTGAAAGCCAATGTGTATTCAGTGCAGACACTGCACCAAGACCCTCTGCTGGATGAGTGACACATTAACAAAATTGCTCGCCCACCGTAACTCTTTTTCGGCCGTCAGAACCACACTTGGCATTGACTTGAAGATAAGACACCCCATTCTTGTTCATGACCGCTCCCCTCCAGACACAGGTGTGCGTTGGGGCAGGAAGGAGGGTGGGTGAGTCCTCATGAACCGATGCTGGAAAGGAGTTTGATAAAATCCAGTAGCTATTATGATCACGTTGAGGAAAAATAATATTAGAAACTAGGCAAATATATTTTTCATTATTTAATAATGAAAATTATTTTTCATTATTTAAGAAAACTTACTCCTAAGCATCATTCTAAAATGGTGAGATGTAAGCTATTTCTCTTAAAATCCAGCACGAGGTGAGATGTCTGGGAACCCCGTCCATAGTCACCGTCCCTGCAGGTTCTCACAAACGCTGTGAAAGCGTCCTCGTGATGTCATGCCAGAAGCCCTACACTTCGCTCACGCCTTAGGTGTTCTGCTTCCGGCTTCGGGGCCGTCAGCTGCAAACACAGTGTCCCTCCTCCCGACCCACTTCCTGCTCCCGCTGCCACAACGTAGCTTCGCTCTTTTTTGCATCAAAACGCATTAAAGCGGCTGTCAGGCATCTTCTGTCCTTCATCCCTCCCCTCGCATTTACTCGTACTGCACATGAAGCTGGCTCTCGCCCCCACTCCACCCAGAAGGCCTGTGGTCAGTGTCATCTTTACCGCGTGCACGCAGGAGCCGTGGCATGTCACCCGGCTCCCCTGCAGGGCCAGGCTCTCCTGCCTACAGCCACAGGGAGTGCTCACAGCTGAGCCTCTCCCCAGGAACTTTCCAGGAGGATGAGCGTAGCCCCCATCCAGTGAGGGCCATGCAGGACCACCAAGGCCTGCCATCACCCCCTTGGCTCAAACCTCCTCTAAATGGCCATCCCAGCTCCAGAGGTCCTTTCTGGGGGGCTGAAGCCTCTGTTTCGGTGGCATTGCTGCTTGTCCTCTCTGCCTAGTCCTGACTGCCTCATGCATTTGGAATATTGAGGATATGTTTTATATATTTATACCTACCTATACATGCACGTAGAGAGATATATCTATATCTGTCTATCTATCTGCCTACTATGTACTTTCAACATGGATTCCCTCTTAACAGCATGTAAATCTACCCAAGGCAGTTCGTATTCTTTTAATTCATATATTAAATGACCATATGCATAAAAATCAAGTAGTGATTACAAGTTTTTTAAAACTTCTGTGTATGTGTACGTGTGGAGAGGAGAATGGGGGTGTAGAGAGAGAGAAAGAGAGTATTAATCTGGTAAACGGTGGGGGAAGGCAGGGAAAAGAGTTAGCCCTATTAAAGTAATGTTAGGGTGTTTCGCCATTTAGTTCAAATGCTAAGGTTCTTCCTGTATGTTTGCGTGAAGAGAGGCCTGAAATGTGGATGATAAAATTTTAATGGTGGTTAGCTTAGGGTGCTGGGATTTTATTTGACTTTTATGTAGTTCTTTATAATATTTCCCATTGTTCACACGTTTCACAGTGGATGTGTGTTGCGTACGTGATAGGGGGAAGGGCAGAAAGCTCCGCACCGCGTGGAGGATGGAGTCACGGTGCTGACAAAAGAACGTTTGAAAAACCTAACGTCCCCTCCCGCTCCTTCTGAGGTGGCCAGGGCTGCCGATGAAGTGGGCAAAATGAATGGGATTGAATATACAGTGATATATGATGTAATGTGTAATAATATTCCTTTAATATGTAATGTCATATGTAACAGCGGCCGCCGCCGGTGCCTGTGGGCAGGCCAGGCTGTTTAAGGAGCAGAGTCCAGCAGGGGTGTGGCTTAGAAGGAAGTGCCTGAAGTCCTAGGCTTCGACGAAGCCTTTTATGGGACAGTAAAACCATAAAACTAATGCACAGCCATCTGTTTTGGGGGAAATAGGACTGAGTCCCCGCAACCCCAGCAGGAACTCCGGAAGGGACTTTGTTAAATACTGAAGTTCCTAAAAAAGCATCAATTTCAGGTCCCTCCTCTGGAAGACTGTTTTGTGACTGCAGACCCCTGCTGTGGGCCGCTGGGGTCGTGACTCACAGATGGCTCGATTTGGCTTAAAAAACTCAGGATTTGGTCCAACAGAAAGGAAACCACGGCCGCCAGACCTGGAGTGGTCATTTCTCATGATTAACATCGATAGGACATGCCCTTCTCAGTTGGGGCAACACACGGCCGGAGGCAGAGCCCAAGAGCCCACGGATGACCTTCCAGCATTGCCATTTATAATCGCTTATAGGATTTATGTAATGCGGATACATACGTGTTATCTGTAAGCATGTAGTTACATTTGTCCTGGCTGGTTTGGCTCAGTGGATTGAGCGTCGGCCTGCGAGCTAAGTGTCGCTGGTTCGATCTTCCAGTCAGGGCACATCAGAGAAGGAAAACTCTGACTCCAAAAAACCTCCGCTGCCTTGCGGCATACCTCTTCAGGGGAAAGGCTAAGGGAGTAAACCCCGACAGAAAATCCGGAGCCGGAGTCCCTAAGGCGGTTTGACGTTGTAGTCAACACCGGCAACTCCTGCGGCGCACCTGAAGCCAAGCTGTATTGACTCCGTCTTTCCCTTGGACCCTTCAGCTGCGAAGAGAGGGGGGGGTCTGCTGCATGGGCAACAGCAGACCCTCCATATCACCCTGCCCAGGCTCTGTAGCTTCAGCTTCACTGGAGAGGACACTCCAGCGTCATCGCAAGATGTCGATTCAACACGGGAGGAGACAGATACCGTGTCACTCCCGAGTCGGACTGCACAGCCATTCTCGGCGGTGCAGATAGACTCTTAAGAAGCTACACCATCGTCTCTCGAGACGGACGGCTGCCGATAATATGATGACAAAACTGACTACTTTTCGTGCATTATGAAGTCAAAATGCAATACAGGAAGTTTAGAGAAATTCCACATCTTGAGTCCCCTTAATTCCTTCACTCACTAACGTGTACAATGATTAATCACAGCTTAATGATCCCACTCTTTTCTTCTTTGAGGTGGGAAAGGCCTATTTTTTTTTTCATTAATACTACATTTCAAAATAAACATGGGCCCAACCAAAGGCTCAGTAAGTCACCGCTGGTTAGCGCAGAGTTGACTGTGACGAACAACTGGAAGCCGTCCAAGCAGCCGATCACAGGGGCTGGAGTAAGGAAAGCCTGGCACACCTCTTTGACAGTGTAGCATGTGGGGGCACAACCGATGCTTACGTGGAGTTTCTCACGGGGTCCCCTGAACCCCGCCTGACCACATAATAGGAATATGTCTGAAGTCGTTGGCCTCTGATGCTAAGGTGCCCCGCCCACTTTCTCTCTTTGGTTCACCAGGGAGCCCGAACTTGAGGCTCAGAAGTAAATTCTCTCTTCACTTCCTCTGCCCTCCCTGACCCCTTGCTGATGCCCACTGCCTCTAAAAGCCCTCCCTCCATGTTTACCAGGCCCTCTTGCAAGCCTGTCCCCTGCCAGCTGCGTTCAGTGCTTCTGAAACCACAGACCTCCTGGGTACCAGAGAGAACCCGCCATGGAGTTCTAAGTGGCCAGACCTCTGCGTGTGTGTGAAAGAAGCTGAGCAGCTAAGAACCCCCTTCCAACGTAACCCGTAGGCCCTTCCCCCTCGAGCTCAGGAGAAGCCCACGTGGCCGCCTCGAGAACGGGGCAGCGTTAGTGCCGTTTGCACTTTGACTGTCCCCCTTCTCCTCCGTGGAGTCCCCTTTTCATCAGCAAAGCAACACGTGAAGACACACGGCTGAGGACTTTGTCCCTCTTCTCTCAGGAGACACGCCTGAGCCCGCCGGTAGCCACCGACCGAGCTCAAGCCATATCCTCTGCCCCACACGTGTAAAAGCTGCCGAGGAGACCCCCTAAGCGACCAGCGCAGGCATCGCTGCCTTAGAGAACCACGTGTGGATTCCTCGAACGTCGATGCCGAGTACGAGGGGCTTGTTCCAATGCTTTCCCTTCCCCTCACTCTCAGCAGTGAGCTCTACTTGACTCTTACTGCAGTCACGAGCGAAATAAAGTATGAAAGACGGAAGTTGTGTTATGTATGGAGAATAAAAGTATATGTCGTAGATCCAGATAAACCTGCAACAGAACTGCTGTTATTTTAATTGTATGAAAGAATAAACAGGCTCAGTAGGATTCCCCGAGATACACAGCAAGTGACATGAACATCTCTTCCTTTTTCTCTGACCCCACTCCCTTTCTCTAGGAACTTCATAATCCTCTTGAGGAAGTTATTCCTCCCCCCACTCCAACTGTGTGTTACTGGGGCCATTGACAGGCCTGTCCATCGGGACGCTGCTCATTGGTTCAGAGGGGAGCATGTGACCTACTGGACCAGTCGGACTCTGCTGCTGGGACATTAGAATCACTGCCGTGGGAAGCCCGCTAGTCCGTCTGCGGTGGCTGGCGGTGAGGTGCCAGCGCCCAGGAATCCACGGTCCCGGGCAGGACCAGTTCATCCAGTGGGAGGCTACCTGAGCAGTCACAGGGATCACAAGCAGGTTGCAGGAGGAACCCTGAAGGTGGGCCTTCCTTTGCTCCAGACACCCTTTCCTGGCTACCCTTCCGGGGTCGTCACAAAGAAACTTGTTAGTGTCGAAACTGTCTTCTGATCGTTACAGGGAGAACATGGTGTCTGTTCTCGGGGCAGCCAGGGAGATTTGGGGTGAATGTATAGAACTGTAGAACAAAGTCGCTTTGGTCTAAGAGAATGTTTTTTTCCCATAGTTGTCCCGGGGCGGGCTTGGCTGCTTCCCCAAGTGCGTTCCCCCAGACGAGGCATTTAAATGTATTTGTAAGCGTGTGGTGATGGGGTAGAGAGGGTTTAGACACACTTACGGACAGGGTCCCTAATTTCCTGTGCGTTTCTTAGCTTCTGTGAGTCTGTAAACCCTACCAGTCCCCACCCCCTACACGCACACACATGCACACGCACATGCCCTGGCACAGGGTGACAGTTTTTGTTCAATATGCTAGAGAATGATCTGCTACGCTAACTTCAGGGACAGATGTAGACAGATGACGTGTCAATCAACAGCTAACTGGCAAATAAAGATAAGAACAAGGGTAGCCGGGGACCTCTGCATCCTCCAAAAGTGGTGTTATCAGCTCAGGATCCAGCCGCAGCTCCCGGGGGCCATGAGCTCTCCTTACCACGTGCTCGGTTCTCTGAGGCCTGTCCACCCATGACCCCTTCGACCTCAGGTTTTGGGGCCCATGTCCTCTCTGCTTTCGACCCCTCAAAAGCCGAATGCCAAGCTTGGCAGTGCTTTGCTTTCACCAAAGGCAGGCACTAGCACAGAGAGAATCGGCGACCAAGGAAAGGAGAAAGAAGTGGGGCGGGGGCTTCCTTTTGTCCAGACATCCTTTCTGGCCCCCCTTCCGTGGCCATCGCAGCCCTGTGCAGGCACCAGCTACCTTCTCTCTTTCCTTCTTGATTTTCAGAAAGAAATTCAGACTTCTTTCCCACTGTTATGCAAAACGACTTTCCCAGGTAACTCAGGCAGCAGCTGATTCCCAGGTCAGTGTGCAGTGGGAGTCTGGGCTGGGGTCTGCACCTACCCGTGTTCTATTTATTAACACACCTACCAAAATGTCCCTCCCCGATGAAGACAGTGTTGTACTTCTCAGAGAGTCCTAAGAATACACAAGCGAGCTCCCCCTCCCCTGCTGCATGTCAGTGTGTCAGTGACGGATGTGCATGTGTGTGGCGAAGGCTTCTTCGGCTCTTAATGAACTGAGAAGCTTTGCAAAAGATCAAGGAACACATTATGAATTGAACCTGAACTGGCGGCTTCTGCGATCTGAGGAGATTCATTTTGTAGATAAGCAATAATCTCTTAATAAAATCGTGAACGATGCCCAGGAGAATTCGGCAGGTGGCCCATACATGAAAGGAAGGTAAAATTAAAATGTCCAAGTTACATTGAACGGAATGAAACAAGGGTGGAGGAATCAGAAGACATACAAACTCAGGATTTTCAAGGAAGAGATAAACTTGAAAACCCACAGTGAATCGGCTCCGTGGGCCACCCAAGAAGTGAATTTTGATTCTTGCTTTTGGGGGAAACTCAACAAACTGAAGAACCCAGAGGGGATACAAAGATGGCAGAGAGTTTAGAGACCCACTGGGGCTCGGGGGAGTGATGGTCGCTGCCTCCAGCACGGGACGGGGACACCATGGCTCACTCGTGCCCAGCTAGTACCAGCTCAGCCCTGCCCACTTGGCCCTTCCGCAGACCAGCCCTCTGGGTACAGATCTTATGATATCTCAGGAGAAGCCAGAGAAGTAGATCTCTCTATTTCTATTGCTGACAATTAAACATTAAAACTCCAGCCAATAAAACAAAAACATCTCAAGGGCATCTACTATACAGCTTTGATCACAACTACAAAATGGTACAGGTGTCTGTTCAACATACGAGACTGTGTTCTAATGACCTGAGCTGCTCAGCGTGGACTGGGCAGCCCCAGCGGGCCCTTCCCCGGGCTGACTGCGCTCATGGCTCCTATAAACATGGCTGGTCCATCAGCTCTCATCGACGGACTCACAGGGGCCACCTGGAGGAGGGTTCGAAGGCCCTCTGGGCTCCCAGGAGACAGGGCTGGGGTCGAGGAGGGTGGCTCCTGTGCGTGGTCCCTGTCAGTGCTTGGAAGAGCCATGTTCTCCTGCAGATGAAGGAGCTGAGGTTAGAGGTAGGTAGTGAGTTCCTCAAGTCAAGTTCGCAGAGGAAGACGTGGCAATAAGACTTGCACTCCTTCCAGGCTGGCTTTCTCATGCCCTCTGAGCGCCCCAGCCAGCAGTGGCACCCATGGGAGCAGAAAGGACAAGTCCGGGGGACTCCAGAGATGTGTCCAAAAGGCGAGGGGACTTCTCCGTTCAAAGGCAGACTCTTTCCGGTTGTCAGCTGGCCCCGACGTTTCCGGACCCGCCAGCAGCTGTTGTGCCGTGGAGGAACCCTGGCAGTCACCCTGCCGGCTTGTCCCGTGGACTTCCTGACAGATTGCTTGTCTGCCTTGTGGTTTGAGAGCGTTGTTTCTGCCGCGAGGGTCCCTGCCCGTCCCAGCAGCGCCGAGCAGTTCCAATGAGCTGGAGGGGAGCATGCTGATGTGACCGGCTCATGGCGCACCTGCTGGTGCTGGGAAGGGCGCCAGGCCCTCCGAACGCTCTGGCCTCCCTGAGGCTCAGGAAACACCCCGGGGTGGCTGTGGCTCTGTCTTCTCAGGAAATTAATGCTTGGAGAAGTTACGAAACCTGCCCAAGGTCTTACAGTGACAGCATCAGGACTCAAACCAGGTTCATCCAGCCCCAGACACTGAACTGTTTCTCTTCTATTGCAAGAAACTCAACAGCTTTTTGAGAAAAGAATAAGGGTGGTGGAGGGACAGGGGTCGCTGAGAACAAGGAGTGTGCCAGTCCCCACCGGCCGCTGCCCTGTTTCCTCCGCGTCCAGAACACCCACTTCCCGCCGGGCTCCTGAGCCCTGTGTGCGAGGAGACATAACAGCATTGAAACCAGGGGCAGCATTTGGCACCAGCTGAAAAGTAACGGGGTCAGGGCTTCAACCCTGACTCCAAGCAACCACGTGCGTTCTGCTGCGGACATTTCAAGCATGTCATGCATCTACAGGAAACGATCTCATTTGGGCTCAGTTATTCCTTATTCGCCTCCTTTGGGGGAATAGACATTGGGCGCTTTGCCTGCCTAGGAATTACTATTTTCCTTAATCTGGCGCAAGCTTTTTCTGGCCTCTCTCCAGGATAGGAAGGGGTACTTCTTTGCTGTTGCGTTCAGTCTCAGTGAGACTATCAGTCAAGTTTTCCTACCTTCTCCTGTCCAAGCTGTGGACATGTGGCCCAAGCTCTGCAATCCGTCTGTCTCCCCCTGGGGTTTGCAGTGTGAGTGGAGAGGCTCGCGGATGAGAAACAGCGGGGGCCGAAGCTCCTAATTGGAAAGTCCGAAGAGACTCTCTCCACGCAGCCACATGCTGCAGTGCACGCTTGTCGTCGCAACACAGTTATTAATAGCACCCTCTTGCACTCTCCACGCTGTCCTGGTTAGGACAATAAATTATGCAGTCGCCTTAACTACCACCCCAGTTCCCGCAGCCTGGTCCCCTACTGACGTAACGCCTGGGTCTTCCACGTTCCCTCCCAGTATGTGAGCTGCCTCCTACCTCTCCGAGCAATTATTTTTTGCCTAAGTGAATCACGTCTCTGCCTTGTTTTGCAATAATAACAAAAGCTTGAATTGGGCACCTTGAAATTATTCACCAATATGACTCCGTGCAGAAGAGGTTCTTAATAAACAAGTGGCCCGTGTTTTTGACGGATGACGTTCAGTCTCCTTTTCCAACAACACCCATTCTTGCTGAAAGGCTTTATGGGAAAACGTCTCGTGGACTGGTTATTCTCGAAAGCGTGCCTCCTCCTCACCTGGGCTGACCCGGCCTTGCCTTTGTTTAATGCAGAAGCAACCAGCAACCCTGAGTCTGGTTATGGAACCAGCCCTGAAAGGACCTGCCAGCCTTAGCCGGGGGCAGACTGATTCCAATGGATTTTACTCTCTTTCGTGAGACAGGAATTTGTCCTCCTGGGACTTGATGGTTGTCCTAGCTTTGCCTCTGCTTCCCCAGTCTCTGGGCTTCCTGAGTGCCTTATACACCTCTCTGGTGTCTCATACCAAGGTGCAGTTGTCACTGCAGGAAAGGAGGGCAGTGGAGGGAGGCCCATGGGAGTTACTGCTTCATAATGAGCCCAATGGCTCAAAAGCAAGCATGTGGCCTTATAAAGGGGGGAGGGGGAGTACGATGGCTAAGGAGGACCCAGGTGAATGGAGAGTTATATCACGTTCCTGCCTTGAATGCATTAATACTGTCACCAATACTGTATTAGCCATTGTTGCTCTATAGACGTCATGTTATTTTAATCAGAATTTCTGATTTCTTTATGGAAAGTTTACATTGATTCTCCAGTTTACATGGGAATGCAAAGAGCTAAAAAGTAGCCAGGACAATCTAAAAGAAGAACAAAGTCGGAGGATTCACACTGCAGATATAAGTGCTTTGTAGAAAGCCACGTTAACTAAGATAGTGCGGCATCGGAGCGAGGGCAGACAGGTGCGTCAGTGGACCAGAACAGAGTCAAGAAGTAGATCCGGTCAAAAAAGGACCCTTCGTTTATGACACAGGTGACAAGACACTGCAGAGGAGAAAATAATGGGCCCTCTTTTCAATAATAGTGCTGCCTCAGCAGAAATTCATGTGGAAGAATGAATTTAGGCCCCTATTTTGTCCCCTGAATAAGAATCAATTCCATGAGGTTTTTATATCTAAATGTAAGAGCTTTAAAAAAAAAAAAAAAGCGTCTAATGATCTGAGAACGGATCATGGGTCTAAATGTAAAATGCACAATCATAAGATTTCTAGAAGAATCCATGCAGAAAGCCTGCATGACCTTGGGTTTAGTGATGAATTTTTAAATATGCCACAAAAGTTACTGTAAAATTGAAAAGTTAACTTTATTAGGAAAGGGAAATGGTGAGATTGCACTTTATTAAAATTTAAAATTTTGCTCTGGGAAAGACAGTGTTTGGGAATGAAAAGAGAAGGCGCAGACTGAGGAGATATTGAAAATCACTCACTTGATAAAGGACTTTTATGCACGATATGCCAAGAAGTCTTAAAACTCAACAAGGAAACAACCCAATTTAAAGATGGGTAAAAGATATGAAGAGGTATTTCACTAAGAAAGTGAGAAAGATGGCAAATAATCACATGAAAAGATGTCCACCATCTGCCATTGTGGAAATGCAGATTTAAACAGCAATGAGGTATCACTCCATACCTGTTAGAACGGCTAAAATTTAAGAAAGAAAAACAAAATGCAGCAAATATGGATTCTGGGAGAATGCAGAGCAAGGGGCGCTCGTGTTCACTGCTGGCGGGAAGGCAGGAGGACCCAGACTCTTGGGGAGACACAGTCTGGTGGTTTCTTACGAAACTAAACACAGTCTTACCAAACAACCGAGCAGTCCTGTGTTTGCTTGTTTACCCAACTAATTTGAAAACTTACGTCCGCACGGAGGCCTGTATATCGGTGCCTGCAGCGGTTGTACAGCGATCCCCCACTTACCACGGGTGTTACGTTCTAGACCCCCCGCGACAGGTGAGAATCCGTGATGTAGGACCCTTACCTTTATTTCAGTATTTACTGTACCGGACCGCAAAATCCCGCGATATAGCAAAAGATCCACGATAAGTCATTAAATATAATATTTTTAAAAATCCTGCGACCCAGTGAGGCCGCGATAAGTGAACCACGATATAGAGAGGGACTGCTGTATCCCTAGTCAACAAAAAATGGGAAGCAACCCCGAAGTTCTTGCGCCGGGGAGCGGATAAACCGGCTGAGGTACAGCCACAACGTTGAAAGATATTCAGTAATCAGAAGAAACGAGCTATTGTATTAGCTCCTGGGACCGCAGCAAGGAAGCCTCCTGCGCTTGGTGAATGAGAGAAGCTTGTCTGAGAAGCGTTTCCCTCGATACGCGTTTTGAAAAGGCGAGAGCGTGGAGCCGGCCAGCGGAGGAGTGCTTGCCTGGGTGTTGGTGGAGGGGAGGGTGGGCCAGGTGAGACGCAGGAGCTCTCGTGGGGCTGCGAGCCTGTCAGGGGCGGTTATGTATCAGAGTAGTGGGTGCACGGCACTATCCACGGGTCACAATCCGTAGAACCTTATGGCACAAAGAGTGAGTCTTCATGTACGCAACTTTGGGGTATGTAAGAGGGAGGGAGATCTCAGGGTGGGATGCAGACTGCGGCTAGAGCGTCTCACTCTGTAACCCTCCACAGAGGGTGGGGGACAGAGGTGCTCGCCTGCGGGGCTTTAGGGAGGAGCAGAACTTGTTGGGCTGGGTGTGCAGGGAAGTGCACCGAGCCCTACACCCTAGTTGGTACAGGTGTCTCTTACCCATTCTGAACCCACCGTCAAGGTGCACTGGGATTGTCCAGGCAGGCGAGTGAATGGATGGTAGATGGTGGGAACCAGGCCCCTCACTTTTGGAGTGGGAGGTCACAGAGAAGCAGGAAGACTAAAATGAGCCATGTGGCATTGGATTAGGGCCTGAGACATCCGTGGGAACCCGCATTTAGCTCAACATAGTGATTAGTGGGGAGACATAGACACACTTAGAGATATGTGGGTACACTTGGTTTCAGTACCCACGTAGGTTCCCCAGCTCTGCCTTCTGACAAGGCCTAGAAATGACGATGCCCCGGCAGCGACAGAGGCGCCTAGAACCCAGACTCTGTTCTCTAACGGTGTTCTCTAATAAAAGGGGAAATGGCTGATTCTGGGGCTGGGGATGGAATGTACAAAACGAGCTTGGAGCTTCCAGGACTGCTTAGTTTAAACTGTGCGTGAAACGTAGGTAACCTTTCAGTCCTAGCTCAGTGGAGACAAAGGATTGTGTAAAGGTTTTACGAAACAGACTATTGCTAAGTGTCCTAGCATGAACCCTCATGACTGCTTCCTCCTCACATGACAGCAGCTTACGTGTGGCAGGATCTGCATCCCTAACGCTAACTGGTTCAGGGGTCTTATTAAAAATCTAAAATGTACAGCTCCGTCGATGAGTTCAACTCTCTACGTTACTGAACTAAAATTCCAAGTTAAGTAAATTTCATTCTGAAAGAGGATTCTAGCTAAAACAGTGGTGCTGCAGAGAAATTAGTGGGGCGACCAAAAGGACAATGAAAACACATGTTGAGCCATATGGGAAAAAAAGATCTAGTCAACCAAAGCGATAAAATTTTACTGTATTTTGAAGGGAAAATGTCAGATGCTAGCTAGAGAATGAGAGCAGGAAAAAGCTTGACATTTTTCTGTGCTTCTGAATCACCACAATTTCATTTCAATATTGTAATTAACATTAGTCTCCCTACCCCCTGACCTGATGTAATATTCATTCGTCTGTTGAACGTGCGTGGCCCCTGTAGAAGCGGACAGAACGGGACCGAATCCTGCCTCTCCCGCTGTCCAGCTGTGTGTCAGTGGACATCTGACTGAACTCAGGGCGCGGTGACAGCTCTCTCACTGTGTAGCTGGGCGACAGATGAGTTCCTTTTTAGCTGACAGTCCTCTGGATCAAAAGCAGTTGTGTCTGCAGGGTTCTGCTCAGGGAGCCACACACCCAAGAAGCTTAGTCTGTATGTGGGCGTCATGCGACGATGGGACTTTAGACTTGGAGCCTCAGCCCGAGGCCGTGATTGGATGGGATTTGGGGGGGACACTCTAGGGGTATTTTGCACACAAGGAGACATGACTCTGTGTAGTCAGGGGGCAAACTATAGTCAATTATCAGCAAAGAGGTCTAACAACATTTCTCCCATCCTTGCCGCCCTTGAATCTGAGCTGACCTTGTGGTTCCTTGTGAGCAGAGGCAGGCTGTGGAGGTGACCCTGTGTGACTACCGAGGTTAGGTTTTCAGGGGCCCTGTAGCTTCCAGCCCTGCTCTCTCGGGGCTGATTGCAGCCACAAGACCCACCTAGAGCAGCGGCACGCTGAGTCCCGCCACCCCAGACATTATGGGGCACAGTATATTGTTTTGCGTCACTGAGTTGGGGGACATCGGTCACACAGGAATGCATAACTACCGAAGGCGGGGCTCTGGAGGGGTGGCCCCCATGTACACGCAGTGTGCGGAGGGAGAGCTTACACCTGAAGGAGACGGAAGGGCTGTGACGGCGGCTTCACATCCCCCGCCGTGCTGTGCAAACCTCTCCCCTCCTTCCCCAGGTTCTGAAAGTATCCCCTTCCTAAAAGAGACCTATCCCCTCTACAAGTGGAAATATACCCACTTCCTCCCCAGACACTCACAGTTACTATCTCCAGTTCCAAACCCACTGTTTCTGATTGAGGGCCTGCCTCCTACTTCAACTCAGGTGTATTTTTCATGGTCTGTCCACGCATGGAATTCACCCTAGGTGGCCCTGCTCTTGACACATGCTGTATGCAGCCGTGCAGGGAGGCAGGCAAAGGAGGAGGTCACGGCTGCTTCCACCAGGGAAGAGGAAGAGGGGAGAAGGGTCTAGACTTGCACAGCCATCCTGCTGGGCAGCGTAGTAAGAACTGATTGTTTGGTCGGTTTCGAGAGCTTCCCGCTCAGCCGCCGCGGCCCATCCAGTTCTGCTCTTTGACGGGCTTTCTTTTGCCCACTCTTCCCCTCGACCCCACGACCACCTCTGAGTCAGGCTCCGGCAATGATTCCCCTCTGGGGTCTGAAATGCCTCACAGCAGGGTTCCCGCTGCCTGGGCCCGGGAGCCATGTCAGCACAGACCTGCATTGGCCAGACGGGCCACCTGCCGCCTGCCACTCCCCGCAGCCTCCGCCATCTGTCGGTCACTGCAACTTCGGGCACACCCCTGGCTGGTACCCAAAGGCAGGAGTTCTCTGAGTCAGAGTCTGCAAATCCGGAGACACCCAGGGCATTTCTGTTACTCACTCATGACCTCCGAGCCCTGCCCCTTCCTGTAGTTTTTGGCTCAGCGGCTTTCTCTTGCTGGCTGGCTGAGCAGGTGGGCAGAGGGGACCTGCCCCTGCCCCCCGGCTGTGAAGGGGAGTCCAGGTGAGGTGTTTCTGAACCGGCACAAGAGCTCAAGCGTCGCCGGTTTTCCAGCGCCTTCCGGCCGTGGTATTCTCTCCAACGGCTCTGCCCAGCTCCCCGGCTTCATGGACACGCAGGCCTCCTACAACTAAAACATCTGGTCTTGAACAGCTGTCCGGAGGGAGATCATGCCTCTAAATGAATGCCCATCTTTTCCTTCCTTCTGGAGGGTCGGCTTGGATAGAACATTGGCCCTTGATAATCATGAAACCTGGGAGAGGGAGGCAATTCCAAACCTTCTGGCATTTTCTACCAACTCCTCTAAACGCCCGCCAACAGAGGTTAGATTGGGCACAACCAGCCAGAAAGGCTATTTCTCAGCAGGACGGAGATGGAATAAAACTCGAGGTCTAGCCACCTGGATTGAGAAAGGGCGGCCCTGAGACTTCTAAACGATCGGCAGTCTTGAGCCTGTACCACTTTGTTCTATAAATTTGGGTATTAAAACCCTTCATGCGTGTCGCACCTCGGTCTTACCCTGGAATCCATCCTGAGATTTCCAGACGGAGCAAAACCTGGACGCCTCGCTTCTGCTGTGGCTCGCGGGTGTTCCTGCAAGTGCAGAACACGTCTTCCCCCCCTCGGTGAGAAGCACGGTAAGGGGCGGAAACAATCACGTTCTGAACCCCACGGAGACGGTGTCGTCTTATTAGCCGCTGAGATCAATTGTGTGCACGCTTGAAGCTGGACTGATAACGATTCGTCTGACTTTGTTACCAGAATCTTAAAAAAAAAAGCCGATGTGAGTCACCGAGAGCTATTTCACACGAGGTTTACCACCTTGATCTGAACGGAAAATGAATTCCTAACTATAAAATGCCACTTGGCTGTGATTCATCGCTGCTTCCAGCTGACAGACGTCGTAGAGGGAGACAATCTTTTCTCTCTTTCTAAAAAGCAAAGTCAAGGGTCTGCTGCTTCATATCGCATCAACCCGAAGAGGGAGCAGAGAGACGCCTGCGCGCCCGCCTCCAGGACCGGCTTTGTCTTCGCTGCCTTCTGACACAGTGGGGAAGAGGCCATAATCCACGGGCCCTGTTTCCAGGAAAGTGACAGCAGCAAAATGGCGCCGCCGTCACGTAGGATGCTGCAGCCGAGTCCGTTTCCTTCCCAGGGATGCAAATGGTTACGTTTGAAAACTGGGACATATCGCAGTCCATCCCCGCCATTGCTCCTCATACATGATTACAGCCTATACAGAGTGCCTTGTTTACCTAAGCATCTCCGATTGTGTTTATGCGAATGTGCGGGCATTTCTCCAGCCCTCTTAGGATGGAGCTCTAGAACTGTGAGTGGAGAAGCTCAAAAGCTGTTCCACAGTCAGTCCCCAAACCAGAAGCTGAAGCTCAGTTGTCAGAGTGCGCGTTGTCTGCAGCGAGCAGAATGCGTCGCATCTTGCTAAGACTCTGGGAGATACATCCTGAAGGGTTTCTAGCGACAAAGGCATTTGTAACTACATGGTTGCAATGCGGTGTATTTGCTTTCCCACAGTGCAGCGGCGAAGGGCCCCGGTTGGGTGCGAGACCATCCACATTAGAATTCTGCGTCTGCTACTTACTAATAGAATGGCCTTGGGCACTGAGCTAATCCAAGCCTGCCAGGCGCATGTGTGTGCATGCGTGTGTGCACGCTTCATTTGGAAAGTGGACATAAAATACTATTTGCCCCATAGGGTTATTTTTAAATATTGAATGAGATCATTAACCTCGTTTAGTACATGAAAGCACCTAGTATTGTTCACGGAACACAAAAAAGCAGTTGGCATGTTAACATTGTTACTAATAGGAGAGGCGAATAGTTTTACATAATATTCCATTTCATTGGTAAATGCTAAAATAAAAGCTCTAGGGGGAGTCAAGATTCCACTTGTGACTTGGCCCCTCCAGCTCCATTTTACATCTTTTCTTAACCACAAATTCTCCCACCGTTAGAGTGTCTGGAACCCAGTTCCTAAGGGGCGACCCTTGCCGTCCTGTGCTTTTCCAGTTCATAGTGCTTAGCCGTGTGCAGGGACCAGGGCCGTGCTCTGGAGGTATTTCTAGTGACAGAGGGTGACGCAGTCAAGACTTCCCGGGGGAGTCAGGGGGGAACTGGAAAGTCTGCTTCCCACTGGTGACATATTTGCATCTCAGGAAACACGGGAGATATTTGAATAAATCTGCTTTCCCTCTGCTCCCATTCTAACACACCCACCACCCCACATGTGCACACAAACCCACCCATGTGCAGTTTTGCCCGACCAACATCGGAATATTATTTTTCTTCTGGGTCATTGGTTTCCAACACATTTTTGGTAGCAGAAACCCTTATTTCAAAGGAAATTTTTACAATATTCCAGCATATGAAATAGAGAAAAGCAATACATGGTTTCCTAGAGCCTTTAAATCTTCGTTGTTTGATGGGGAAAATACAGTCTCTTTTTTTTTTTTTTTTTTTGGTTTGTTTGTTTGTTTAAGAACCTGTGCAGCTTATCTTCAGAGCCCGGGCTGCAGAAGGGGTGCTCAAGGACCCCTGAGGAGATAGATGGGTGACGTCCGTCCCTGCGCGTCCTGAAGCCGGAGCGGGACAGTGCGCGGGCAGGGTTCCCTGTTGTGGGTGTCACCGGTGTTTTTGTTCACTGAGCAGCCTGGGCAAATGGTGCCGCCTCCTTGGGGCTTTACGTCCCATCTGTGAGTCATCTAGCCCAGGCTGGAGACGTCAACCTCCCCTGTCTCCATGTGTCCACTGGACAGGGACGGCCGCTCTTCTTAAAACCGCGGCGCTGAACCTCGTTGCGGGCCGTGGTCCCGGGTGGAGCTGTCATTCTGCTCTGGTCGTCCCTCGCTGTTTGAGTTGATGACCCGCTGAGACAGGCTCTCTGTCTCTTTTAAGTAATTGTTACAATATTTTACGCTACAACCATGAAACTCATTTTCACCTGTGCCACTGAGTGCTTATAATAGTGATAGGAGCCATAGAGATGGTTTTAACACCTGCACGCTACAAATGCTTATCTTCGTTGTTCCCCTGGGTTCCCACAATACTCCTCTATTTCCGTGTTAAGAACTGCACACAGGCACAGAGAGGGTAGCTGACCCCCCGGAGCCGGGATGGGGTGTCCAGCAGGGGGCACAGTTTGGAACGCGCTGATGGCAGGTGGAGAAGGCTCCATCTTCTGCAGTCCACACCCCGAGACAGGAAAGAGGTGAGTTCCCTGATCAAGGTGGGGAGGGAGGCCAGGAGAGAGGCTCCCGCGGGACCCCAGAGAGGTCTAGTGTCGGCTGCCCTGGGTAGTGGTGGCGGGGCAGACAGGAGCTGTGGAAGAGAGTTTCATGCTTATCTTTCAGGGGACCCTGAGCCCTGCGACCCCAGCGTCTTTATTTGTCCCGAGAAGAAATGCAGAACAGCCCCAAACTGAAAATCAGCCTCCCTCCGCGTGCTGAGTTTCAGAGGCCGGAGCGAGCCCTTCTCACTGCCTCCTCCTTCCTGCGGCCTTTCTCTCTGGGCTCCCTTTGCAGCCCCTAAGGGTTCTCATGAGTATTAAATACCTCGGTGCCTCCCGGTCCCGGCCTCACGCTGGAGATGGGAATCCAAGGGGCTCGGGGAGGTTCAGGTCCGCGTGGTGAAGCTGCCAAATCTGATGGCCTAAATTTGCATTCTATTTATGTTATGGATTTCAAAGGTCCATATGCATTGAACTGTGAAAACCGAACTACCCCCACGTAATTTGAAAGGACAAAAGCTGCATTGTGGGCAGCAGACTTTGTCTGAAGCCTGAAAAGCAACGAAGGAGTAAAACGATCTTGAACTTCTTAGGGTCCTACAGCAAGGTGGAGTGTGGAGAGGAAGGCGTGACAGGTCTGCATGTGCACCGGCCGTGCTCTGTGCAGCTTCCACCTCAAAGACAGGCGGGACCTTTGTGGCCATCCCCGCGTCTCTGCTGCTGCTGCGACAGGGGTCCATGCGGGGGTCACCCCGTGGGACATCTGCAGGGAAATAAGCAGCCACCAGCCGAATGGGGACCAGCCAAGGCTGTATTGTGCAGACGGAGGGAGTGGGGAAGCCCCATAGAGGAAAAGGCTTCATGTGCCCCCTGATGGAGGCTGTCGATGGGGGGAGGCTGGAGGTGGTCTAATTAGAAACGGGCATTCTATGGGACGGGTTAGGGGGGCATTTGGGGCTGTCTTGGGTTGGTCCTAAGTTGGAACCGAGACACAGATCAGGGAAGCCGTAAGTTATGAGTCAGTTCCTGGCCCTGCTGGGCAAACTGTCATAGGCGTCATTGCGTAGCTTCCTGGGCTGTGACGAGAAAGGGTGCTTTGACTCCCGACAAGTCTCTACGGTATGCTGGCTTCCTGGGCTGGCTGGTGTGGCTAACGGGGGGGGGGGGGGGGGTTGGTTTCTGGGGCACGTTGCTGCAAGGTTTGCACGGAGGTGGACAGAGCAGCCCCAGGGGACGAGGGAGGTGCTGCGGGGGGCGGATGGAGCACCTACAACAGGCCCGGCTCCCGCCCCTTCCCAGCGCTGCCTTGGCTCCCACGCAGTTCGAAGGCCTTGCAGACAGTCACCCGGACGCGTGTAGCACGCTCCCCAGGGCTTGGAAGCCATTTGAGCAGGACCGTTGTGATGTCGCAAGGCTGGGCGGGAATTCCTGCTGCTGAGAGTTCTCGTCTCCATCCCTGCGCACCCTTAAGTCCACGGGATGGGGCACGGGGTGCGGTCGGCCTGCAACGCAGTGAAACCGGAAGCCTCAGTGGACTCCAGAAGGAGCTCTGAAGCTGCGGGCCCTTCAGGGGCTCCCCCACATATGTAGGCAGAGGGCAGGCCTCTCTTCCCCTTCCTCAACCAGGGAAGGGACGCATCTCCCACAGGGCAGGGCGGACCCCCGCCTGCCTCACGCCGTCAGCCACCAGCACCACCCCCGTCTGCTGCTCACCACAGTGTCACGGACAGGGGACCTGCTGGGCGCGGTCCCGCCCGACAGGAGAGGATCCAGGTGACCCGAACTCCGACAGGAACAGTAAAGTGGGCTGAGGGCCAGCCGGGTGTCAGTGGGACACACAGCACGTCTGACAGGGAGCGGGAGGGGACTGAGAGAGACACATGGCGAGAACACGCGTGTGGCCTGAGGGACGGCGGAGGGAGCCAGGTGTGTCTGCGGGACAAGCAAAGACGGAGGAGTAATGACTCCCTTTTAAATGCTGGAGAGCTGGCGTCTGGAAAGGTGGACAGCCAGTCCCATGGGGACGCGGGAGTTGCACTTGGGTGAAGAGCTTCCTAACAGCCGGGCTCACTGCCCAGACATCACGAGCATCTCTCTGTCCCCTGACACAGCAGGCAGTCCCCCTCCGCGGCCCAGCCCGAGGACAGCAAGCATGCTCATGCCTGAGGCTGGGGTTCTCAAACTTGGCTCCACTGCGTAAAACTCTGGGGAGCTTTAGAATAGAAATGACGCAGCCCCAGGCAAGTCAGGCCAGGACTCCGGAGAGGGCCGGGCCCTTTGTATTTCTTAAGAGCTCCCCAGATAATCAACCTGATCCCAGGCTGAAAGCCTGTTGGGTGACGTGTCTTGCCCACAGCAGCAGCGTGGGCGTGAGAGGGAACAGAGAAGGGTCATCCCAGGGGAACTGAATAAGAAGATCGATAGGAAGTAACTACCCTGGGGAGCTGGCCACAGTAAAATACAGCAAGCAAATGGATCACTACAGGCAGGGTCCGCGGCGCTGATCTTGACTGTATTGGATCAGAGGAACTGATGTGTTATTTAGGAACAGAGACCCGGTGCTCTAGTCCAGAAAAATATCTTGCACAGCTACCTGAGAATAGTGTCTTGAAACATTCCCACATGACAGGGACTGTTCCCCTGGCTGGCCCTCCGGCTCTCCCGGGCTCTACATACACTGTCAGGTCGTTTCGGTAACAGAAGTGTCATACGCAGTAGAGACAACATAGACAAGCATACGTGTGGAAAGTAAAAAAAGGACAAAGAAGAAAACAGAAACCTTCCCGAATCCTGTGAGACAAAACTGGCTGCTCTGATGGCTTTAACGTAAGACACACCAGCATCGCACACGTAAGTTGTGTGTTGTGTGTCTGTCTCCCTGACCGTCTGCCGACTTGTCTGTATAGTAGACGCTGTGCTCAGCACTTGTGATGATTTGTTTTGAATCCTTAAGACAGTTCGATGAAGCTGTTTCACCTGTGCCAGCAATAGCAGCACTGGCCTCACGGGGTGGTGGTGTGTTCACCTGAGTTGATACACAGAAAATGCATAGAGCAGTGTTTGGTGCATACTAAAGCCTCAGTAAGTGTTAGAAAGGGAACGAGAAGGAGAGGGGGAGCTAGAGAGGATAAAAGAAATTTGCTCAAGTTACGGACGGAATGAAGACGGACACGAAGCACTGCCATGCGGGCCGGAAACTCCTTTGTTATGGGCGGGAGACTGTTCTGTGCATCGCAGATACTCGGCAGCACCCCTGGCCTCCGCCCAGTCCCTGCCACAGCACCCCGCCCGTGGCAGGACAGTCCGCAAAGTCTCCAGACATCGGGTACTATACCCACTGAGAACCACTGGCCTAGATTCCGCATGTTCTAATTCCTGTTCTTTCAGGGAAAAAATAAATTTTAAACAAACGCACATGTCAGAAAACACAGATGGGATCCAAATATATACGGGATTATATATTCTTCCTTTTCACTTAACATGTGCTTACTTCCCCGCACCACTAAACGTTCATCGGAAATCCCATTTTCAGAAGCTGTGTTAGCCTGGTTTTGAACATACTACCATTATTTGAATGTTGCGCTCGTGAAATAGGTTGTTTCCATGTATTTTGTATCAAAAAACTCTTCCGAAGACACACACATACACACAGTACACACACACACAACATACATACTGTGCACGAGCACACATTGGGCATGCACACATGTGCGCGCACACATGCATGCACATACATGTGTAAACATATATCCTCATCCACATTTCCAAGTCTCTCGGCTACATTTCTAGGAGTTAAATTATGGAACAAAGTAGCCAAGGTGCTGAAGGATCCTGGTAATGTGGTCAAATCTGTGTTCCGAAGCAGCTGTCCAGACTCACAGCCCCCCAACGTGGGTCAGCACCCGGCCAGGCACCAGCACGCTTCTGACCTGCACTGACTCGGGGAGTGGGGGGGGGGGGGTTTCTTTTACCCTGAATGTCTTCACTCTAAAAGTAAGAGTCAGAAAGTAAAGAGGACACACGCTCAGGAGCACCCAGCCAGGATGGATGTCTGCCTCCCGCCCATTCAGGGAGCCATGACCAAGTCTGCTTTCTTTTGTAATGTTCTAGAATTCTTGCAGTGTTCAGAAAATCTGCTGCTTCGTGCCTCCCTGTCGGCGGGATACTTGTAGAAACAGAGGGAGCCGTGGTCTGCCGTGGGCAGCTGTGCATCAGCGGGGGGCATTTCTGCACCCAGGTGTCCCATTTGTACCTGGGCTGTGGCACCCAGCCTCTCTGTGGGCTCCCCCGGCCTCTAGACCTCGCTGGCTCCAAACCCTTAGTTACGCTCAATACTGGCTCACGTGAAGATTACGGGACTTCTTCCGCTGCGTAATCAAGGGCAGAGTAATTGACCTAACTGGGGAGACTGGGTAATCCAAATGGGCTTTTAATTCCACCCAGTAGAGCTGAACATACTGTCTGGGTTGTCATCTGATGAGTGCTGTGGGCTGACCTGCATCTCCCTAAAATTCATAGGCTGAAGTCCTAACGCTCAGTCGTCTCAGATGGCGACTGTGTTTGCAGACAGGGTCTTTGAAGAGGTAACTATGTTAAAATGAAGTCATAGGGGAGAGCCCTAATCCAATCCGCCCGGTGTCTTATAAGTGGAGATGAGGACACAGACTCACAAAGGAAGGACCATGTGAAGGCACAGGGAAGGTGGCCATCATCTGTAAGCCAAGAAGAGGGGCCTCAGAAGAAGTCAACCCTGCCAACACCTCGATCTTGGGGTTAACGCCTTCAGAGCTGTAAGGCTCTGACTCTCTTGCTTAAGCCGCCTGCTCCGTGGTGCTTCGTGTTCACAGCCCCAGCAAACTGATACGATAACCGATCCAGCCCCACTGAGCACGGTCTTGGCTTGAGTCTCTGTCTTACACGTTGTGGAGGATAAACAAGGCACTGTCCCTAGCCTTCAAGAGCTTCGAGTCAAAAAGAGATTTTTTAAACTATATTTTATTGATTACGTTGTTACAGTAGTTCCAATATTTTTCTCCTTTGCTCCCCTCTGCCCAGTACCCCCCCTTCCCTCCAGCAATCCCACCCCCCTTAGCTCATGTCCATGGGTCATGCATGTAAGTTCTTTGCTTCACCCTTTCCTATATTATTCTTAGCTTCTTCCTGTCTACTTTGTACCAACCAATTATGCTTCTTAATTCCTGCATTTCCCCATTTCTCCCTCTTGCCCTTCCCAGCTGATAACCTCCAATGATCCCCATACCTATGATTCTGTTCCTATTCTGGTTTGCTTAGTTGGATTTTGTTTTTATTTTTTTAGATTCAGTTGTCGATAGTTGTGAGTTTGTTGTCATATTATTGTTCATAGTTTCAATCCTCTTTTACTTAAATAAGTCCCTTTAACATTTCAAATAATAATGACTTGGTGATGATGAACTCTTTTAGCTTTACCTTGTCTGGGAAGCACTTTATCTGCCCTTCCATTCTAAATGATAGCTTTGCTGGATAGAGTAACCTTGGTCGTAGGTCCTTGCTTTTCATCACATTGAATACTTCTTGCCAGTCCCTTCTTGCCTGCAAAGTTTCTTTTGAGAAATCAGCTGATAGTCTTACAGGCACCCCTTTGTAGGTAACTCTCTGCTTTTCTCTTACTGCTTTTAAGATTCTCTCTTTATCTTGAACCTTTGGCATTTTAGTCATGATGTGTCTTGGTGTGGTCCCCTCTGGGTCCAGCTCGCCCGGGACTCTCTGTGCTTCCTAGACTTGTATGTCTATTTCCTTTGCAAAATTTGGGAAGTTTTCCTCCATTATTTTTTCACATAAGTTTTCAATTTCTTGCTCTTGACTTCCGGCCAAGATGGAGGCTTAGACGGACACGCTAGGTCTCCCTCTACAACTGTACAGGAATACAACTACTTCAAAACAAAGGATAACTAGAAATTCCAGAAAATAAAACTACACGGAAGTCCAACATATGAAGTTATAAACCAACGGTGCCATTTGGGCAGGTAAGAGTTAAAGTGGGCAGTGCTGTTTGCGGTCGCACCCGGAGCGGCGGGCGGCGAGGAGTCCCGGTGGCCAAGCCCCTGGCGGTGCGTGACCCCGGCGAGGAGTCCCGGTGGCCAAGTCCCTGGCGGTGCGCGACTCCGGAGCTGGGGAGAGCGGCTACGCAAGCCCCTGGCGGTGCGCGACCCCGGCGAGGAGTCCCGGTGGCCAAGTCCCTGGCGGTGCGCGACCCCGGCGAGGAGTCCCGGTGGCCAAGTCCCTGGCGGTGCGCGACCCCGGCGAGGAGTCCCGGTGGCCAAGTCCCTGGCGGTGCGCGACTCCGGAGCTGGGGAGAGCGGCCGCCGCATCGCCTTGAACAGTGAGGCCCAGGGGGGCGGGAGGACGGATCCCGGTCTCCTAGCTGAATACCTGTGTGAATCCATCTTGGACCCCCGCCCCCAAAGAAAGCACCACAGGGCTGCGAAATAGGTCGCGGACAAGCAGGCGCCGCTCGCTAATTTGTGACGCGTACGCAGGCACTGCCCCCACAGCCAGCCCAAGAAAACAAAAAGCATCTGTCAAAATGAGGCAGGCAACTTTAGAAATACCGGTAACACAACTCACCAGGCAGCAGATAGAGAACCTGACAGATGAACAGATAAGAAACCTGTCAGAGGCTCAGTTCTGGGCCATTGTTATCAGGTGGCTTACAGAATTCACAAAAGAGCAGGAAAAAGATATGAAAGAAGCGAAAAACTTTCATAACGAAAGGAACAAAACCGCATACGAGATAGAAGGAAAGGAAATAAAATCCAGAGTTCATTTCAACAAACTGGAATTTGGAGAAGAAACAAGCAGTCAACCAATGCAGAGAGAGGAAATGGGAAGCAACAACGAAAGGATCAGAAACCTCTGGGACAGCTATAAAAGGCCCAACATAAGAATCATTGGTTTGCCAGAGAATGAGGAAGATGAACTAGAACTTGAAAAATTGAGTGAAAATATAATAAAGGAGAACTTCCCAGACTTGGGAAAGGGAATAGACCTGCAGGTCCAGGAAGCAAGGAGAGTTCCCAAGAGACTGGACCCAGGGAGAACCACTCCAAGACACATTATAATCAAAATGTCAAAAATTAAAGATAAAGAGAGAATCTTAAAAGCAGCAAGAGAGAAGAAAAGAATTATGTACAAAGGGGTCCCAATTAGACTATCAGCTGACTTCTCAAGGGAAATCCTACAGGCAAGAAGAGACTGGCAAGAAATATTCAAAGTAATGAAAATCCAAAACCTACAACCACGAATACTCTATCCAGCGAAATTGTCATTCAGAATAGAAGGACAGAGAAAGTGTTTCCAGGACAAAATAAAACTGAAAGAGTTCATTAGATCCAAACCACTGTTATGTGAGATGTTAAAGGGACTGGTTTAAAAAAAAAAAACAGAAGCTAGGGAGATGAAACAAAGGCAAACTAAATAGGCAACGAGAGGGAAAGAGGAACTGTGGGTACGGGAAGCATATTGGGGGGAGGTCAACAGGGAGGGGGAATGGGGAAAGGGAGGGAGATGATATAGGAATTGGGGATCAAGGTAGGAGGGAATGGAATAGACGGAGAGAGGTTGGGAGGAACTGTATGCACAACTAATGGACATAATCTAAAAGGGGGGGACAACTGGAGGGAGGGGGGCCACCGGGTGGAGGGGAGCAGAGGGAAGGGAAATTGGCACAAATGTAATAATTTAGTCAATAAAACACATTAAATCATTAAAAAAAAAAAAAAAAAAAAAAAAAGAATAAAGCCTGAGCATCCACTGGTAAAAAAAAAAAAAAAATTTCTTGCTCTTCCTCTTCTCCTTCTGGCACCCCCATGAATTGGATGTTGGCACATTTAAAGTTGTCCCAGAGGTTCCTAAGCCTCTTATTTTTTTCAATTCTTGTTTCCTCATTCTGTACTGGTTGACTGTTTGTTTTTTCCTTATGTTCCAAATCATTGATGTGAACCCCAGTTTCCTTCCCTTCACCATTGGTTTTGTGTGGATTTCCCTTTGTTTCATTTAGCATAGCCTTCACTTATTCCCTTATGTGTTTGTCGTACTCAAGCATATCTGTCAAACCTGTGAGCATCTTTATCACCAGTGTTTGGAATTCTGCATCTGTTAGGTTGGCTCTCTCCTCGTCTGTTAGGTTGGCTATCTCTTCGTCACTTAGTTCTCCCACTGGAACCTTGATCCGTTCCCCCTTTTGGGCCATACTTCTCTGTCTCCTCATGTTGACAGGCTCCTGTGTGTGTTTGCCTCTGTGTCTTAGGTAGAGCTGTCACACCTGTTATGTTGTAAGGGGCGGAGCCTTAGGGATTCGTCAGTACAGGGTGACCCATTTCACCACGTTGTGGCGCTGTGTGTGGGGGAGGGGTCTGAGAGGGAACAATGCCACTTGCCCAGCACTCACCCCTTTTCCAGGCACTTCTCCCACTTCCGTATGGGGCTGGTGCCCCTCTAGCTGCTGCCCTGGCTGTCGTTCCCAGAGTGGGTGGGTCTGTAGACGTTGTAGGACCATGGGGGTCCTTTAAACAAGCGGACTCTGCTGAGAGACCTGCAGTTTCTGCCTCCACCCCAACCCCCACTGGTTTGCACAGTCAGTCGCAATGAGGCTTGATTTTCCCCAGCACTGGGACCGTGAGCTGTGGGATCTGGTCAGGAGCTGGGAACGCTCCCCAGGTGACCCTCCTGACTTTTTAAAACATGTGACTGCACTTTCCGCCGGCCTGCCACTGCCACTGCCACAGCTGCCGCTGCCACCATACCTCGTCCTCTCCTCCCCTCCTACCTGTCTGGGTGAGTATTTCTTCTTTATACTTTGTTTGCTGGACTTCCATGCAGCTCGATTTCCTGGAACTTCTGGTTGTCTCTAGTTTTGAGGTAGTTGTGTTCCTTCCTAGTTGTGGAGGGAGATGCAGCGTGTCTGTCTATGCCTCCATCTTGGCCGGAAGCAAGAGATTTTTTAACATATACAATGACCTAGGAGGTTAGGCATAAAGTTTTTTAAAAATGAGTCTACTGTAAACAGTGTCCAAAGACTTCAGTGCAAGGAGACAATCCTGTAGCACTTCGCGTGTGCTGGGCACTTGAATGAATGCTTAAGATAGAGTTAACTCACTTCGTTCTCAAAATGCCCTTATAAACCTGGCGCTGTCATCAAACAGCCTGCCCAAGACCTCACAGCTGGTAAGTAGCATTGTTGAGAGGTGAGCCCCAACCCCCCTCACCCGGCTCCAGAGACCGAGGGCAATGCCATGTGCTTCTCTCCTTTTTTTTTGTTTGTTTGTTTATTTTTTATTTTTAGAGAGAGGGGAAAGGAGAAAGAGAGGGAGCGAAACATCACTGTGTGGTTGCCTCTCACTCGCACCCCCAACTGGGGACCTGACGTGCAACCTAGTCATGTGCCCTGACTGGGAATCGAACCAGCGACACTTGGCTCGCAGGCCGATGCTCAATCCACTGAGCCACGGCAGTCAGGGCTCATGTGCTTCTCTTTAGCGGTAGAGTTATGAAGAGCCCCAGGAAGGACAGACCTCCCGGACCGATGGGCTTGTGAGTTATTCTAGAGAAGTTGGCCATAACCAAGCGGGCCAGAGGGACCGATGACCATTTTTGAACAGAGGAACCGCATAATCAAAACTGTACCCAAGAAGATGTAGCTGGTAGCACCCAGCAGGAGGGAGAAGAGACGGGCAGTAGGGGGGACAAAGACAGGCAGCGAGGGCCCACAGCCTCGTGGCCATGGTGGGATGGGATAGTGGGCGTGCAGTCAGTGGCCCGTGTGTATGGAGCGTGACACTGGCTTCTAACCCGACGCCAACCCAGAAAGGGAGCTTCTGCCGTCCCTTGTTAACAGTTGGGGAAGACAACGGTGGGCATCAAACATGGTAAAATGGGTTGTTAAACATAGTAAACAGTTAATTCCAGGAAGTTAATAGTGGTTATGATTTTGTGTTTTTAAGATGGTGGAATTGAAAATAACAAGGAAGATCCAGAATGTTTAACGAGGAAGGTGTCTGAGATCATTTGTACCTCATGAAGATACCTGAAATAAAGAATGCGTTTAGAACTTGTTAGAATAATGATTAGTTGGGTGCGAATGTAGGAAATAAACGCTAACAACAGACCGAATAGAAATCCCCATCCTCGCGCAGTGAATATATATTGTGCAGAAAGGCCGTGGGAAACCTCCTAGGCACCCGCAGTCCTGAGAAGCAGACAGAAAAGTCTCTTTCCATGTGGATTCATTAATTTAAATTGAAACGCGCTCTTTCAGTAACTGGTTATTTGTGGCAATGCTGACACCCGCTTCAGATTTTCTTTCTGAACGTAGGTGGTACATATAATCTGTACATAGGGTCCTGCTGGTCATGGGAAAATGTCTCTTCCAGATGAGAATCTGTTTTCACTGTTCTTAGCAATGAACACAAGTCACTTCTGACACGCATCTGCTTCCCGGGGGGTTCACAGGAAGGGTTGTGAAGAGCTGAGCTTTAACACACAGACACAACTGAACACTGGAAGGTGAGAGGTGGGCCGGGTCAGGCAGGTGTGGGACAGGCGACCCTGGGGAAGACCGAAGCACAGGGTGGGCCCAGGTGAGCCGCTGTGGGTTCTGGCTCCATCGCTCCTCTGTGCTGTGCAGCCTTGAACAAGTCAGTTACCTTCTCTGAGCATCAGCTTCCTCGTCTGCAAAAATCACACGCAATGGCAGACATCATCCCCCTTTTGTACAAGTTCTCCGGTGACTGATAACAGGAAATGTTTCTTATTCCTCTCAGTGCGGGCCGAGCTCTTAGAGGGCATGTCCTCGGTTTTATCGCTACGTGCCCTAGTATTGCGTTAGAATCCGGTCACTTCTTAACAAATATTCCTTAATTGAAGTAAATGAAACGAAATTGGATTAAACTGACAACCTAATGTGATACAATTAGAACAGAAGACCATCTGATTAAATGCTTTTCTTGACGTTTATAGAAATACTGCAGAAACTCGCACAAGGGGAAGAATAAAGGAGACTGAGCAGGCATGTACTGGGACATGCGTTTACTGAACACTGTGCCCAGGACCACGCCAGCACTTGGCTCCTAACAACAGACTGAGCAAACATTACTTGCATTTTATGCATGAGAACCGAGGGGGCAGAGAAGCTCAGTGACCTGCCCACCAGAACTGGGAGGAAACCTCAGGGGCAGGGTGAGAAGCCAGCGGCCCTCTCGGTCCCTGGTCCCCGGAGCCCCTCCCCGCTTTCTCCTCCAGCCCCAGACTGGGGTTGGGGCACCTCCCCTGGCTTCCATTCCAGTTGGGTTTTCTCTGCCTCATTGGCTGAGCTGCACTCACGATGCCCATGTTCAATCACAACCTGCAGGTCTGTACTTTGGAAAATATAATGTATTCTCCCAGTCAGACCAAACAGAAAACACAATTATGTGTTTAAATACAAATTGACCTTTCACAGCTCTAGGCTCCTCTCTCTCTCTCTCTCTCTCTCTCTCTCTCTCTCTCTCTCTCACACACACACACACACACACAAAGCAAAACACCATCAACCTGTAGGACATTCCTTGCCCCGATTAGTTTCCTTGCCCCCACCCCTTGGGGGTCTGCAGCCTATGGCTGTGTTGACCTTTGCACTTGACCTAAAAACTCTTAGGCACAGGAGATGGCCATGGGGTGGTCACTGATGTGATTCTAAGCCCATTTAAACTCCACACCTAGTAATGCTCAATGCACCTAACACGTGGCTTTCTTTTCAATAAAAGAAGGGATTCATCTTTAAATCGCTCTCCCATCCCAGGGCTCCCGGACACAGCGAATGTTGTTTCTCCCCCCGCCGCCCAGCATTGGGTCTTCAAGGGCACCTGTCTGTATGCAGGTGATTTAGACAAGGTCCAGCAGGTGGAGCTAGAGAGCAGATGCAAACAGGCCCTGGGCGCAGCCGTGCAGGTGGCCCTGACGGAGCTAACACCTGGGTAGTGACGATCCCAGCAGGAATCAAGGCGGTGGCTTCACAGTGCGCATCACTACCATGACCTGGGCTTGGGGCGGAGGGAGAAGGATTTCTGTGGAGTGACTCTTCCAGTCAGTGACTCTTCCAGTCCCGAAAGATGAAGGCCAGAGAGCAGTTTGCTCCTTAAAGTAAGCTCTGGGGATATTCCCTGGGAAGGGAAAGTCAGTGACAGAGACAGAGATACTCCCACAGTGTCACAGGTCGTCACCATAATCACACTGAAGGGCGCAGTCCTGGGTTCACGTGCGCACGCGTGTGTGTGTGTGTGTGAATCAGGATCCAAATAAAGTCAAGATATTAAGATTGGATGATGTTTGATAACTTTTACATTTTCTTATTTTTAAGATATCATTTGTTTTTTTGAACAATTTCAGATGAAAAAAATTGAGACTCTATGACAGAGCACGTCTATACCTACGTAAGTCCCCCATTACTGACATCTGACATGGCGCAGTGGGGACAGTCGGTGGAAGTCCACCATTCATTCCGATTCCCTCAACTTCTACCTCGCGCGCCAGGAGCAAATCCAGGACCCCGCGTCATGTTACCGTCACGCCTCCCTCCTGGCTATTTCCCAGACTCCCCTGGTGTTTAATGACTTTGATGCTTTGGAGGGTGTTTTGTAGGGTGGGTCCCTGTTGGGACCCGTGTGATGTTTTTCTCATGATCAGACCATGGCTGTGGGTCTTGGGGAGGAAGCGTTCAGTGCCGTTCCCGTTGCCTCTCCAGGGCACATGAGATCCACATGCCTCGTGACTGCGGGGGTCTGACTCTGACCACCTGGCCAAGGTCACGCTTGTCAGGTTTCTCTGCCCTGAGCTGCGTTTTGTCCACTTTCCCACACTGTGCCCTTTGCAAGAAAGCCGCCCTGTGTAGCTGGCACCTGGGGGCGGGGGTGAGTTCTGCGTTTCCGCCCTTGATGGTGGAGTATCGATGTAAATCATTTGAAAAATGTCTGCATAGACTCATGAATATTTATTTTACCCTTTGAATTTTAATCCCTACTACTTCATTTTCTTGCTCAAACTGTTCCAGCTTTGGCCACTGAGCGTTCTTTCCGTTGGTTCCTCTGCTCCGGTGATACTCGCCGTCACCGGGCGCTGTTATTCCGTTTGTCCTTCACCCTTTAGTTCCCCTTTGTCCCTTCCTCCACCCTGCCTTCCTTTCCTCTCCCCCTTCTCTCCTTCCTTCCTGTCTTCCTTATTTCTTTCCTTCCTTTTTTTTTTTCTTTAACACCTTTTTTATGCTAGGACTCCCGAGCTCACTAAGGGAGTCCCTGACTTCAAGGGGCTCCCAGAAGAGGAGACAGACAACGGACGTCCACATTCCCCGCCGGGTAGTAAATTACATAGCTGGGAAGGCACAGGGGGCTACAGAGCCCTGGGCAGGGCCTCCTCCAGGCAGCCGGCAGCGGGGTGCCGCCAGCTACGCCCCGGTCAACGGGGAACACGAGTAAGCTGAGTGGGAGCCGCGGGCCAGGTGGAAAATGGTGACAGGATTCTGGCTGGGAAAAGGTGTCTGTGCAAAGAAGCCAAGATGACAGCTGTCCTGGTGCACTGGGGACGCCGCCAGTCGCTGGTAGCTAAGAGCGGCTGTAAAATAAACTAACAAGAAGAATGGCGTATTAGAGTTCTCCAGAGAAGCAGAATCACAGCGCGTGGTGGGTGTGCGCGCGCGTGCGACATGGCTGGCAGTCCGAAAGCAGGAGGGCAGGTGGCAGGCCAGAGAGCCCAGGAAGAGCTGCCACTTCAGTTTGATTCCAAGTGCAGCTGCCAGCAGACTTTCTTCTTCCTTTGGGGAGGTCTGTCCTTTTTCCACTCTTGTCGCCTGATTAATCCAGGCCCACTCACGTTATGGAGGGTAATCTGCTTTACTCGATCTTCTGATTGAAATACTAATCTCATCCAAACACTGCCTTCACAGAAACATCTAAAATCACCTCTGACCAAATATCTGGGTGCGGTGTCCTAGCTGCGCTGATGCATAAATTAACCGTTGCAGATGGGAGGAGGGGAGGGGAGGCCGGGGAGGCTTCATGGCCCAGTGGGCAGGTCACCCTGCTGGACTTCCCTGTCTCCCCTTTCCTTCCAGGGGTGCCACCACGGTGCTCTCCTAGGCCTCCTGCCCTCGGACAGGCTCCCTCCCGGGCCCCACTTGCCGGCCTGGCAGTGAGTCACGCAGTGCCTGCCACCGACTGCCTCCCTGCCGCTCTCTGACGCCAGAGGGGGTTGGTGCAGGCTTGTTCTTTCCTCCTCCTCCGCTGCTGCTGCTGAGCCTCAGGGTTTTAAGGAACAGGCATGGGGTGTCCTCCCTCGCCACACGGCATTGCAGGGGAAAGCAGGATGCCAAGGCCGGCTGGCTCCCGGTCGGACCCAGCTCTGCCCTGAAACTGCCTCCGAAGCGGCCTGGTAGTCAGACAAGCCCCAGTGGGCCTGGTACTCAGAACGGCCCCAGCACTGCCCCCCGCTGACCACGCGGCCTTGGCCAGCTCACTGCCCCTCGTGGTCTGTCCCTTGTCCTCTCCCGGGGTGCTGTGACGGAAAGTTGCACTAGCAGGGCTAATTTAGTCGGTGGTTTTCAAAGGATTGTTTAATCTTACGCTTCATGTACTGGTTCTTTCCTCCTTCCCCGAAAGTCTGCACCTAGGACTCCGGGGGTCACCGGAGGGACAAAGGAAGGCCCAGAGAGGCTGCCCTGTCCCACATTGTCCTGGGCTGGTCTTCCGCCTTCAGGCCCTCCACGGAGGCCTTTTGTTGGTGATGCACTGGGACTTTTCAGGTTCACTGAAAGCAATAATTTGGAAGACAATTTATAATGGTTACAAGGCCTCTTCCCAATTACCCCACTTTCATAGACCCTTGCAGTTCGTTCTTTGTCACCATAGCAACCCACATCCTATGAAAAGAGGCGGGAGCAGTGTCAGGGCAGAACCAGGGACTGACAGCGCAGGCGTGTGGGAGACGCGGGCCCTCCCTCCGGGCACCTCTTGGACAACCTCGTGAGCACGTGCCCCTGAGCCATCAGAACCTTCCTGTGAGCCCTGGGTGCTCCTGGCACCTGGGCACCAAGGACTTCCCTCTGGAAAATCTTGTAGCTGCAGATTGGATGCGTCCCAAACTCCTGTAACATCTGCGGGTCAGGAGAGGAGTATTGGACACGAGTTCTAAGGGGCTAGTGAGTGCACAGTTGGGGATCTCAGCTCCACGTCGGACCTTAGCCTGCGGGATAAGACTCGTCATGGTGGGGGAAGACCAAGCGGAAGCTTCTAAAACTGCATACCCACCCCCACCCCACGGCCGCCACCTCCCGCCCCGACCAGCCGAGACAGCAGAGAGCAAACCATAACGATCCTGGGTGCAGGGCTGGAAAATCCTTCCATGCCATCGAATGTCCAGGGAGCTCACGCGCGCGCACACAGGACCGCACAGAGAGGCACACGTCACGGGGGCCGAGTGAGTCACTGGGATTGGGACAAAGACCCTGTTGCCCACGAAGCTGGAACTATTTACTACAGGGCTCTTTCCAGAAAAAGCCTGCCAGCCCTGCCCGGTCATTCATCGCTCTGGGAAGGTGTCGAACCTGCCATTTTCCGGAGAGAAAATGAGTAGGTTGTTGAGTCGGGAGTGAGGAGTCCCCTGAAATGATTGAAATTGTGTTTTTTTTTTCCTAAGAGACCCTGAAATAGGCGGTTGTTCTTGTTACCTTTTGTTCAGTGCCTTTCCCCTTTCTTCTCATTAAACCCAGAGTGGGCAGCCGGCCTCACCCTGAGCTTCCTATTTCCTAGGGATTGGAACAGATATTGCGGTGATTAAAAGTATATAACATTAAAAAAAAAAAAAAAAAACCTTGAAAATTTAGCTCTAGAGGAAAGAGAAAGCCAGAGGTTTGGGCAGCTATGCCTGAGAATTATAACTGGGCAGAAACGGACAATTCCTAGGATGACCCTTCCTGGCCCGAACCTACTAGTAGGTCTGGATGCGTCCCGCCAAGGCCAAGCGTGGGCAGAGATGCCTAGCACAAGACTTGGCAAGCAGCAGATGTGGGCTGAAGAGTGTCCCCATAAATATAGCTTGACACCCCAACCGCACTCTTTCCCCTAACCCAGTGGGGGTGAGTGCTGAGCCAGACTTGCCAGAGAGAACTGAGAGGCATGTCATTATTGCCTGCCTCAGGGACCTCGTGGGTGTTCCCCTCCTCTCCACTTCCCCACCATGAGATTTTAATATTATACACCCTGTCTTTGCTTCTAGACTGTATGCATGGCCGTGCTTCAGCCACGAAAAGAGTAAGATATCGTCTCTCTCCAGGAAACTGTTTCCCCCACCCCGACTCCTTGTGAGGGTGCGTGGCCTAGATCTCAGCCCCGTCTGTCCATGGGGTGTCGGTCACTCTGGGTGACCTTTCGCATTAGAGCAGGTGTATTCAGTAAGATGGGAAACTCTTGCTGACCAGACTCACTGGGTCCTGGCATGCAGGCAGAAGCAGCTGCTGTCTCGGAAGTGGGTGACTTTGATTTATCAGTGGTGTGTGTGTGTGTGTATTTTTCACGGGGTAGTCGGGGTAGTCCCAACAGCCCCCTACAAGGTGAATATGGACACCTCCTTTACACAGAGGAGCGCTAAGGTCGGATTCTCTCTGTCCAAAGGCACTCATCCAGTGACGTATAAGGCCACAATCTGAACCCAAATTCGCATCACTCCAAGTAGCTCTTGACCATCACACGTGTGGGGAATTATCCCATTTTACGGGGCTTTGGTGATTTTGTTTGCAAAGTAAACCTGAGAATAAAGACTGCCTCCCAGGCTATCAGGCAAGGCCCTGCACTTGTAATAAATAACTGGCGTGGGGAAGGAGCTCCCCAACACGTCCCGTAAGAACCCTGCGCCTGGATCACGTGGCCACAGCTGAGTATCCGGAGGTCACCCAAATCGAGCTGAGGCCATCCCGTCCCATGGCTAGGGAACTCGAGCTTTGCTGCAAACAGCTCTGGGGCTCCCTAAGGGTGGCCCGGCGGAGGCCCTCTAGGGCAGTGCTCAGAAGGAGGGGGGCAGCTGAGGTTGCCAAGCGGGTCATTTCCTGCCTCCTCTCAGACCCCTCCCTTCTGCTCTGCCCTACAGGGCCCTGCACATCCTGTTTCCTGGGGCGGCTTCAGCAGCGGCTTTGTCCCTTAGGGGAGTAGCTTTAGTGCCAGTAAGCTACCCTCTCACCTTGTCCCGGTGTCCGGTGGGACGCCCCCCACCGTGGTTCCCGCTCCTGCTCCCGGGGCCCCTCTTCTGAATTTAAGTATCATTTCTCCCGTGTCCCAGCCGGCCTGAGGAGAGGTTGGCTTCCTACTCTTGCGAATCAGGGTGGCCTCGTCCCCTCTGTTGGGTCATCAGCCATTCCATGACTCATACAACCACTTCCCAGGATTAAATACTAAAAATAGACTCCTCTTCTCCTGCTCTCTGCTCCCCATGCTCTGGCTGCCCGGGGTGTGGGTTGTGTCAAGCGATTCTTCAATCCTCAGCGGACACCAACCGGGTGCCCTTCCTGTTAACCCAACACCGACTGCCTGGAGTTAGCACGGACCCCACAGGACGGCCCCCCGCCCCCCAATTGCCAGCGGCAGGTCTCCAGGTCACTGACACTTTCTGTCCAACTTAGCTCTAAGTCAGGAGTTTCCACAACGGCCTCCTCAGGTTCAGCAGTTTGCTCTAATGGTTCGCGGGACTCTGGTTTATTACACAGGGTGTGATAAGAGATGCAGACGAACAGCCAGATACAGAGGTACCAGGATGAGGTCCGGGAGGGTCCTGGGTAGCGGTGCTTCCTTCCCCGTGCCGTTGGGGTACGCTGCCCTCCCAGCACAGGGACACCTGCCCACCAGGACGCTCTCCTGACCCTGCAGTGGAGGGGCTTCTGTGGGGGCTTCGTCATAGACCTAGTCTATTCCTGACTCCATCTCCAGCCTCTCTCCCCTCCCCAGAGGACAGGTGTGGAGCTGAAAGTTCCCAGCTTCTAAGCAACGCTTGGTCTTTGTGGTGACCAGGATCCCACCAGGAGAGGCCTCACCCAGGAAATTCAAGGAATTTTAGAGCTCTGGGTCAGGAACTGTGGGCAGACATATATGTGTGTGTGTGTGTGTGTGTGTGTGTGTGTGTGTGTGTGTTTTAATTATGTCATAAATATCCTCTGTTTAAAAGACCTAGAATGATTTCTGTTTACCTAGAATGCCCCCGACTGGTTTAATCTCAAAGTCCCCAGGTTCCTACCCATTGTGTCTAAATGTTTGTGTTTTGTTGTTACTTCTTTGGACTGCCTTAATATCCTTCCAGGAGACCCACCACACACACACACACACACACACACACACACACACACACTTTTTTATTCTAATAGAGTTAAGCAGTACTGATTTTAGGTTTTGTCACCAGCAGAACCTTGAGCAATCCGGTGCCTGCGCTGTGCTCTATAACCCATAAAGCAATCTGCAGATCCGCACCTCTCATGGGAGGCAGCCGGTGAATGTTTGGCGAGTACTGCCTTGGGCTCCTTAGCCCCCGGCCGACATGCATGCGGGAGAGGGGTGGGAGGGTCAGCGTGTTTCATCTTCAGCATTATAGGGACTTGGCTCCCTTCAGCTGCAGCCTGACTTCCTCGTCTGCAGGTTTCACTGTGGCTGTGTCAGAAATGGAAGGGCTGCGGGACACAAGAGGTCAGTATGCCTCCTGGCTTTCGGGGGAGTTGGGCAACCTGTTTTCAGAAAGAGAAGGTCAGAGACGAACGTTCAGGATCTAATATTAGACGAGCTTTGGGCCTGCTCCCAAGGGAATGGGAGATCCCTCTGGAGACCAAGGGAAGGGAGAGGATTCTTGGGCGTTCCAAGGAGGGCAGAATCTTGGGCTCTGCTCACCACGGCGCCCCAAGCTCGACATCCATTCTTGACGTCAAGGGCGGACGATCGCACCTCTGTCTTCAAATCCAGGAGCATGTTATGAGGGGAAGAGGCTGGACCTACAGAACCTCCTCTTCTGAGTTTGACAGGCTTTTCCTTCATTTCAGAGGGTCTCAGAGCTGGAAGGGACCTCGGGAGGCAGAGGGGCCGAAGGGCCTCATTTCATACACGAGTGACCGAGGCTCAGGTTTGAGAAACCAGCTTCATTTCCACCGGCCAACGAGTGGCAAAGCCGGGAGGGATCTCCTGCCCCGCCCTCTGGACACCGGATCCGTGTTATTAGGTGTCTGAAATGCACCATAAAGGGATCTGATTAGAATAAGCCAAGCTTGTCTTTCAAAACCTTCCTGAACTGGTAAATATTACTCATTAAGCCTTTAGAGAGACTTATTTTGGTCAAATTACATTTCTTTCAGCTATGCTGTGAGGGTGAAAGTTACTTGAGGAGAAAGTGGGGGGCGTATGGGGCGCAGCTGGGGCTGTGACAAAGGTCGGCTCAGGTAGGACCGGGAGGGGTGGGGAAGGCTGAAAAGAATTCAGGGCCGTGAGACAGCGGGAAGGAAGCTGCAGTGGAAAACATATGATAACACAAAGCAAGGCAAAAGTAGGACTCGAGCATCCTGGGCCCGACCCAGCTTGCCCACTGAGCACCCGTGCCTTTCAGGGAGGTGTGCTTCCCCGCCTGGGTCAGCTTGCCCCTCCGTGCGGTGGAATTGGAAGACCCCTGCCTGCCTGCTTTCCCTGGGTGTTAGGAAGTCTTGAGGGCTAATGAAAAGCACCAGGTAAATGTGAGGGCTGGTGCTCGAGGCGTGAAAGGCAGGGTCATCCCGCAGGGGAAGTGAGGCCGCCCTCCCCAGCCTCTCCCAGCTGCACTCGCGCCCCACCCTGCTGGGACCCCCCTTGGCAGAGCCGGGCCTGTCAGGGTGGGGGCATGGGGACCAAGCAACAAGGACACCTGGAGCTTCCTGTTCCTTCCCACTGGCCTGCGCGCAGTTCCCAGGTGTCCTTAGCCAGCCAGGGACCCCCGGGTACACACCGAGCTCTGCCCATACCCTCCAGGGAATCAAGGGGATGGCTGCCCAAAGGGCAGCTCATGGGGAAGGGAAACCCATTCGCAGCTAAGTGTGGTCCAGTGCACTCTTGCTTGACCTTAACAGGGAAACGGAACCAGTCTCCCTCCCATGGGTGTGTCTGGGATCCAGGGACGCAACAGCGTTTCTGGGGCTCTTACCATGGGTCAGGCTGTGCCAACACTCCCTGGCACACTTCCTTTCCTTTGCCCTCACCACAGACGCTCACGCAGGCCGCATCGCTCGTGACGGATGGGTGAGGAAATCAACACACACACCATGGAGAGGTTTAGTGAAGCAAGCGGTTAATGAATAGCCAGGCCGGGGCCGGCGCCAAGGGGTACCTGACCTAGAAACGCATGTGCCGTCACGGGCCGTCTGCTGTTTATTACGCGCGTGTTCCCGGGCGGGCGCTGCGCTCCACCGGGCTGTGCGTGCATCGTCTCCTTCCCCTCCTAGAACAGCTCATCGCAGAGAGGCCTTAGGATTCCCACGGTGCTCACGAGACAGTCGGAGCTCGGAGAGGGGCAAGGACTTGACGGATGTCACACCGCCAGGTTTTACAGAGGCCGGATGCCAGGGTTTAGACGTTGAGGTAGACGGTCCCTTTTGTAAGACCCCAGCTTGTCTTTCATGCGGGAAGTAAAGAGAAAGTGTGAGTTCAGATAACTAGCACTTTCAAAGGCCATATGGTTTTCTTAAGGAAGAAGAGGGCAGACATGAACCCCGCCCCAGCTTCCCATGCCCCTTCCCCCCAATGGCGGCAGGGGTTGAGGGGGCGGGGGGCGTAGGGCAGGAGAAGCACAGCCAACTTCATGGGGGAATGACCGTGACCCATGACCCAGGGCTTTGCCTTCCCACTCTTTGTACAACAGAGTCACTTAGGAGGAAGAACAGTGCTGAGTGTCTGTCCAAAGCCACCTTTCCCTTTCTTTTTTTTATAATTTATTTGTTTGTTTGTTTATTTATTTTTAGAGAGAAGGGAAAGGAGAAAGAGAGGGAGAGAAGCATCACTGTGTGGTTGCCTCTCACTCACGCCCCCAACTGGGGACCTGACGTGCAGCCTAGTCATGTGCCGTGACTGGGAATCGAACCAGCAACACTTGGCTCGCAGGCCGATGCTCAATCCACTGAGCCACAGCAGCCAGGGCTCCTTTCCCTTTCTTATCTACTTTATGTATTGATAGTGTTCTCCTATCAATAATTCACAGCCTCTTCTCAAACGTCCAAAGTAATAAAGTTATAAGAACTTGTTGAGACTCAGTCTTCTCAGCAACGCACATTGGGTGATGTGCCCTTTTGTGGTCTCAACTGTCCTGGGGCATGCAGTTTAGGTTGTAGATTCCTGTGCGTTAGCTGCAACCTTCTTTAAATATGTACTTCTAGAAAATGTGCATGAGTACTGCTCAGCAGAAGCTTCTGGAACGACACCAGAAGCTGCCATCTGTGCTGTCCAATACAGTAGCCCAGTCCCAAGGGTCACAGTTCTCTCTGACCATTAAGCACTTGAAATGTGGCTACCAGAGCTATGGAACAGAATTTCTAACTCAATTTTAATTAAATTGAAGTAGCCACATGTGACTAATGGTGACAGAATTGAACAGCACAGATCCCGATGATTCCTAAGAACGTATCAGCCTGGTCACTTATTTATACACTTATTTTATTGCAAACATGAAGTGATTTTAATATGTTTACCCAATGGGTTGAACTCCTGGCCTCAGTATTTTGCTCCGTGGGGATTCACAGTTGTGTAAACACTATGCACAAAATTAAGTTCAAGAAAGAGGCCATGTGTCTGCTTATTAGCATTACACTGTACAAACTGCCAGGGTCATAATTAAAAGATTAACCACTTGCAAATGCAACCAACAGTCTTGCAAGCACGCACAGCCTGCCTGCAGCCCAGGAGTGGCAAGCTTGGAAGCAAGACAGGAAAGATCAGAAGGGTTCGTGGCGTCCCCTGAAGGGATGTGGCTGGGGTAGGTTCTCTGTCCGATCAAGTTGCTGGCTCCTTAGGAGCAAGCTCTCTCTTTTCAATAGTTCTTCACTCCTTTTCCATCCTGATGATTGTGTCTTTTGTAGCCCCTTTTCAAGGAGTGTTTATTCCCTACACTAATGACCTCACATGAAACGCTGGCACCAGGAAGTCTCTGTTGCGTGCTTCCTCCTTTCTAACTGCTGAGCTGGAAATGCTGTGGCCGCTCTGATATCTCAACACACGGGTTCCGGAGCCTGATCCGCAGACCTGCATCAGCGTGGCCACAGCGGGACTGGACCGCCGTGTTTTCTCGGAGCTCTGTGGCTGGCTCCAGCCCGCAGCCTGACTTGGGAAAAACTGCCCCCAATCATCGTCCTTCCCCTCTCCCTCCCTCTCCCCCTCCCCCTCCCCTCTCCCTCCCCCTCCCCTTCCCCCTCCCCCTCCAGGAAGGCCTGCTGCTGCCTCGGGGGCCAGATGGTCATTGTCATCACAGCCATTGATGGGCCCCCACCCCCAGGCCCTGTGCCGACATCTCCACATAACCCCAGAGGGAGCTGTGTCCATTCCTGGGGAGAGTGGGAAGCTCAGAGAAATTAGGAAACATTTATTGGACCTCTATGCAACAAGGGTGTTTTATGTTCCTGGTCGGTGCCGGGTGCTTTTCTAGAACGCGGTGGTACAAGCACCAAACTAAACGTCCATCTCTGCTCCCAAGGAGCTCACGTCCTGACTGGAAGAGACAAACAATAAAGGAATGAAGAGTCAGCGTGTCAGATGACGAAGGCCATGACGAAGACCAGCGAGGCAGGGCCCGGGACAGCGAGGCAGGGGCTGCCTGCCAGGGGAATGCAGGCATCCTCTCCCCGACAGTCACCTTTTGAACAGAAACCCAAATAAAGCAAGTCTGTTGGCCATGAGGGCTCTAGAGGGAGACCCAACAGGCAGTGGGGAAGCAAGTGGAAGAACCTGAGGCCGGAGAGTGCTTTGCTCACAGGTGACAGACACGGGGCAGAGCTGGGACTTGGCCGGCTCTGACTGATTTCACAAAGAGCTTTCTCTGTTCTTCTGCCCACACCTCGTGGGCTCCCCATGTTAGCAATTTCGTATAGCTACGTGACATCGACCAAGGAGTGTATCTTTTTTTATCATCTGCGGAAAAAGGAGTTTGGCTGTAATGGGAAAAGCCCACGATATGACAAGGAGGGACCTTTATTCACATGGGACAGTTTATTTCTCCAACACCGGGGGATGGGCACTACGCCCATTTCACAGGTGGCGAGACTGAGGCACGAGGAAGGGAACCGGCTCTCCTGCAGTTCCCTTGCTGCTCCGAGGCAGAGGCTGCCCCTCCGCCTCAGTAACGCATCCCCAGTGGGACTGTCGCTGCTGCTGCTGCTTTAAGTCCTGCAGCTGGAAGACGCCAGAGGAGGCCGCTCTGGGTGTCGCGAGCTGTGAGCCGCAACCAGGCGGCCAAGTTGGCCTTCAGTATGAGAAGCGGCCCCAGCCCCTGCTGAGCGAGGCCTTGGCAGAATTCACCATGACAGGTACCCTCTTCATATTGGCTTTCAACAGAAAAAAGAACAAGTCTCTCATGGAGGCACACGACAGCTGACACATTAGAACATCATAGCTCCAAATTGCAGACTTATTAAAGCCATTAGGATAATGATAATTGAGGATTTACTTAAAAGCCCGTAATGACTTTTCCGACAGCCATTTGCTGGCGCGCCTTCTCCCGCCTCTGCCTTTCTCCTTCCTCCTTCCCCGGCCCCGTCCTCGCGGACCCTGATGAGAGCTTTTGTTCTCTTTATCAGCATCCCCACAGCCCGTGTCTATGAGCATGATGGGAAAATCACACAGAAGAAAGCACGTGGGTCTCTAGGCTGCGTACCTTGCTCTGGTCATAGCTTGCATTGCCTTCGCCTGTTCGTGAGTCTTGTTTACGGAAACTCCCACCTTTGGAATGTCTTGGTCTCTAATACAAGATGCCAGGCAGGCCAGTCAGGGGAAGTCCTCAGGGAACTCACACACAGAAGTTTAAGGGAGAGACTCCTTCCTTGCCTTCCACAAGCCCCCTGCCCTGGAGAAGGAGGTCACCCATGTAGCACTTGGCTTTTTACATTTTTACCAAAATGGCTCTTGGTCCCTTTCTCCCTGACACGACCCCTGGCATATAGTAGGTCCTCACGTAATGAAGGTGCTCCTTCATTCTCCTGTCTTTTATGAAGTGAAAGATCCTTTTGAACAGAGGACTTTAATCATTCATTCATTCAAGAAACTTGCTACATATCAGACACTATGAAAAGCTTTAAGAATAAGGTGTGGATTCTGTCAATAAATACGTGTACATGGACTTACGTGCACCGTAGAAAGCACTATGAGGGCAATGATTAAGAATCATGTAGTTCAGAACACGGTTTTTTTTTTTTTTTTCCTTGACGAAATGTGACAAGCTGATTAATTATAAAATAGACATGGAAAGCAAAGAAACAGAAATAGCCAAGACACTCCAGAGGAAGAATCGGTAATGTGACTGACTTACCAGGTCTCTAGACTTGGTATCGAGCCATAGGAAATAGGGCAGTGTGGTGTGACAAGTACGGACACTGGTCCTGGAGGCGGAGCCAGGGACACAAGCCCTGGCCTGTGAACACGTGTAGCTGTTTGGGGTTGGGGGGGGAGCTATTCAGTGATTCTGGGATAATTGTGATTCACATAGAGAAATCCTTGAACTGGGACCCTCTTGTCACTCTACACGTGAAAATCTGCCCCAGGAGGCTGGGAGACTTTGAGGTTCCAGGTAAAACGACAGAAATTTGGGATGACCCGGGAGAGCGGCGTTACGGCCTCAAGCTTGCCAAGATTTATTATGGAAGACACAGAAAGCACATACAATAAAGAACGTAGACAGAGTTATCCTCATTAAACTTAAGAGCGTCAATTTATCAAAAGAAGCCACAGATAGCGCGCAAAGATAAGCTAGAAAGAAAGCTTTGCACATATAAAACTGACGGCAAACTCCTTTTCAGAATATGCAACAAACTACAAATCATAAGCACAAGCAACTCGGGAGAATAATGGGCAAAACAGTCTATTCAGTTTTTTAAAAAAAGAAAAAATGATCAATGTACTAAGAGAAACTCCACCTCTGTAGCCATCAGGGACACGTAAAATAAAACTACAATGAGCTGTCATTTCACATCCATCAAATTAGCAAAACATAAAGTCTTGACAATCAAATGACCCAAGGCAGTGGGTGGTCCCGCGTCCCCACCAGCTGGAAGGGGGTGCAATCCGATACAGCCACTGGGGATAACAATGTGGCCTCCTCAAACACACTTGAAGACACGTGTACCCCGCCGCAGCAGTTCTGCCACTGGGCCGCTGCCCTGAAGAACCTGTGTGGATTGGCCACATCAGCACAATTGTTCATGGTGAAAGCTGGAAATAACTGAAATGCCCATCACCAGCAGCAATGGGCTTTTAAAAAAATGTGTTCTCTTCAACCAATGGAAAAGTATACAGCAGTGAAAAATGAAGAGAGTACAGGAAAGTGCAAAAGAGTGGAGGGAATCTCTCAAATGCCATTTTGAGGGGGAAATCATCAACTCACAAGGAATATGTAGTATGACTCCGTTTATTTAAAGTTCAAAATCATGGACAGCTAGGTAATACAGATAATACTGCATAATGCAGAGAAACTAATGGTAGATAATCTAGTTTTACCTGACATACAGCCTATGAGTGGGCTCCCCCCCCCCATCTCGTACTTAATATTGGCATTACACCGCAAACCATCTCGTCCTGCCTACATGAAAAACAACGAGATCAGTGGGAAAACCAAGACGGGAGAGATGACGGTGTTCTTTATCGACGTGGATCTTAACGGCTGGGGAGACGCTCAGGCAACAGGAAGAGGGAAAAGAAAAGGTGCGGTCAGGTGGGTGAAACGGAGCGTGGGAGACAGGCAGGTGCACAGGGGAGCGGCAGGGTAATGGAAGCTCCGTGAGGATCAACACGGCTGGACTGAAATGCGCGTGGTGAAAAACGGGAGGGTCTTCAAGGTCGAGAAGCCTCAGAGGTACTCGGTGACCTGCAGGGAGCCATCAGAGAATTTTGTAACGTAGTAACATGTACATAATCTCACACTTATACCATTTTAATGTGTTGTGTGACGTTTATAGTGCAGTGACATTAAGCACACTCACAATGCTCTACGGCCATCTCCAGGATTGTTTCATTATCCCCTGCCTTTATAGAATTTCGATCAGGTATGTGATAAGATCAGATTTTCCTTTTATGGAAAAAAGAAAGCAAACATAAAAGCTAGGGAGTGTCTAAAGGCAGAGAGGGAACTTTACGGAGGTGATCTTAAGAGGTCGAGTGCAGTCCAGGTGCAGGAAGGTAAGAGGAAGGGCGAAGTGGGAGGCGTAGTGGGAGAAAGGCCGCCCCAGGGTCCCCGGGGAGCGCACAGTTCTCCGTGGTAACCTGCGTGGGAGAGAGGCAGTGGAGCCCAGGTGTCCGGGCTGGGTACATACTGAGGTCAGTTACGGGAACAAAGTTATAGGAGAGAAAAACAGGTTGGTTAGGTGATTTTGTTTTTTAAATCGGCTGTGATCTGTAACCTTCACCCCACTCCGAGTCTTATCTCTACACCCTGGCTGGATATCAAATCCTATTTCATGATAACAGAGTACAGGAAGGAAAGGATGAGGCTCCTGTGCTCTTGCGCAGTTTTGCTGGGAAAAGGGAATGAGCTCGTGGCTGAGAGCCAATGCTAAGTGTGACTATGAGCCTGGCCGTAAAAGAGGGGGCAGCCAGGCCCCAGGGAGCGCCCACAGCTCAGGGGTCCCATCTGCAGCGCCGGGTAGCTCCCTGGTGTGGGGCCTACCCGGTCCCCCTGAGTATGCCTCCCCGCTGGGTGGAGACTTCCCAGGAGCCCCCACCGTCTAGAGGGCATCGCGCCACCATAGATGCAGCCTGGGCCTGGATAGACAAGGTGACGCTCCCGACCTCACCCTGGGCGTGAAGGACCTGACCCAGTCATCTGGGAGCAGCTTCTGTGAAACAGCAGAGGGGACACCCTGGGATCTGGAACACGAGTGTCGCTCAGGGTGGGTAACCCCAGTCCATGAGCCGAATGCACAGGCGCCCTGTGTCTGCACAGCCCGTGGGCTAAGGCGGGTTTATACACTTTTACATGCTTGGGGGGGAAATAGCCAAAGAAGAAAACTACCTTGTGACACATGAAACTGTCACATTTCAAGGGCCATACATAAAGTTTTATTGGAGCCCAGTCCGCTCATCCACGCCTGCATTGTTGATGGGGGCTTTTGTGTGACGTGTGACGCAAAGGAAATCTTTGCAGCAGAGACCACGCGGCCCGCCAAGGCCACGGTAAATATTGCACGGAGGACGTTTGCCCATCTGTGGCACAGACCTCGGGGGCACCGTGCCTCAGCTCTGAGTCAGTGGGGAGCCTCAGCTCAGCCTCGCACCCCGCGCCTGCCCAGGAATGGCCAAGGCACCCAATGCCCGAAGTTCAGCTCGTCGTCCCTTCCAGCTTCAAGTCCAGGCACAAGGGGAGGCCCACACCCCTGCCGGATCAGACTCCACGGTGCTATCGTTGACCTGCAGTGTGTCCGATTGTCCATCCCTGCGCCCGGCGTCCTGGCCAAGGCCACCGCAATCAAGCCCCTCCCCCCAGGGAGGCACGAGGGTGCAGCCAGAATGCCCCCATCGCCTGCACCCACCTGCCGCCCGGACACACCTTCCTGTCTGCTCCTTTCTCAGCAGGCATGTGCGGAGTCCACACCCTGCGTTCGGTGGTCATGCAGGACTGGCCTCTGGTCTCGTGGTGCATGGAGTCTAATGCCTGAGAAGCATTAACAAATAAGACCCCAAAAGGGTCCAACTGTGGCTGTGACCCGCGTCGTGAAGGAAAGCTGCCCAGATGACAGGATGTTGGTCCTCGAGGGCCTGCATGGAGGGTCTGGAGGATGGGTGGGCATTACTCGTACAAAGGCAAGAAGAGAACAGCGGTCGGGCAGGGGGAATAGCCATTGCCAAGGCTCCGGGGAGCACAGTGAATTGAAGGAACAAAGACGGACAAAGAGGACAATGTGTCTGGAGCTGGGCGCGGGGACAGGGGTGGGAACGTGGTCGGGACACCGGGTCCCAGCCTCCTCTTCGTGCCTTCCCTTCCGCACCCTCACACTCGCTCCTCTTCGCACGGGCAAGGCCCGGCCCGCCCCGAGGAGCTGCATGAACCAGCGCCTGTCTCCACCGCAGCTACATTATCCAACCGTAAGTGTGCAGTTAAGGAGACTAATTGCATGTAAATTGCCAGGGCTGTAATTTAGTGTGGCTTGAAAAAGATCATAACTGGTTAGGACAGCGGAATCACACGTGTGTCAAGAAGGCGCGCGCGCCTGGGGCACGGGAAGGGCTCAACGTCTGTCAACGACAATTCTTATCAGTACTGTCACTGTTGATCATCATTTCTAGTTCATGGTCAAGAAATGAACTAGTTAAAAAATCATTAACATTGGGATACATTTTTTCTTTTCTTTTTTTTTTAACATTTTCACAAATGTTATTGATACATCTTCCTTTCTCTTAAAATGTAAAATCTTCAATCTGTGGGATAATCTGTAGAAGACGGGACCCCATAGGTGCTGTTCCCTGCCAGGAGGAGAAGCCACAGGAAAAGCACGCTCCCCAGGCAGGGGCAAGCTGAAGTCTGGTCTCCGGCGAATTTGCTGTGGCCCCTACCTCCCAGGGCGTCCCCCACTCCAGTCCCTGGAAACTGGAAGTGACGGTTGGCCGGGAGGATCTGTTACCTGCGTGGGCTCTGAAAGTGCTGAGTCAGCCCGGGGCTGTAACATGAGTAATCGCGCAGGGTTGATCGACAGTCTGGATCAGAGAACACAGGCCTGTGCTTTCGGTCCTTGGGGGCCTCTGTCCTGCCCGCCGGCAGGAGCGTCCTCGTTTGAACTCCCAGCCCTTCCTCTGTCCCCCCGCCCAGACCTCTCAGCATAGCTCTGGGCTGGCAGTGGGTCTGGGAGGACCCGTCTGGCTGCTTTTGCCTCAGTTTCCCTGATGGGAGACTGGAGTGAGGCTGTTTGTAAGAGGCTGGGGTCGCTGAGAGACGTTCGTTAGATTCATCTGCCAAAGAAATGCAAGCTAACAAAATACCTTCTTAGATCGTAGAAAGCTTCGCAGAGTAGGCTGATGGTAGCGCGCCAGCAAGGTTTCGTTGATGGTACATTTTCAGCCAGTACAGTGTGCACGTGCCCACGTGGCCATGTTACTCAGCTGCTGGCCCTCGGGACATTGCACTGAAGTCCCGCACGCGTGGCGTCCCTCAAGGCAGCGGCAGACCTGGCAGCCGTGGTCCTTGTTCCCAGGAGCCTGGCGGAGCAGCAGGTGCCCCTCGAGGTGGGGGTGAGCCCTGCAGCTGGCCAGGGCTCCCTGCACTCCCGGGGCCACTTCTCATGCCACTTCCATGCCCACGGTCTCTCTGGCCCCGACACCGTCAGATTCCTGGCCCTGCGGGCTTTGAGCTTGTGTCTTCTGGTTTGGACTCAGAGAGGGCGGGCATTCCACAAAGAACATGGGGCCGGGAGCCAGAGGAGCCAGAGGGAGACTGCCACCATCCCCAGAGGCCAGGCAGACAGGAAACGCAGGGTGGGTTCCCAGGGTCCCCCTACTCAGCTGGGTGAGGTGGGGTACGTTCTCTCACTGCTGTTTCTTCGATAGTAACCCAAGGACAGCAGTGCCACCCCTCATTCACTGTGCCCCCAAGCTGTGCCTGGCACCTTGCACTCTGTCTCCCACCCACCCTGTATCTCTGCCTGACATGAGTTCCACTCATTGTTGACATGGAGACAGAGAATCCTCCCGGGAGAACCGACCATGGATGCTGAGCTAGGATCCAGCTCTCATGGGCCTATGGTGCCTGTGATTTGGGGGTGTTTGGCAGAGGGGGGACACCCAGAAAGCTGTCCCTGGTGCCTGAGACTCAGCCATGGGCCTGGACCTTACTCTGACCTGTCATGCCTGGGAGAGAGGGAGAGCCCCCTGCTGAGCACCCAGCGCCCAAGCAGCTCTGCCATGGGCTCTCTCCAAAGTCAGGAGCATGTGCTGCTCCCCCTCCAACACCTGTGGCCCTGAGGTGAGGCAGGGGTGATGGGGGTTGGGCAGCAGCCGGGAGGCCTCAGAGGTCCCCAGGTGATGGCCTGGGACACAGTGAGAGAGCCCGGCTGTTCCCTCGGAGCATCTGAGGCACACCCAAAGCTTCTGATCCCGTACCATTCATGTGTGTGCACGTATGCATGTATACATGTGCACGTGTGCATTTCTATATGGCTATATAATGCACACGAGTTTTGTGTATATAGAACATATGCATGTCACCATGTGTTCGTGTGTATATGCATATGTGTGTGTGTGTGTGTGTATATATATCATGTACCTTGAACATTAGGATACACTTATACAATAAATGATATCGAAAAGCTTCCAGTTATAAAGTAAGTCCTGGGGTGGACGGTGCAGCATGCTGATGGCCATTAACCATACTATCTTGTACGTTTGAAAGTTGCTAAGAATGTAAAATGTTCTCATCACAAGGGGAAAAAACTGCAGCTCTGTGTGAGGAAGGATGTTAACTAAACTGATTGTGGGAGATCATTTTGCAGTGTGTGCGTACAGCGAATCATTATTTTATACACCTAAAATTAACACAACTTTATGTCAATCATATCGCAATTTAATAAATAGATACCCTAATTTTTCTAAGGCTTTGTATGCCTCACCATGGAGTGAGGTGTCCAAGGAGGGACGAGGAGCCTTGAGGGAGGCCTTGCACCCCGTTGGTAAAAAGGTAGCCGTCTGCCCAGTGAACTGAACCAGACAACCCACCAGAGCCCGCTTACCCCGCTGCTGAGGCCCGGAGAAAGGAACCCCACGCCTACGCCCCGTTCAGTTTTCCTGTTTCCAGATGGCGGCTTGAGTTACACCTGCAGTCGTTTTGCTGGGAGGGGAGGGCTGATGTGTGTCCACCTGGAGCCCCAGGTGTGGGCAGCGCCGTGCGACAGCTGAGGGTGTCCAGGTGACAGGGCTGGCGCTGCCCGCGGCAGCCTTACTTCCGAAAGGTAGGGTTTGGTGCCCGCCCTTGTCTTGGCTATTTTCTTATTTCACGAGGGTGAAGGAAGTGGCCACAAAGAGCTCTATGAGGCAGAAAGAGGGCCAAGTCTGAGTTCCAGGCGGGGGCACGGACGGGAGACAGGGTGAGGAACGACGGCCATTTCACATAAGTAGTTTTTATTTTAAACAGCTAGTGACATAGGTCCTAGAGGGCGTTCCAGGGCTCGGAGGTGGCTGAGGCCCCCGTGACCTCCCCACTATGTCTCTTTCATAACGGTCAGGAGGTGCAAGAATATTCTAGAATAGAGTCCCCCGGGAACCGCCAGGGACTCTGGCAGTGACACCTCCTCTTATCCGTGGTCATGTCTCAGAAATCTGTACATCGTCCCGGGCGGCCATTCTTCCCTGTGCCCTCGCACCGTCTCAGCACATCAGGGGCAGCGCGTCACCCTGGGGCGGGGACGCATGGGTGCCAGCCACCTTTAATTAGGAGTGCCACCACCGCCCTTGCCAGGGCCAAGGGGGCTCTCCTCGTTCATCAAACACTCCTGACTGGGGCACGGTAGCTGTTTTGAGGGTAACGGGAGACGCGCTTTGTGTACCTTTCCCATCCAGGGAAAGACAGCTGTGAAGGGACCCTCCCTCTCTGCCCCCCCTCAGAATTCCCTTTCTCTTCCTGCACACCACAGACCTTCGTGCCCGCAGCCAGGAACCGGTGAGGACCACTTAAGGACAGCTTTGTCCTGAAAATAGGGCTTCCGAAGGGGGGATCCCTAACCACCTGAGGCCTGTTTTTAAAACTGCAGACTCTGGCGGCTCTGCCGCCTTAAGGCATTAGCAAGAGCGAGAACGGGCATTTTTAACGTGGCCCAGATCGGGCGGAGGTTCGAGACACGCTGCCCCCGATGTGCTGAGATGGTGCGAGGGCACAGGGAAGAATGGCCGCCCGGGACGATGTACAGATTTCTGAGACATGACCACGGATAAGAGGAGGTGGCTGGAGGCCCTGGCTGTCTCCTGTGTGCACTAGGCTGGATCTTCTGCACGCACGGCTTGGCAAACAACCGCGAATGAATAGGTCCGGTCTTTCCCGTTTGGCAGATGGGAGAGCTTGAGGCTCAGAAATGCTCAGTAATTTGCTTAAGGTCGCAGGGCCAGTAAGGGGCCGAGCTGAGACTGGAATCCAAGGCAGCTGGACACCGCTGCCTTTGGGCTCTAAGATGACTTCCAGATCCAGGCACCCACAGCCTACGGGCGGACACACTGAACGGTGCAGGAGGCAGGGCGAGGCTGGGGGTAGTCCGATCTGTTCATACCTGCCGTGATGTCCCGGACGTGGCTCAGGAGAGAGATGTGGGGCTCCAGACTGCTGTACAACCAAAAGAGCTGTCCCTGCGCGTCTCACCATTTGTTAGGAGACCACTGAATTCCTGCCTCCATTTATAGAGTCTGGCAAGTGACGGGGAGGTGACCAGAGTTCCCTGGTAATTTAGCGACAGCTGCGGGATCAACATTCTGGCCCGGCAGGCCACACGGAGCCAGTCTGAGACGCATTTGGGGGCTCCACGTGGTGTTTATCCGCAACAAAGGATGTGAGGTTCCTTCAGACAAGGAGCGCGCTGACAGCTTCCACATGCCGCGCACTCCTGAAACCCGTGCCTGGTGGCCCTGATGGGCCTGGAAAGAGAGCCACACATAACACTCACCCCTGTCCCTCTCCCTCTCTCCCCTCCCTCCCCTCTCTCCCTTCTTTTCTTCTCTTCCTTTACCCTTAGCTCAGACTTGCACAGGGCACCTACTCTGTGCAGAGAGCCGAGTGTACTGAGGTCTTCGGAAGAGGCAGGAAGTGGGCATGTGGCATGTGCTGAGGTCTGGTGAGCGGGGGGTGTTGCTCTTGGACATGCGCAGACCCAAGCCAGTCACTCCTGTGTCTTACTCACAGATGGAAGTATTGGGAAACTTCCCAGCAAGACAGCCAGTCTCTTTCTAGGAGTGCGGCCGCTGTGGAAAGCCGATGGCCGTTTGTGTGTGTGTGTCCACCGGGGGCGTCTGCACTCATTTCTCCTTTATTTTCCTCTGTAAACTCTTGGGAACTTCCATCTCACTCAGCATTTATTGAGTGTCTACTATGTGCCTGGCATTGATATGCTATCTCATCAAATTCTCATTTTTTAAATAACTGAAATAGATGGTCTTATTTTCCGTTTGATAAATAGGAAAGTTGAGGCCCCCAAAGGTTGCGTCTCTTGCCTAAAGACATTAAGATAAGGTGATAAGAAAAGCCAGGAATCCTCCTATGAGCGCTTACCAAGGACCCACTATATGCCAGGCCCACAGACTCAAGCCCAGGACCTTGTTTTATTCCTACTCTACACAAGTGCCCGTTTGATCCCAGGAGGCAGCTCACTGGGACAGAGCTGTTGCATGTGCTGAGATAGAGCCCTGATATTTATTTGTGCGCTCGTTTATTTGTAAATGCATTTATTCATCCTTTCACTTACTTATTCATTCAACAAGTACTTATTGAGTGCCTACAGGGAACAGGCATGGTGCCTTTTACTAGGAATTCACTGGCGAGCGCAGAAAGACATAGTCCTGGCTTAAAGCTGACCCTCTAGAAGGGGCGATAGGCATTAATCTATTTATGCCCCACCGTGGGGTCAGTTGCCAATTGAGAGACATGGTCAGAAAAGAAGGAGCCGGTTTCTTAGCTGGTGCCTGACGCCAGAGGACTGACTGCCTGACCGGGAAAGTGAGGTTGACCTGGGGCCTAAGGTGAAGAAGAGTCAACTGGAGAAGAGCTTCTGGTCTAGAGGATGCAGCTCGTGCAAAGGGCCAGCGCTGAGGGGAAAGGCTCAGAGGGTCTAAGACACCCCCACCTATAGATCCGCAAGCATCTCATCCTCATCCTGACCCAGCATTGTCCCCTCCAAGTCTGGTCCCTAGTCCCCAGGCCACGAGCCTTTTTGCCAGCACATCAGATTCTATCAATTACCAAGGTCTCTCGACTTTTGTCCTCTATTTGTCAAATCCACCGTCTCCCCTCAGTTCCTTCCCCTTTTCATTAGACCACTGAGATGACGTTGCTCAATCCCTTAACCAATATTCATTGCGGGCCCATCAGTAGCAGACACTGTCCTCAGCCCTTGAAATATGGCCACAGAGAAACCAGGCCTAATCCCTGCCCTCATCAGGACAGCTGAGCAAGAAGCCAGGCATTTTCCACTGGCCTTTCGACTGTCTCCCTGCCTGCAGACTCGTGTCCTTCTATCCACACTCCACTCTTGGCCAGAGTGGCCTGTGTATAATGGAAATCTGGCAGTGCCCCCTCTCCCAGAGGGTATCCATTACCCATGGAACGAAGTCCGGTTATGTTAACACAGCGCTCATGCCCCCATGATCTAGCCCCCACCTGTCACGTCTGTCACCTGACACACCCAGACTACATCTAGAAACAGGTGCCTGTGTAAGCAGCTTAGAGAGTTAGAGTATTTAAGGGGACAGCTTCAGGACTGCACACCCCTGGGCACCATTCAGTACTTGCTTTTCCTTTAGTCATGGGGCATGCCATGTGATACATTAGAGATTAGAAGGAATAAGAAAACTAAATCACATGCTGGGTTACAGTAGACAAGCGGAGGATGGACTCCTTGCTGAATATAAGACAGAGTTTTCCTGCTTTGCAGCTGGAAGCAGAGGTAACCCTTCCTTGGCCTTCAGGTACTGCAGCTGTCACGTGGCTGGGGCTTATAGCTAAAGTGGCCCAGGGGTGGTGTCCTCTGCCAGCTCTAACAGCCTTAATGAAAACACTTTATCCTTATCTGCTTTGTGCTAATCTCAGGAAAGGCCTGAGGTCACCTTTTCAAGCATCTAGAATAGCTCTCAAAACCTGTTCCATTTCAAGTTCAGGAACAAATATTACAGGGCTTTATGAGCGTCTCTGTAACTGTTTTATGACTTTAATTTTCAAGTCTTTAAAAAAATAATGTCAAATTGATTTTTATTGACTGATTTTGGTCTTTTTTTTTTTTTTTTTTTTTTAATGCATGCATACTTGTACAAATTTTAACTCAGCCTCCACCAGAAAGGAACATGAGGGGCAGAGTATACTAACGCATGGAGAAAACACACATTGGAATTGGACCGATCTGGGTTTGAGTCCTGGACACAGCATGTCCCAGCTGTGTGGCCTTGGACCAGTTACCCAACCTCTCTGAGCATTGATATATTCATCATATCAATCCATGAAGTGTGGTTTGCAGATGGAAGGAGGCCTAGAGCCCGCTTGCGGAAGAACTAATTCAAAGCCAATGGGAGTGCAAATCATTCCTTCCTCTAACACTGATGTGCTCGTTCCAGCACTGCCCGGAGCTGGCTACCATGTGGTCTGTGTGCTCTGCCTTCCAGATCCTGCACTCACAAAAGCCTTTCCCCCTGGGCCTAAGCGAGTCTCCGAATTCTTCCCGGGCAGCCCTAACCAACCGATTTGAGTTTTCCATGAGATGAAACACAGCACCGTGCTGACCTCTGGCCTTTCTGGCTCAGAAACGGCATCCCAGAGGCTCAGGGGCGGGGCCCTGGGAAGCAGGCACTGGCCTTTCCTCAGGCCTTTTTCCACCTTCCACGTCCAACGCCATAGACTCCCCAGGAATCAGGACTGAACCAGACTGTTTATCCGCCACCCCCCACCCCCCATTTTATAAGTAAGACAATTAAAGAAGAAGCAAGGTGTTCTAACAAGCCCTCTGGCCTTTGCTGTCACCCATGAGCCAACCAACCTGTTACACTGCCCACGAAACGAGGCAGCCTCAGGTTTCCGGGCTGTTCTGTAGAGCTCTGTCTCACACGAGAAGCTCCGAGCCTGAAGCAGAAAGGAGCCCGAGACCAGTCCTGGCTTGCTCTGTGGGACCGGGATCAACAGGACATTCCTTGGATTCTACAAAAGCCTGGCTAAGGCCAAGGTTGACGACATCACCTCCCAGCCCAGGAGGAGCACTGCTGTTGAGGTGAACACTGTCAAGGTTTTTGCCCTGCCACGCAGACCCGAGCAACCCCAGACGTTTTACCCGGCCTCTCTGGGCCTCCTTCGCCTATGAAACGAACTGATGGTCCTGCCTCACTGGGAGCTCAGAGCATCCCGTGGTTTAATGATAGGAAAGCCACATGGACTCAAGCCTGGAGTCATGCTCTGTTTGTGTGGCATTCTGAGATGGAGTGGGACACGGGTCTATAAGATTCATCTGCCACTGACACTTGGTAGGTAGATTTAAAGGGGGAAAGCACCAGAAGGGACTCGAGGCTAAAGAAGGGGAGAGCGCAGGGAAGCTAAGGTGAGAAGTTGTAGCAGGACCTCCGAGTTGTTTGCTACATGTGAGATCTGCCTGGGGGGGGGGGGGCAGCGATTGGACAACTGAGTGTGTTCAGCTGGGTCCTCTGTGATCTGGTCTCTTCTTGCTTCTCCATCTCTTGGCCACCTTCCCCTGACACACATTCTTCTCTGTCGTTTGGATCTACTTATTATTCTTCAAACATGGCTGGTGTCTGCCACTGGAAGCGGAAGTGCCTCCAGAGCACTTTGCCCGGTGTGCTCCACTCTGCTCAGCATAAGGGGGGTTTTCTGTGCGGCCGTCACAGGGAAGCCCATTCTTGGTGGCATCTAGCTGAGATCGGACTGTCCACGGCCTGGCCTGCTGTTTCCAGGACTTCTGCTTTTTTTTTTTTTTTTTTTTTTTTTTTTTTAGGAGTTTGTAAGAGCCCTTGAGAGCCAGAAATTGCGTAAAATTTGATTTTTCCATCTGTGGGCGGAGAGGGCTTAGCAGTTTACTCTGGGGAAGAGCCAGGACACAGAACACACCCATCGCCAGAAAACGTCCCACTGACGGAAGACTGAGCCACTCACTCACAATCGCCCCTGGCTGTCTGATCCTTGCTAAAGAGGAATGTAAAATCGGAATGTGGACATTCTTGCTCTCCGTAAAGGATCTTATAAGAATGACTATAAGGCGTGTTCACTGTTCCTCTTTAATACAGGAGTCATCACACTCCCTCAATAACACTGGGAATATTCAGAAGGACCCGCTGGGGACTAACAGAGCTGAGGACATCCGAAAATGTGGGAATGATTCATGGATTTCCTCTTTCTTATTACTTAGTCCCATTCATTCAACCCCAAAGCCCAGTACTCACAGAGATGGAAACACGCTTTCCTAGAAAAATAGGAAATTGAACCCAGTTGTCGTCAGACTGTTCAACAGTAGACGCAGAGGCTCCTCCCAGGAAGGGTCAGCCCGGTGACTCCATAGCCCTGACTAGGGACAGGCAGAATGGGGGCATCTCCCCGCAAGCCTGACGCCCTTGCACCAAGAGGGAGGCTCAGTAATGACCTGCACCTTCCTCCAGCCCAGCCCAGGTCACATGACCAGGGTTCTATCTGAATTCCCAGTTGGGATTTAGAACATCTATTGGGACCAGTGCTCTATCCAGTCCTCAAGCCCTGTGCCCAGGGGACTCCTTCTCTGCAGAAATCCCCCTCTATTGTCCATACGCTGTAACTCACAAGCACTGGTCATTGTCCGGCCCTCCGGGCCCTCGTGGATGTGCCCAGATCCCTTCTCCCTTGTGTGGACTCAAACACAGTTGAATGACCATGTGGTTTGATTGACGTGGTGTCTCCAGGCCTCTCAGGCTGGCCTCTGGGCTTGACTCCAGCTTGTCAGTGTCTCTCTGGGTGGTGCTGGGGCCTCCAGCTGAGCTCAGGGCTGAGTCCTGGCCTGGGCACCACTCACACTTCCTGTGAGGCCACCCACGGGACACGAGGGTCTGCAGGTGCTTCATAGGATGGCGCCTCCCCGAACTCCCTGTCAACAGAACCCCAGGCCTTTCATCACTGGACAGCATGATGACGCCCTCTGACCGCCAGTCTCTGTGAGAACAAGAATATTGAGCTTTTGGGTCCGGGCAGGTCAAACACAGAAGAGATTCAGCTCTGTCGGGAGAAGGCCCTGAAGTCCTGCAGCTCGAGTGACTGAAGATCCCTGTTGTGTTCAGAGGAAAGGTGCCAGGGACTTGGGAACAAGAAAAAGACAGGCTGTCCGGGCCAACCCTTGCTTCTGAGGCAGAAAGAGCCAGCAACTACCTTCGGTGCCCTCCCAGCTACACTGGAGCCCCTGCGTAGTCACCTACGTTTCAAAAATGGGTCGACACTGAAATAGCTCATGACATAGCAGCCCAACCTCTCCCTCCCCACGTGGCCCCAAGTCCTGTTATCTCTATACACACACACACACGAGAGCTGTAAGCAATAGGCCCTGGGGATACAGTTTTGGCAATGAAAAGGAACAAAATACTGATACACGCTGCAACATGCATCAGCCACAGAAACAATGTGCTAAGTGAAAGAGGCCAGACATAAAAGACAATGTATTTATTGCATGAGTCCATTCATATGAAATGCCCAGAAAAGGAAAATCCATCGGGACAGAAAGTAAGTAAGGAATCACCTAGCGTGCAGATAAGAATGGGGAGTGACTGCTAATGGACATGAAGTTTTTTTGGGGGGGTGATGGAAATATTTTAAAATTAGGTTGGGGTGATGGCTGCATAATTCTGTAAAACACTTTAAAAAGGTCATTGCATTGTACACTTAAAATAGGTGGATTTCATGGCAACTTACACCTGAAGCAACTGTTTTTAAACTACAGTTGGCCCTGAACCTGGACACAGTGAAGTATCTGGGACACGGGGTTAGAAGCCAGTCTCCCGGCGTCCTGTCCAGACCTCGCCCTGACGGCTGGTGGAGGGGGCAGCTCTGCCTGCCATATGCAATTGAGAGTTGGCCTCACCCAGCCTTGTCCAACTCCCAGTGACCCGGCAGGGTTTCGGGAGGACCCAGAAACCCCTGAGGTTGTGTGATCACTGGGGGGATGTGTGGGACCTGTCTCTGAGCTCTCGCCAGATTCCCAGAGGGGACCTGGGGCCCATAGACAGTAAGAAAGGGGGTGTCAGACATCTGTCCTCAAAGCCCTCTGCAGGTCGGAGAGTCTGGGGGTGTGGTATTCTCCGACTTGATTCAGTCTCTAAACTGTATACTTTCCCCTCGCCGCACTGACAGGTGATTTCATTTTCTCTCTCCTAAGGAAATAGTTGTAGAGGAAGGGGAAGGGGGCCGATCTCAGCATTGGTGAACTCCTTGCTGTCCAGTTGGAATGGGACACAGGGGAACACAGCAGGAGGCAATGCGCCCTCTGTCCCTATAGGCCTTGGCCGGTCCTCTTGGTTTTTCTGTGGCTGCACCCTGACCTTCTCCTCCATTTCCTCGGAGCTGGAGTCCAAGGACTCACCCTGCAGGCCTCGGATGCAGGCGCTGGGACGCGGCCCATGAGACGGGAAGAGCATGTCAGGGTGGGGAGGGCAGACTCCGCGCGCGTGTGTTTGTATGCTGTGATCTGGTTACTTTTAATAATAACGTCTTAATCCCGCCTCGGAAGCCACATTTATACCAGGGAAAACCGCAGGTGCAGAGGAGGACATTAAAAACCTGAAGTACGTCAGAGACCTTTAAAAATGTGGGAAACACAGCCTGTGCTGATGAAGCTGGGCGTGTTCTTCCTCCGTCCAAGGGGAAAACGCAGCGGGGCTGCTGCCTCCTGTGGCCTCGCTCCTGAGCGTGCGGGTGTCCGTGGGCGCCCGTCCTCCGCCCACCCATTCCGTGTCGTTCCCTTCGTGTTCTCCTCTCCTCTTCTTATAAGGACGCCAGCCGTGTTGCATCGGGGTCTACCCGACCACCTCCTTTTACCTTAAATTCGCCTCTTTAAAGTCCCCGTCCCCACATACAGTCACGTTTGGAGGCCCTGGGAGTTAGGGCTTCAACATATGAATTTGGGGGACACGTGGTTATAATATATCAGGGCCTCCTCCTGTGCTAGGACCTCTGGGTGACACTTGACTGGCGTTCCGTCTGTGGTCTCAGAAAAGTCGGGGCCTTTAGAGGCGAGCTTACAAACGGAGATACTGAGCCACATGGTTGGTGAATCATTGAGTTAAAAAGCAAATGTTCACCGAGACTCTCCCGCCCGCCAGGGACTGGCAGTCCGCGGGGGAAAAGACGCGGTCCTGCCCTCCGGGAACGCGTGGTCTGGAGAGCAGGCAGGGAGTGACCAGGCTGCTGTCATATGTGCTGCCACGTGCCTGTGACAGCGTCTTGGAGCGAGAATGGCCATTTCTAAGTTAGAAGAGGGAATGGAAACCCAGGGGAGTGGCGAAGACGTGGCCAAGGTCCCACAGTCTTGAAGCAGCTCAGCCAAAGCAGCACCATTTCTTCAAACTCCAGCTGAGGTGACTCGCTCTGCGTCTCCCCGGGTGGCTCCCCAACCCCCCGCCTTCACAGACCCACTCCCGGGCCTCCCCTCCTGCCGTGGTTTGGGTCCCCCTCCAAACAGGGCCCGTGTGAATCACCTCCATGGTCATCTCTTAGGATTGTTCTGCTAAGCAGCCACTCCTGAACCACGCTAGCAGTCCTTACTGTTATTCAGTCGGCAATGAACTGGGAAGGTGCTGGGGAGGAGGGTGAGGCCGGGGGACAGGGGCGGGGGGCGGGGATGATGGGAAGTGATGTGCTGGGAAGAAGTGGCTTCTCCGCCACCAGCGTGCTTGGTGAACAGCGGCACCGGGGCTCCCTGAGCTCCAGAGTCTCAGCTGTGGGGCGCAGCTGGCATGTCTTCCTTTAGGGACGGATGGGAAGACAACACCCAGCGTGGGGTTTCCAGGACCTGACTCGCTCCCTCAGGCTCACCCCCCACCCCCCAGTGCCCCAGGGTGTGTGCGGGTCCTGGAAGGGGTGCTCACTCCTGTGAGTTACAACATGACAGCATTCACGTCAAAACCAGGACGATTGCGAAAGCCTTCCAGGGAAGTGACTCACTAATTAATGTGAAAATATGTACACACTCAATTGTGTTTCTAAAGGTCAAGATAGTGGCCATGGTGGAGGAGGGCATCACGCAGCCCGATTCCATTTTAATGCAGCATGGAAGGAAAAAACGAAAGGTAGACAGAGGACCTACTGTGTGTCAGACACTTATTGGGCCTGCAGGAGGAACAGGAATGAGTGAAGCAGCCTTGGTGCTGTGGGGGCTTACAAGTAGCTGGCCGTCAGTGCTGACCAGGATGAAGATGTCACAAAGCAGGCTGCAGTGGGGACAATATCAGAGAAAATGCAGAAGGTCTCCTCAGGCAAATTGGAGCAGCCCTTTGTAATGCAGGGAGCATCCCAGGGGGGCTTCCTGGTATTGGATCACCAGTTTGTACACTGAAATCAACAGAACAAACCAGAATTCCTTGACTGTACAAAGTAAAAGGGCCTTGAGAGACCCTCTGCCCAGAGGTTGCTTCCTAACAAAGAGAGGGCCTCGCCACTCAAATTCCCAGGATCTGACTCATTCATTCTAGGAGGGGCCAGACTCCTAAAACTTCCCCCCCAGTTTCTTTGGGGAGCACCTCCCATGAGGACCACTAATCTCATCAGGCATTCCCCAACCAGCCCTCCAACAGATGAGTTCATCAAGGGCTGGAGTAGTGAGACCGTGGACCCCTCACTCATTAATTCCTTCCAACAGTCATTCATTCCCAGTGGTCAGGGGCGTGACAGGTCACTCCTGGGCTGAGCTCCACCTTGGTGTGTGGACATTTCAGCAGAGCAACATGGGATCCCTCCAGGCAGAGGGCCCCACTGCCCAGGCAAGTCAGAGGGAGCCAAGGGGCGAGGTGGCCTTTGAGCAGGAGGCGGGAAGCACGCACTGCTCAGAGAATACGGGAGGCACTTCAGACAAGAGGCGTCTGGTGTGCGAAACTAGAGCTGATGAGGAGTGTGATGAGTTAGGTTTATTTGAAGCTTAAAGGGCATCCAGGTCCGACGGGGTGGAGTCTGAACCAGGTAAGCTACATGCCAACGTGAACTGATGTCTGCCAGAGGGAAGGCGTTGCTGACAAGTGACGAGTGGGCAGTTCTGTTGGCCGGGGGTCTTCAGGCAAAGCAGACAGCACAGAGCTCGCACCCGGCCACAACATGTCCACCTGCCTCGGGGCCACACCCTGGGCCTTAGCCCCTGACACTGCCTGGCTCTGGGTGACCCCATCTCAGGCCAGCCCAGCCGTGCGTGGACTGGACTACGTGCTTTCTGGGCCACTCAGAGCCATGGGCAGCCGTCTTTACTTTCTCTTTTGGATCTCTTGGATCATTCCTAGCAACAGGCTAATCTTATATTATTTATCTATCCATCCACCTCTCTATCATCTGTCTGTATCTTCTCTCCATCCACCTACCAGCCTGCCTGTGTGTCCTCTACCCACCTACCTATCATCTGTCTACCTGTCTATCTATCTACTATCTACTTGTCTTCTATCACCTATCTGTCTGCATTCTTTGACTACCCCCCCACCCTGCCCTTCACCCTGCACCCCCCTCCTGGGGTTACTATCTTACTTATCTTCTCCCTTCTAAAAGAAACATCCCTGAGTTATTTGTCACTATTTTTCTCTCAAATCTATGGCAAACAAGCTTCTGTCTCCACCATGCACCAAATCGGCTCTTTCCAAGGTGATCAGTGACTTCCGTGTTGTAAACCCAATAGCCAAACGTCAATGTTGCTCTGGTTTGGCCCATCAAGACCTTTTTAAAACTTTGTATGTGGAACAGTCGGCTTTTGGATGTGTGCAGTGCTGTGCGTTTTAGTGAGACACGTTCCCCCAGAATCCAAACATAGTGTCCCCATGAAGCCTTCCGAAAGCCGGAAAGGCGTACAGCAGAGTAGCAGCTGCTCTATCTGAGGAGGGGACGGGCAGACACGGGAGGGAGAGGCCAGTGGCAGCGGTGCACCCAGGCCCCCTTCCAGGATGAGCGGGAGTGGCCCGGGGGACCACAGCGGCCGCGTACGCAACAGAAACCAGGGACACCGCGCTGTGCCCCTCCCTTGATCAGTGGGATGGTGGCCATAGCAGGCCTGGTAGGAAGACACAATCTCTGAGCAAGTGGACTCTACTTCTTTGCCTTCTGGTCATGAGGCCTGGAGAAACTAATCAGCCTCTCGAAGTTCCTGCCCCCTCGTGGGAGGGTGCGGTGGAGGCTGAACTGAGATAGCCTTCCTGGCCCAGGCGCTCACTTTCTTTTCTGACGTTCCTGTGTGAAATGAGAGGAACAACAGGCCGTGCCCTGCGGTCTGCGGTGGGGCTTGAATATACATGAAATGTGCTTAGAACAGGCTTAATGGTGGAAGTCAGTGTCCTGCCAGCAACAATAATAGTAATCACAGGATGTGACACAGAGTCCCGGCTCTTGCGCACGCTTTTCTGTCAGTGACATGCTCTGGAGCTGAAATGGTCATGGTGAACTGTCCTTTGCAGGGAACAGTGAGTGCTGAACAGGACAAGGATGCTGCAGGGCCGAGGAGGACCTCCCGCAGTGCTCAGGCCCAGAGGAGGGGCTATGCCACCGCAGGACTCTGTCCTCGCAGGTGGGGACCCTGACCTGAACTCCTGGCTGCTCCCCACACCCAGTGTCCTATCTGCAGTGACACTAAGACTTTACCTGCGTCTCTTTTTTTCTCATCAGCAGAATGGCAATGAAAATTGTCATACTTCCATAAGAGAGTGAGGCTGATTAGCTCAAGACATTCGGGGGGTGATGTGCTCTGCCCTGTGGTAAATGATTGACACAGAAGTAAAGGGTCACCAAAGGCAGCTGGGATCATTTTCCCTGCCTCCAAGTGCCCTTCACTTGAGGGAACAACCTATCAAGGGTCTGCCTTGCAGGGCAGTTCTAAATCTACCCTGAAGCTACTTAGAGCTGAAGTCTGAACCTCCTCGTCAGTGTCTATATAAACACTTAAAAACCAGCCCCCACTCACCCACTGTAGTTCTCTGTAACAAGGGGAAAATCTGCATGCTCCTTACATAAAGCAGTTCCAACGTCGACCGTAGGAGGCAGTACGTAGCTTTGGAAGGTAAAATGACTCACCCGGTGTTGGGTGCTGCCACCAGATTTGAGACCCAGGATGTGTCTACGTTCAAGGACATGGTGCCTCCTTTGGCATCCTGCTGCGTTTTCCTATTTAATCCAGTTTTATAGTAAACCTGTTGGTATGGTATCTAAATTCCCAGGCAGAGAAAAATCAGGGTGATAGACAGCAATTGCGGGAAGGTGTCATGAAAGTTAAACATTTAGTTGGACAACCGGAACACTATACAAGGTCGGTCCAGAAAGTACCCAGTCACACGCTATGCAAAATAGAGACATTTATTGAAGAAAATACAAAAAAACATTGTACATAGGACAGTCCCCTTCATAGTAGGCACCTTGGGACCTCACACAGTTCTCCCAGAGTCTCTTCCATTGTTCAAAACATTCTGCAAAATCCTTTGTTGGAATCGCCATCAGCTACCCCATCATATTTTCCGGAATCTCATCAATGGTCTGAAATCTCTTCCCTTTCAAGGGTGATTTTAGTTTTGGGGAAAAGCCAGAAGTCACAGGGCACCAAATCTGGGCTGTAGTGTGGCTAAGTCACCTGGGTAATTTGATGGGACATGATGTATGTGCAGGTGTATTGTCATGATGGAGCCGCTAATCACCAGTTGCCCATAGCTGTGGCCTTCTGAGTCATCTGAGTAGTTTCTGTGGAGGAGTGTTCAAGCGTAGTACAAAATTTGATGCAGATTCATTGCTCCACTCACTCAGTCATTTTGAATTTGATGGCTACATGTGACACATGCTCACTCAGTGGTGCATACCACCCCCCCTGACGAGTACAGTGAAGTCGCCATTGTTCACACATACACATTCCAGTCCACTCTCCTTGGCTGCCAGGTTATATTAATGTCGTGCATACCATTCTTGTTGTATTAACAATGTCTGAACTTTTTATGGTCAGACCTTGTATATAAAGTGATTTGCTCAGTCAGTCCATAATTATTCATATAATGAACAAGTAGGAAGCTCCTACTGTGTGCCAAGCCCTGGCCTAGACACTAGGGGTGTAGCAAGAAATATCATCTAGATTCTGACTCCTGGAATGACCCACCTACTTACAGCTTTGGACAATAACTCCGCCTGCTAGCTGTCTTCCCACATTCCTCTGCCCTCCCACCATAAAGCCTTTGAATGACATGTTATCATTTCTATTTTTCATGGGAAACATTACTCATGTGTTGGTTAATTATTAACTGTCTTCTTCTTCACTCTCCTTCCCTACCTCTGCTTCTTCTTCTCCACGGCACTGAACTTTAAACCCACTGCCTTTGCCCTCCTTCTGTGAGCTTCTTTCTCCCTGTCAGAAGTTCTGGCATGTGCCCACAGAATAGGATGGGCACTACAGGAACTGGTGCTGGAAAAAGAGGAAAGGAGACATAGACCACATGTCCATGTTTTCTTAGCAGCCAACAGGACAATACGCTTTCCATCTTGGAGTGGAGTAGTCCTGCATCTCATCCTGCTTGGCCCTGGGAATTATCACCAAGTAAAGAAATGAACATGGAAGTGTTGCCGATGGGCGCTGCTGTGCCCGCAGCTGCCGGCATGCCGCACTTGCCTGTGCTGGCACACAAAAGCCCTGGCTGTCATTCCTGTAATATGGGACGTAGGACTGCTCCCCATGATTGAGCTCATGGTGGGATCAGTCGAACGAGGGAGAGACAGGTTATCAAGTTTATTGTCAGCTCTGTACCAGGTGATGCCAGCAATTTACTGACTTAGACGGGGTGCTGCAGCAGCCCCAGGGGACCTCTGTCTTCCAAAAGTGCTGCTCAGTTATTCTTGTGGGTTCTAAGTGGGAGCTTTAACCAGCCTTCATCTGCCTTTAAATGATTAATGGCACTTACTGGTTTGCATGTCATCCTGTCCCGCTGGACCATGCATTTTGAATTCAAGATCTAAGCTCTGTTCCTTGCCGTGTGCCCAGTACGTAGCCCAGGGCTTGGCACAGAGTAAGGGCTTCATCGAACTTCGCTCCATGAATAAATCAAAGACTGAACAAACGAATCACACGCACTTGGCTCGTCAGTGTATACCTAGTGTTCCAGCCATTCCCAGTATGCTTGGTTTTTCTTTGGCTGCAAATGTAGACACTTGGCCAACAGAGCGGTAATAAAAATATGGATTAAATAGGGAGTCACAGAAGGATGCAAAAAACAGAACAATGGTTTTGAAGACGAGCCTATGTGAATCTGAGACTTGGCAGTATTACCAACACGCGTTGGGCCAACCACTTGCTCTTCACCCGGGTGTGTGTGGAGACCCAGCAAGCGGGTGTGAACAGCTGTACGTGGGGCCTTGTGCCTGCCGAGGGGTGGTGTCTGCGGCAAGTGGGTTTCCCTGGCCACAGACTTGGAGATAAAAGTTCGGTTGCAGACAGTTTGTTGGTAAGTAATCTTCGCAGTCGGCCTCTGTGAAATAGAGGGGACGAGAGGAGGGGTTGCAGTCAAAGCCTCTGGGGAACGCACAGGGTCCTGTGCAGCCAGAAGGGCCCTCCAGTGAGTGTGTGGCCCACTGTTTTCTCATTGCTTCTTGGAGCCACTGAAATCCTCATCCTGGGTAGAAATCTAATTGGCAGGTAGTCCCCAGTATGTGACCCCACGGAGCAAAGGATTCCCTTTTTAACAGCATTTTCATGCACGTGGTCTTGCCAGCACAGGAGGGACCATGGCACAGGAAGTGGTAGTGACCTAGCTGTATGTTGCATGCCTATTTGGACGAGACTGGTTTGTCCTCGGCCATGACTGGGTGGCCAACATACTCGATCGCAAGCGTTTCAGGGAACGTCAGTCTCCTTCCCCAGTTGCTCAGTAAAGACGGAGGCCAGGACCCTCCGCCCTGAGGCGCCGCTGCTTTCTTTCCAGACACGTGAAAGATCAGGGTCCAGAGCTATTTGGGAAGCATCAGGTCCAACTTAGAAGTAAGGACGTAGGAGCTTAAAATGGTTAAGGGGCCTTCCAAGAGCCAAACAGCCCATTAACAGGAGACACTGAACTTGCGTAAAAGGCTGTTCAACTTTGAGGTAAGTGTGTATGCGGCTGAGAGATAAACCTTGGGCGGTAATGAATTCAGGCCGGCAGAGCTCACGGGCAAGCTACAAAGCTCGGTCTCACGGTGACCTCTCCTGCTGACTGGGACGTGGTCTCTGTCTCCCATCACACACCCCTAATGACCTTGCTTGTCCCCCATTCCTTGCACTGTGCAGCTATTGTATTGTCTTATATTTTGAAGAAAGAGTGGGCGATCTTGAAGGCCTATTCATACTACTGTGAGTCCCAGAGTGACTTTTGCCTCAGCCCAGTGACAGGCCAGCCATGGCGACCAAGGTCTTCGAATCTCATATGGGCACGTTAAGCTGAAGCTTGAGACCTGTGGCTTCATGCTGCTGTTAATGTCACCATCCCATTGTCATTCTCTACATCGTCCACGAGACCTGGCACAATACCAAACCAAAGACGAGGCCCTTCTGAAACACACCTGAAGCTGTAGTCACTTTTCTTAAGAGCTGTGGTTATTTAAGATGAAGGGAGAAAGTTTCAAAGCACTCTGGACTAAAGACGCAAACATGGCTAGAATCTACCCACCAGCTGCTCACATCTCTGCCATCAGGGCCAAACCTGCCGAGATGGTCACAGACCCACCTTCCTCTCGGGTCACATGGTCAAACTGCATTTCCCAGATTCTTGGGGTCCGAGTCATGTGGCTACTTCTGAGCAACAGAGTATAGGTCTCCATGATCCACCGCACTTCCAAGCCTGTCCCCACAAACTTCCCACACAGCTGTGTGTGCTCTTTCCTTATGATCACACGGTGGCTGGATGCAGCCATGTGAGAGCGGCTGCCAAGAGCCCAAAGGCACTGGCATGTTTGGGGACACCGAAGCTGTGGGATTACTGAGTCACCGGGGCTTGAAGGAGAGTCACCCAACCCAACCCCCTTTGACTTTATGTTGGGGAAACACAAGTTTTAATTTCGTTGTTGTCACTGTGACCACTGACATTAATTACTCGGACTAACACAGCCACCCAACCTAAGGGTGTATTTGTTAAATGAGTTTCACCCCAATGACAACACAGTTCATTGACAACAAGAAGCTGAGGAGAAGGCTGCACTGTGACACCCAGAAGACACCCAGAAATAAGCCGCGACCCATGAATCCACATGACCTGACCAAATTGTCCCCTGTGTGGATGTTGGGGCCAGCGACTGTGGATTGGAAATTACGGCTTTGAGCGGGCCCACCCTCTGAGTCCCTCTCAGTGGGTTCACTGTCCCCTGTCCCCTCTGCCTCTTCTCTGCATCTGGCCCCATCCTCGCTCCTTCTGACTCTGACACTGGTGTCCTGCCGGTCTCTGCCTCCTGTCCCCCGCTGCTCTCCTTTCCTGACACAGCAGTCTTCGTGATCTCTCCAGAATTCATATATGATCTAGTTAAAGCCCTTTGCTGCTTTGTAAGTGGGATAAAAGCCATATCCACCTTGGCCCTTACCTATTTCTCCAGCCACCATGCAATCAAACATTGATGCACACATGCCTACACCCATGCACACCCATGCACACATGTACATACACACATTCCACCCATGCTACATGCCTTCCGGTCCTTTTCAGAGGCCGTTTTCCTCTCTCTGGTCACTTGCCTGTTCCTGTCCCTTCAGCCGCGGACAGGTTTTCACCTCTCGGCCCTTTCCCGCTTTCTCATTACCTGACTGGTTTTCTCGGCTCTCCCCTTAGAAAACATGCTGGCTGCCCCCCCTGTGGTTTGGGGGCCCCTTGAATGCACCATGCGGCACCGAGGCAGGTGAAGGCCTGAGCCACATGATTTCACTCGTATGTGGGATATCAACCGAAAAGCAACAAGTGGACAGACAAAAGCTGCTGACCCCACTGACCCAGCAGGCCTTCAGTTTCTCCAGCCGTGGCGCTCGTGAGGAATGTCCAGATGCCTATGTTTCCGGCGTGCCAGTGGGTACGTACTTTATTCTCGGCTTTAGATTTAAATTTAAATCATTTAAAATGAAAGAAAATGAAAAACCCCGTTTCTCACTCATCCTAGCTGGGTTTTAAGCACGCAATAGACACACGTCATCCGCAGCTACTTATCAGTGGCACTGCCATGCAGCCGGGGGCAGCCCTTGGAAGGTCCCCATCTTTCTTAGAGTCGGCCTTAAGTTTTTCAAAAACACCCTGAACTCCCTGGGAGCCTTTACATTTTGGGGGGATGGTGAAGACCGATAAAAGTGCATACGTTGGGGGGGAAGGCTGACGAGATGGAGCACCTTGAGGAGGGGTTACTCCTGTCCTGTCGCTCCTGACAGGGCGGCTTTAATGGTCCTGGAGCCTGTTTGTGTTAGCGAGCCCTGGGGTGTTCGCTTTCCATGTTTGAACCTCTTGATAGTGACGTCTGACGTAGATTGCGAGTAGCTGTTGTGACTCTCCCAGGGCACGCCCCCCCCCCCCCCGCCACTGGGCCCCCTCCTGGCCCAGGAGACAAGGCAGGGCAGATGAAACAGACCCCCAAACTCAGCCGTGCTTCCTCGCCCCGACCCCAGGGTGCAGATCCGTGGCAAGGAGAGCCCATCTGCAGAAGCAGGAGGCCCGCAGGTGAGAACCCGTCTGTGGAGCCTCCACGCGGTGTGAGCCCGCGTGAAGCGGCAGGGTTAACTCAGAAGGAAGGTGTCCGGGGGCTCCGCCCATCTATTCGACCATGGCCACGGCTGCATTCACATGCCACTGGGCTCTCTGGAAGGCACAAGGCATCATCCTCATCAACAGCATCAACAACAGTGGTATTTGGGGACCTAAAACGATGGCCAGCAGTGTGGCCTGTGAACAGTGTAATCCTTGGCCCTCCGCCTCCCTGCCCCCTGCCCCGGCCCCAGGCTGCGTGGAAAGGACCTCCATCTCTGCCTTCCAGCTGTACTCACCACATTGGCAGTGACTGCGTGTCCACGTGGCCAGATGGCAGGTGACTGCAGGACAGAGCGTGCTTTCTGTCCAGCCTGACGCAGCGTCTGAAGCACAGGGCGCTCGGCCTTGCGACTTGCTCTTGGGTCCCCTGCCATCCTGTGCTGGGTATTGTCCACCCCCCAAGGCCTGACTTCTGCTTCTGGGAGCCAAGAGGTGGGAGTGACCATCTGGGCCCAGGCAGCACCCCAGCTAGACCCTTCACGCCTTCGGAACGTGACTCGGCAGGTTAAGCAGTCACACCTGTATGCCGGGTTGTGGCAATCAAGCAGCTGCAGGAGAACGGGGAGCTTTCTAGATCCTGTGAGGAGGTGCCAAATCCCGGCACTCTTCCGGGCTGCGGTTCCGGTCATGTGGTGAGAACAAGCGTCTTGAAGACCAGAAGTCGGCACGTCGGACCCATTACCTGACTCAGAGCTTGCCTCTGCTATCCTCACCCCTTCTTCCTGCTGGGGTGGTCACGCCTGGGTCTGCATCACCCCGAGGGCTTGCTCCACACCCTTGGCCCCGCAGTCACGGGTGATGCCCGGGAACCGCAGAGCAGGGCGAGGCGGGCTCCCTGCGTCGGCCCCGGAGCCTCACCGCTCCTTCCTCTCCACGCTTCAAAGCCCCGTTCCGCGCCGCATGCCCGTGAAGGTGTCTACTATAAAACACCGACAGGATAACAGGTGCTGGGAGGATGCGGAGAGACTGGAACACTGGTGCTGGCGGGGGTGTGAGATGGTGCAGCTGCCGTGGGAAGCAGGCTGGCAGGTCCGCACCACGTGACCCGCCAGATTACCAGAGGTGCCAGCAGCCCCATTTTCTGGGGGGCACTGAACACAGGACTCGCACGAGCTCTGTGCGCCCGTGTGCCGCCAGCCTGGTTCACAGCAGCCCGGGTGTCCACGACAGAGAAATGGGCACACAACATGCGGTCCGCCCATAGTCACTCAGCCTTGCAGAGGAAGGGGATTCTGGCACATGCTACAACAGCCATGAACCTTGAGGACATTATAGTAAGTGAAACGGGCCAGTCACCCAAGGGCAAATACCGCACGATCCCATCTGCGTGGGGTGCTGAGAGTAACCACGTTTATGGAAACACGAAGTAGGGATGGCGGCTGCGGGGGGCCGGGGGGGCGGTGAAGGGAGGGTCGTGTCATGGGGACAGAGTTTCAGTGCTGCAGCGTTCCGGAGGTGGGGGTGGCGACGGTTGCCCATCAGTGTGAATGTATTTATTACCACTGAACCATGCACTTAAAAATGGTTCAGGTGGCACATTTTCTGTCGCATGTGTTTTATCACATTTTAAAATAATTTTTTAAAAATTCAGGCATATCTGCTTCTATGATACATTCGCGGATTCTTGTTCTCGAGACCCAGCACGTGGCTCTACCCGTTCCGCTCCGCAGGTGCGCGCAGTGCCTCGTATAGACCCCGGGGCCGGCCTGCTCGCCTGTGATTGTGTTGTCCGATTGTCAGGCTGTTGTCGCTGTAATCAGCAACTCCTTAGAGCTGAGGACGGGGGCTTTCTTCCCTGGATGTATAGGGCCTGACATAAGCGGTGGAGGCTGGGCTGGGCCTCTCAGACCCCGGCGCTCAGGCGCCATTTGCGCAGCCTCTGCTGCCGGACACCTCCCAGGACTCGCCTTTGGTGGGAGCGCCATTGCCCAGGCGGTGTCCTCACTGCAGGGCGACCCTCGTCCACTGATGTGCTGACTTGGGGTTCCTGAGGCCCAGCCCCCTTCCCGGTGTGAGTGACAACTCTGAAGGCCACCCCCTCCAGAGCTGCCCCGGGACCGAGGCCTCTGACATCACTGCCTCTCGGGTCTCCTTCCGTCGCCCAGACCTGCTCCCCCTGCTTGCCTCCTGGAAGGTGCTCTGGAAAGTGCCCTCCAGCAAGGCCCCTGCAGCTGCACCTGTCTCAGACCACCACGTTCTCAACATCTGTTTGGGTTTAAGGATGTCTTCATTTTTGTTTTACTGTTATATCGACCTGCCTCGAAATGAATTGCATTGAACCAAATGACAGTGGCCTGGCCTGGCCAAGAGGGGCTGAGACTTGGAAACCAAACAAATCGAAAGAACTGGGCTGGGGCAGGTGCAGGCAGGTGCAGGGACAGTCCCCCTGCAGACACAGAACCGGTGAGGATGCAGGAGCTCTGTGTCCCGTGCAGGCACCAAGTCCTGAGTGACAGCCTGTCAGCGTCAACCGTGTTGATGGTCATTTATGTGAGCACCGCCAGGACCTCGTAAACCTGACTTGCTGTGTATTTGTTTTGGGGTAAGGCTTTTATTCTTTCTCCTTTCCTTGAGGACCCAGTCAACAGTGAAGTTCAGTGTCCCAGGCCACGCCCTAGGGCTGAGAGGTGGGTCCAGGTGATTGATGAAGGGGGTGTGGAGACTCCAGAACCTTGGCGAGTGCAGTCCTCCCAGCGGCAGACAGGACGGGAGGAGAGCGGCAGAGCAGGCCACACGCAAACCGACCGATACCCATGGCCTCTGACACCCACGTGCAGACGCACACTAGAACGCATGCTCGCTGCATACTCAGACACATGTGCGCACACTTCCACATGTGTGAAGAAGACCCCCCCTACAGACCTGTGCACACAAAGACAGTCATACACGTGCATTTTCGGTAAAGTCAAGCCCACGCATCGACAGAGACATGGAACACACTCATTTGAATGCAAACGCACACTTGCTTGTAAGTGTGCGCACACACACATTTTTCACAATAAAGGTTCCATTCTGACCCCTTGGTGTAGACCCCGGCAAGCTTCCAGGTCTGCTCTCCCCATTTAGAGAAAGGAACGGTGTAAAGAAAAACATTGAAACCTTTTTCCTAGCACCGGGGTTCTAGAAAAAATGCATTTTGTGGCATGAAGAAAACTTCCTCATTAAGGACCCGTATTTCTGACACTGGCTGGTGTCTTTGCTGGATTCAGCTTTTATGCCTTCCTGGATACGCTCGGCTGGGGTTTCCTTGGTGGCACTTGGGAAGCTCCCTGCCATCGGTGTCATCCATGCAAGCGGTGGAGAGGAGGCTTTGAGGTGTAAAAGGGGAGCTGTGGGGTCCTAGTGTCATCCTTGGTGAAGGAGCCCTGCCTGGAAGGGCTGGCTGGGACCGCCGCACCTGGCCCTGCACGCGGCCGGTGGCGTGGCCGGGTGGCACGGCCAGGTAACGTCTTGCCGCTCAAAATCCGTGCCTCTTGCAAAAATATTTTTAATTCTTATTTTTTATATTTCAGTCATAGTAGGCATACAATATGGTGTCTGTTTCAGGTATACAACACCATGATTAGGCATGTATGTGACTCATGCAGGGATTCCTCTGCTAAGTCTAGTACCACCTGGCGCCGTGTGTAGCTAGTACAATATTATTACCCTGTTCCCTGTGCTCTACATCTTCATGGCTGTTTTGTAACTACCAGCTTGTACTTCTTAATTCCCTTACCTTTTTCCACCCTGCTCGCCCGCCCCTGCCATCTGGCAACTATCAAAACGTTCTCTGTATCTGTGAGTTTGTTTCTATTTTGGTCATTTATTGTGAAAAGAACAAGAGGCTTGGCATCCCGCTGACTTTCTGTTCTGATCTGGGGTCTGTCACAACTATGTGACCTGGGGTGAGTTACTTCACCGCTCTGAGTCCCCTGTCTTCTCGGGACCCAATAGGATAGTGGGTGTCAGGTGCAGGTACTAAGATCTCGGGCTGATGAGAAGTCTTAGCCAGCCAGCAGATAACAACTAAATCAACACTGTTAAACTCAGCGATGGCACATGTGGAAACCCATAAACTTCCGATAAAGCCTGCAGAAATCACGAGGATGACTTGGCAGCCTGCCACAGGTCAGTCCTTGTAAAGAGGAGGCTGACGTGGCAGCAATGGTTCCCACGGAGAACTCGATGTCTGGAGCCCCAGGCTTAATGAAGGTCTATCAAAGGACTCAGGGCACAGCCAGCCAGCCGCTGCACCAATGACCAGTGCTAACATTCTAACAGACACCCCTCCCCCAAATGTGCCCATTTAAAGAGGCTACTGATGGCTCGGATGGGAAGGGGCAGGAGTCAGAGGATATGTTCTAGAAAGAATCAGGAGAAATGTATTTGGCAGGGGTGGGGAGCACAGGGGTTCTCTCCCAAAGGTGGGAAATAGCCCCAGAGGGTGGGCAAATAAAGAATTTCACAGCTCCTGCGGGAACTCGCCAAAACCAATTACAACTAGGACTAGCCTGGCATAGCGTGAAGTGTCTGGTGGGAAGTCCGTGCTGAGAAATGAGGGTCTTCCTGGGGAGAAGGGCCAGCTGGTTTCCAGAAAGCAGTGGGCCTCAGGCTGCCCCGCTGTCTCTGTTTTAGACGCGAGTTGACCGCTGAACAGCTGCCCAAGTAGAGACACCCTGCCCGACCCCGAGCCTGACATCCATGCGCCTGCTCTGCCCCGGAGCCGGGCCAGGCAGGGGCTGCTCTCCCGTCAGTGCTCAGTTGTTCTGGGCGAACCTGGGAGGCTTTCTTGTTCTGACACCACTCGGTCCAGAGCCTCAGCCTCATCCCAGTCCCCTGCCAGACCACCATGACCCGAACCCTCTCTGCTGGTCTCAGAGCCTCTGGTGGCCCCAAGCTGACTTCCTAGTAGTCACTGCAGACCACGCACGGGTTCCGCCCCCCGGAGCAGTTTGCCGTGTTCTCGGTCTTATCAACATCTCACAGAACACGGAAAGCCTGGGCTGGATGGCATCTTCCAGGTCACCTTATTTAACGCCCTTTCAGCGGGGAAATGACACACGCAGACAGGAGGAGACTGATCTCAGAAGCAAGCGTCCTTGCCTCCAGCTATTATTAACCAGATGGAAAGTAAGAGTCCACGTTGCAAGAGTCCCTTGAGCATCTGTACCCGTGTGTTCTCGTTTGTCCCATAATTAGTTATTGGGCATCTGTTTGTTTTCATGGCCCCGTGTTGGCATTTCCTTTCACTCTTGTGTCTGGAAAGGGGATGAAAGGGGAGGAGGGCGCAGGTCTCTGCAGGGAGAGGGGGCGCAGCCTGAGCCTGGGGCAGGAAGCCAATGGAGACAGAAGATTCCTGGGGTTCAGCATACAGCCCCCACCATCCCCACCCCTGTAAAGAAGCCTGCTTGTTGATCCTCTTGGTTTGTTGCCCCAATGGAAAGGAAGTGGGTCCAGCTGAGGTCAGAAGAGACCAGCCAGCGGAGAGGGCAGTGTCCGTAGCACTTTCAGCAGCCATGCAGGTCCCTCTGAGTTAGGGCTACGCCGAGGTCCCTCTGCCTGGGTGAGACGTCTGGCCGGGGAACCCTGGCAGCCTGCACCGGGCCCCCAGAGTCGGCCCTCAGCCGGTGACAGCCGGAGAAGTGGCAGGTGCACACCTCAGCTTCCTCGGCCTTCAGGGGGGTAACCTTGTAAGAACGTTCCACGCGGCCGCGCAGAGTCCCCGGGTGGGTGGAGCCCCAGTTCCTAACTGACAAAGAGTAACACACCCACATGAGCCCTCTTCTCCCCGACCCGACTCCCTGCTCCGGGACCAGCATTGGCTTGGATGACTTCCCCAACAAAGACAGGCACCGAATGACTGTCTCGGTCCCAGGGGACGCAGACCAGGCAGAGGAGGAGGGTGTTTCAGGAGTGACTAATTTGCCGTGTCAAAGCGCACCACCTGTAAGAGGGAGAGGAACTAGGAAAAGGGGGAGGAAGGCTTGAGAATCCCTGGAGTTTTGGGGCACACTGGAGGAGGCCGGATTGCCCTCTGCACGGGAGATGGGTACTTAAATATTAGGAGACACCCCCACACAGCCAGAAGGCGTGGAGACAACCAACGTGGCACTAACATTGTGCTCATCACGCGTGTCCTCCGAGGCCTGGCCCGAACTGAGTTCACGGCGGCGCCTGTCAGAAACCCTGTCTTCTCTGGCTGGTGTGGATCCTCACCACACGGCACGTCCTCCGCAGCAGCCTCCCGTGTCCCCAGCACAGGGAGCACCTCCGGGGCAGGGCGCGCACCTTATGTATTGGGCCTCTACTGCTGCCCGTGGGCCCTCATCTCCCGGCTTGTCAGTCTAGGACAGGAGGCCATTCCTCCCCACCTGCCCACCGGCACGATGCTCAGAGAGGTCAGGTCAGGTGACCACTCACCTGAGACTTCTGTGGGAGGAAAGCAGGGCCCGGCCCCACCCTCACCCCCCACCCCACGCCCCAGACACCCTCCTGAGTGTATCTCTCAGTGTCTTCCCAGGAGAGGCCCCGCCGTTTCTCAACACAGACCCGACAGGAGGGTGGAAATAAGCCCGCCTGAGACCCATCTCGGAGCTGTTGGTTCCCCCAGGAAAACTGTACAGTCAGCTTCACGGCGCTCCCCTTTGGCCAAATATCCCAAAGCAGGGTCAGCCCTGAGCTGCAAGGTCCAGCCTGGGAGAGCCCAGAGCTAATTGGAATTCCAGGCGCTCCCCCAGGATTCCCTCTTATCTGCCCCACCGCGAGCCTCTCCCCGGCTGCAGAGTCAGGGATGAGACGACTTTCTATCTTCCGAGACTGTTTTATCTCCACCCAGACTCGGTTGACATAGTTTGTGTGGCTTTCCGGATTCCCGGGAATTCTTCGCACGGCACCGAGAAACTCAAGGTCAGGCCCTGTGCCCACGCCCAGTGTGCCCAGGGTCCAGAGCCCTGCCCTGAGCGCGCCCTGCAGGGCTGGCCCGAGGCTGCAGAACAGCCAGGGCCCAGGGGAAGCCGTCCCCAGAGACGCAGGTGCTGGCATATCCGGGGCTGTGCAGCGCTGGGGCCCTGACCTGCGGGCCCGGCCCCTGAGACACTGCCCCTGGGCGCCGGTGGGCGAGCCGGGCACAGGGCTGCAGGGCTGAGCCTCGGGGGGCAGCGGCCTCTTCATCCATGAACGTCCACGGATAAGTGGGCTCTCCCTGTACCTGTGCCGGTGGAGGGGCAGGGAGAGGGGGGTGTGGGGGCCCTGCCACAGGGGGAGACTGGCAATTAAAGAAACGCTCTATTGAGAACCAGGCTGGGGCGTATGCAGTGGGTCAGGAGGGCACATGGCAGGTAAGCTGTAAGAAGAATGTAGAAATAACGCTCTAACGTGGAGTCCCGTGGTACTCAAGAAGTTTCTAGGGGCAAAGCCCTGTCGGGATACATTTTTCATATATGGCCCTTGAAGAAAATCCATATTCTGCCTCTGCACGAGGCCAGCGCTGCTAGTTAAACTGGACTGGATACTCAGGACAGACCCTTCCTGCACGGCAGGGGCAGGACGTGAACGAGGTAGGCAGGACCCCTGCTCTGGGGGGGTTCGGGGGGCTGTGGCCTGCTGGGCTGGGCGTCGGGGCGAGCACATACATGCATGCAACATGTGCACAGACCACCTCCCTCGGGCAGCCCCCGGGAGTGCAGAGGCACGGGCCCCCCTGTCCTTGAAGCATTTAGGGGCAGAGACGTAAGCCTAGAAAGAGGAAATCACAGGGTGCCGTGGGACCCAAGGGAGGGGACTTGGAAGGGGGAGGTCAGAGGAGGCCTCAGAAGTGTTTTCAAGCATAAAGGGACTTAGAATTTCTCGAGGTGACCTGTGTGTGCAAAAGCGCAGAGGTTTGACGGAAGCTCAGGGTCCATCCACTCACCGGACCCCCAGCCATTTGGCTCTCGAACGACTTCAGAGGAGTAGGTTTTGTTTCTCCCATTTAACAAAACTCACAAAATTCGGAGGCTCTCCTCTGGTCCTGCGGTAAGTCAATGTCTACCACATACACAATTTAAAGCTTTTACTGCCAAGCGCAGAAATGTCCCGCATGGCAGGCGGCTGGTGTCTAATTATAACCCTAATGAACCCACCGAAACTACTCGGTTTTGGTCTGTGTCCTTGAGAAACAGGCAGAGAAATACAGGTTTGAGAACGGGCCCCTGGCTTCCCGGTGGCCCTGTCGTGGGCCTCTGTCCCTCGGCCAAGTTGGCTAGGAGGGTGTGGGCGTGGCCAGCGCCATGTGCTCACTTGGGGTGCTTTGCTCAACGGTCCTCCTATGAGAAGGCACCAGACAGATGCCCAAGAAATCAGCGGTATTTCCGCCAGCATCATCCCTGGATTGGTCACGGCGTCAGGGACGCCCGGCAGGGGAGCCTTCCCCAGGTGTCACAAACAATCACGAAGTCAGGCAAAAGGGGGGCCTTAGGTCATGGGACATTACAAAAGAAAAAGAAAAGGCCCGTGGATAAGCATGGTGGGAAATTCTGGGCTCTAACTCGTGGTGCCGATTTCTTTCCTACAGCATATTGCATTACCTGTAGTATAATCATGATAAAATAAAATATGCAGCGTTAATTGGTGTTTAACTGTACATGGGGCACTGGGACAAGGGCTCCGTGCATTTTATTCTCTTTGAATCCTTGCTTCTTATTCTTATTTGCCAGATAAGGGAACTGACGTCTAACATGGTTAAGAAACTTGCCCTGAGTTACACAGTCGGTCAGGGGCAGGGAGAGGGTTTTGAGCCAACCTCACTACTCCCTCCCTCTCTTTGCCCCAGAGCTGCGCATCCATTTCTCCTACAAAACAGGTGCTGTTGGTGCCCTGGAGTGACCCAGGCCTCGGGACAGTTTCTGTTCGTTCCAGTGGCTTCTGACCTCAAGCAGCTTCTCTCTGCTTGAGAGCTTTCTTGGCCCAGACAGAGTCAACACGGCCAAGCACAGCCCTTGAACAATGGATGTCAAATATCCCAGAGTCCTCATCCCTTGGCAACATGATCCCATGGAATGTCCTCTTCAATTTCTCAAGGGATCCCAGGAAGATGGCGACCCACTTCCCTGTACTGGCAACTCACTCCTTCTGGTGGCCTTCCTGTCGCCCATGTCTCGATTCTCCAGCCCTTGTGGTGCTTCTTGGGACCAGTTTCTGATGAATTTGCCTGTCACCAGAGCCGTTTCTCAGGGTGAGCTTGGGGGGGGGGGGGGGACCAAACTAAAACAGGCTATTTTCCAATGCCCATCTGATAGGATCCAAATCAGGCAGAAAACATTTTGGGAACACACTTATCAGCTTTCACACCTTCCTTTTGGTAGGTAGGGAAACTGATTTCCAGAGAGGAAACTGGAAGTGACAGGTTAGCAACAGAGCCTTGGCAATATCTCAGGCCGGCCTCTCCGCCTCCAGGGTCCTTTCAGTCACCCACACAACCAACCTCTGCCTTCTGTCTTGGGAGACATGGTCCTGTCCTTATTGTCTTCACTGGGTGCCCCTTTACCCACCAGGCAGAGGAGGCAGAGAGAGGTAAAGGGACTCCTCCATAAGTGAACAGCTGATAAGTAGAAGAGACAAGATTCGAACACTGGCCCTCCTGCTCCTCAGTCGGCACCCCTAACCACTGCACTGTCTCCAGGGGTGGCAGTGGGCTGCACAGGGAGGCATGGAGCTGAAGAGGACTTGCTTAAATATGGGATGTGAACAGGCTGGGTTACAGGGTGACAACCTGTTTGCTCCAGAGGAATTCAACAAGAGAGAGAGAGAGAACATGAGCAAATGGCACTTACAGGAGTGGGAACCAGAGACTTGTCTGAGTTTGGCCAAGGCGCCATCAGAATCACAAAGGAAGATCCCTTGTTGAAAATTGAAGGTTCTCAGCCAGCCTAGGCGGCCTCTGGTCATGGCCCCTCCAGGATTGCTCCTTGTTGATCCCTGGTGACTGAGGGACTTGTTTCTTTTTTATCTTTATCGTTTGGCCTATGCCATCTCTTCGAGCCTGGAGGGAAAACAAACATACAGGTAGCCTGCATGACTCTGGAAACTCAAGTCCTTTCAGAAGCCCTTTCAGAAGGTGGTGTGGTTATATTGTGCAGTTCACTTGCTCATACATCCATTCATTCCTTTAACAAGTATTTACTTAGCATTTATTATGTACTGGGAATGGTGCTAATTGCTATTGCATAATGGCAAAATAAAACAGAAACAAGCAAACAAACAAAAATACAGTCTCCATGTGTAGTTGACCCACATAGAGTCTCCAACACTGTCTAAGAGAAGCAGAATGCCAGCCACACATGTAACTTTTATTTTTCTAAGAGCTACATAGAAATAGTAAAAATAAATAGATGAAATGAACTTCATGGTATATTTTACTCAATCCAATATATTTATATATTAGCATTCCAACAGGTGACTGATATAAACAATGACGAATGAGCTATTTTACATCTTTTTTTTCTGCCTTTAAAACAGTATGCATGTCATCGTTGCCACAGCCCTCACCTGGGACTGGCCCCATTGCAAGCCCCCAGTAGCCTGCGGGACAGAAGGCCGCCATACCAGAACATGCAGGTCTGATTGGGAAGATGGTAGAGGTCAGCAGAGTCATGAAATGAGTTAAGGGAAAAGGACTGTTATGAATGAGATGGCTGGGACAGCAGAGAATTGGGGACCCACAGAAATGAGCTTGCCTCTTAGCTCCCCCACTAGCTACCTGGGTGAGTCCATGAAAATCAACTTGCCTCTCTTGGACTCAATGTATTTATTTGTAAAATAGCATAAAGAAGAGAGAGTGTGTGTGTGTGTATCGAGGCAGCAAAGACAAACCAGTAAGTAGAAATCAGTCTTACTTCATAACTGGCATCAGAGTAACCTCCAGATGAAATATAAACTAAACTATGAGACCTTCAAACATAAAAATCTGTACTAAATTAGATGACCTTCTCACTACGTCTCTTTGACAGGGAGGGCTTTGTCCATTTTAAAGTTTTTCAAGGAGTTTCAAATGAAAAAAATCAAGAGAAAAGACTACAATGCTGTGCAAAAATGCTAAGGTTAAGAAAATAAACACTTAACTACAATTTTAAAAAGAGTCCGGGGGAAGGTCACCACGATGACCTTCAGTGACTAAATTCTTCACTCTGCACTGCGCCCATGAAAACTGGTAAGGAAAGTAGTGTAGCAGGGCCACAAATATCCATGAGCAAAAACCAAAATGAGCCCTTCCCCAAACTGTTGGAACTTCCCAACAATCAACTAAGGTAACCAAGCACCAGTTCACTCCCATTAAGTTAATATTTAAAACTAGGAATTCACAGTGCTTCCTAGGACCCCACAGGTAATATCTGGCATCGAGGAGGAAAGCGAATATGGAAGGGGAGAATCATTCTCGTGGTGAAACCACATCCTTATCATTTAAACTCAGCCCGCCTCACAAGGCGACGGACAGAAGCTGTATAATATCACCTTTGTCACCTGTATAATATCAGGTGAGCACAAGGGGTCTGATGCACAGTGGCCAAGGGCTCTAGCCAGGCAGGGATTCCACCGTGAACCTCTCTTTGTCCCCTGCGCTCACCGGCACGGCGTTTCCGCACTCCTGTTGTGTTAGGCACAGAGTCTGGGGTGAAGAAGACAAAAAGCAAACCTGCCTCCGAAGGCTTGGAAGCGATCGAAAGAAGCTGACGGCAAAAGACCGAGTGTGGGGCTGCAGGAAGGTTAAGAAGCGTCTTCTCTAGGTACCCCTCCAAACACTCACGTTCCCCTAGTGATGGGAGACCCTGAAAAGCACAGACAGAGCCATCTGTTTATGTCCCTTGGAGGATGGAGGCCAGAGCGGCAGCCATGGCAAAGGGACTGTGACCTGCGGCACCCAGTCCCTCGGTCCCATCCCTGTGTGTGGCAGGGCAGACCCCCTGCTGAGAGACAGAGGTCCTCCATTCGGGCTCACACATCACCATCGACTCCTGGAATATTCTCTTGGTCATTTGGAACCCCCACTCTCCTGACCTAGAAGAGGGACCCAAATGCACACAGCAGGGACCCCCTAAGATGAGGTCATGGGGATGCTCCAGGGACCACAACAGGCTTTCCAACGAACCCCAGCCTCCTGTGTGGCCACTGGGCTGGATGCACAAGGGCCCCCTCCTTACCCCACAGACCCATGGCACCAGCGTGGAAACTGACACATCCTCTGAATGAACCAAGAACATGCGAGGAAACCACTCAGTGTCCAATGAGGACGTGGGTCAGTGCCCTGTGATACAGCCGCTGGATGCAATGAAAAATACGCATCAACGTGGAAATCCTCACAGAATGTGGCTGAGGGAAGGGGGCAGTAGCCCGCTGAAACGTGTATTTTATGTATGTATACATTTATGTCCGTGCCTGTGTGTGTGCTTTACTACGGGTAGTTAGATTTTATTTCTGGATGCTGACATTACAGGTGATTAATGCCTCCCCCAGCTTACCTATATGCTCTAACGGTTCCGTAATGAACATAAATGACTTCTGAGATAAGAAAAACCGTGAAGGGTATTTTTAAAACAAACAAATGGACATGTCACATCAGCAGGAGAGATTTAGTTCTAAAATAGTAAGAGCTGTTATTTTAGGAGGGATTTCTATGTGCTTCCTGGTGGGGAAGCCGCTCCGGGCACCTCTGCTTTGGCTCATAGCTGCCCTGCAAAGTGGGTGTGGTGAGGCCGATAAGAGCTCAGAGACAGAGCCCATGGGAGCAGAAGTGACCGTCCAAGGCCACACACTGCTGCTGACGACAGTGGAGAGTCCTCTCTGCTTGGGCTGGTGTCAAAGGCTCTTCTCTCAATTGCTTCCTGATGACGTCTGGTGAAAAGGGGATGCCTCTGTAGCAGTCCGTTCGGATTGCTGTAACAATACCGCAGAATGAAGGGCTGAGAAACAGCAGAACTATCTTCCTCACAGTTCTGAAGGCTGGGCGTCCAAGATCAAGGTGCTGGCAGACTGGGTGTCTGATGGGGGAGGACCTGCCTTCTGGCTCACAGACAGGACTTTCTCTCTGTGCCTCACATGGTAGAAGGGCTAAGGGAGCTCTCTGGGGCCTCTCTCATAAGGGCACTAATCCCATTCAGGAGGGGTCTACCCTCATGACCTAACCACCTCCCAATCCTATCACACTGGAGAACAAGTTTCCACATAAGGATTTGAGGGCACACAGAGAGCTCCAGCTTTGTCATGCTGGGTTGAAGGGCTCCAAGCATCCCTTAGCTTCCTGGTTAGACTCAGGGGATGGTCCAACAACTGCCTCATCATTGCAGCAAACACGGCCCTGGAGCCTATAGGATGCCAGCCCTGTTCTAAGCCCACATACCCATGTCCAGTGATGGTACCGCCCCCATGGGACGGGCACTACTAGTCCCTGCATCTGGCAAATGAGAAAGGTGAGTCAGAGAGAGATCACCCACTGTCCTGGGTTGAATAGTGTCCTCCAACATTCCTGTCCAGAGAAATGTCAGAATGTGACTTTATTGGGAAATAGAGTATTTGTAGATATAATTAGTTATGATGGGGTCATCCTAGATTAGGGCAAGCCCTCAATCTGATGACTGGTGTCCTTACGAAGGACACAGAGACACAAACAGGGAAGAGGTCTGTGTGGAGGTGAAGCCAGAGCCCGGTGCGATGCCTCTCTCAGCCACGGCCGCTATGGGTGTCGGCAGCGCTCACAGCTGGATGGGGCAGGAAGGTTGCATCCTCTGGGCTCCATAGACACCGTGCCTTCGGACTTCCGGCCTGAAGTGCAAGGCATCCATTTCTGTTGTTTGAAGGCACCAAGTGTGTAGTGATTTCTTATGGCAGCCACGGAAAGTAATACCCCAACCTTGCCCAAAGCCACACAGCAACGGGGCCACAAAGCCAGGGTTGACGCCCAGGTGGTCATCCTGCCCCGGAGCCCGTCCCTTCAACCATTGCTTTCTTCCGTTACCGCATGCGGCGTTTGCGCAAATTGAAGGACCGACACCGGCAGCGCTCCTGGCCGAGCGCCTGCCTCGCTGTAACCCCCACAAATGGGGGCTGTTACTAGTTTTTAATGATGTGGAAATGCCCCGGCCTCACTTTAAGGGAAAATGAGCATGATTTAAAATTGAACATAGGGTGGGATCTCCACTAGGATTCACAGGGCGTAGAAAATGGATTGAGAGTAAGCTCCCGAGGCTTGCCTCTGGGTCACGGGATAACGGATGATCTCTTTTCTCCCCCGTCTTTATATTTTACTGTTCAATTTTTGTCTTCCTTCTCAGCTCAGTGCATATGCAGTGCCTTTTGATGTAGTTTGATGGCTCTTTTAAACTCCAAAAGTAATGTCAAAGCAAGTAACAAACCCTGGAATGCAGCAACAGCCGTGAATCACCGCCCGCCCGCCTGCTTGATTTCACCCCCTGCCCTCCTTCTTTCGTCAGAGCCAAAGCCCAGGGAGGTCCTTCATTTAAAAGCCGCTGTGCAGGAGTGCCTGGGCTGGGCTGGGCTCGCGGGGGCAGAGGCCCCAGGGAATTCTGTGTCCGTGGCTCTCGGGGACAGTGCTCACGGGGACGAGAGGCCCTGGCTCCAGGGACTGAGGAAGTCCTCTGCTTACTAGGACCCGGCTGATGCAGCAAGTGGGCCCTGAGGGGCATCAGCACTCCATCCTCCAGCGCACAGGGTATCATGATGCCTCTGTTCCAGGCCAGGACCCCCTGGGGAGCAACATCAGAGAGAAACAGGCTCAAAATCCCTGCTCTTTTGGAGCTTATATTCTTGTCATGGGAGTCAGAAAACCAACAACTAAGTAGAGAGTCTATATAGTAGCCATAAATGCAGGGGGAAGAAAGTTGGTTGTGATGAGTTGAACGGTGTCGCCCAGACCTCAGAACGGTATGTCCTTTTACACAGCACAGCTCAGCCTGGGCAAGTCACGTGGCAGGCGCTCATGTCAGATGGCAGTTTCGCGGGGTCGTAGAAGCGCTTTAAATCTGCTTTGTCCGGAGACCTTGGAGGTTCTGATGTAACCCATTTTTTAATTTATGGAAAGTATCTGCCACGAAGCCTAATTAGCAAAACGAATCCTAATTGCAAACCCTTCAGCCAGATCCAACGTACTGTCTGATGGGAAAATCTAACTTTATTTTAAAATGCAAATAGATGTGTTAACGCACAAGAAATGTTCCACTTCTCGTTCCTGACATTGAGTTTTCAGAGTGATGGGAAACTGGGTATGCGGATGAATAGACGGATGGGTGGAGGAATAAAAGTGAAGAGAGAGAAGATGCGTGGGTGGATGAATGGATGGTAGGTAGGTAGATAAATAGATGATGGACCGAGAGAGAGAAGATGAATACATAAAAGGCATATAGACAGAGAACCGAGCCCTGTCCTGTGTGTGTGTGTGATGTCTGGATGCAGTGTCTGTGCTTTGAGGATTTCTCACGGAAGCCCCTTTGCTCGGCACTCCCCGAACTCCTCCGTGAGTTCGATGCTCCAGGGGCAGCACACAGTAGGAACGTACTCCATGCCCTGCACACGGCCCAGCACACAGTGGGAGCTCAGAGCCAGCAGAGACCGTTGGCAGCGTTCAGGGTGTGAGTCCCAGAACAGGCTTGCTCAGGTGCACGTCTGTAACGTGAATTCATTCCCTGGTTCTTCCAACATGGCTACTGGAATTTTTAAGGCACTTTTCAGTGCCAGGCTTATCGGTTCAGATTGCCCTCAACCTAGGGGACCCCTTTCCTTAGGGCTTTATAAAAACATCGAAAGTTTAGTTGAGAATGAATTAACCAGACCGAAAAATGGAGTATGCCAAGTTAACTTGAATCCAATGATACATTCAGCCTTCGTTCCATTCTGCAGTTTTATTTGCCTTAATTCAAATCTCTTTGCATTAGAGACCCCCTCAGCCAGCTGAGGCTATAGGAATAGTTCAGCCTTTCTTTTCTCTGGCTTCTCCTTTTCTCTCCCTCTGATTCTGTGTCGTGTTTGCTCTTTTTATACCTTCCAGTGACCTTCAGAGGAGAGCTGATTTCTTTGTATGAGGAATGAAATATTGGGCTACCCAAAAAGTCTGTTTAGTTTTTCCATAAAATAAAAGACACATTTTTCCTTTTTACCCATAACTGTATTGATTTGGGTATTTTGAGGATTTCAGCTCTCTCCCACTATTGGCTTCTAGTGGGTAGAGGCCTGGGGTGCTGCTAAACATCTTCCAAGGCATAAGACGGCCCCCCCAGGAAGGAACTATTTGGCCAGAATGTCAGGAGTACCAGGAAACTTCACAAACCACTTCTGACACATTTGATCCATCACAGCGCCTTCTCCGCACACGGCACAAAGCTTTCTTTGTGTTTCAGTTGTGTTTTTACCCTTCTTGAAATAATAAAGCATAATACACTGAAATGTTGCATGTTTTCTTCCATCTTCGATATTAAAATGGCTGCACAAAAATTTACCAATATTGATTTTTATTAAACGCACGCTGATAGGACAGCTGTCGCAATACAATCTAACGAAATTGTTTCGAAGGAAGTTAAAGACAACGAAGCACTGCTAAGTGTCGTACGGAAAAAAAGTCACGGACTTCTTGGCCACCCCCATATATGCTGCAGAGAAGGCTGGTTCCACCTTTCACAATTGCTCAGTGTTTAAAAATTAGGTGCAGCGTCTCCATTACTATCGAGCTGCTATCGTTCTGGGTGCCCCTACTGTTCCTGTGTGGCCATGGCACTGACCGGCGTGATGTTCTAGCCTAGGGAAGAACATTCTCTTCTGACATGTACAGTTGAAGGGACAGGATGCTGAGGTGGCGTCTGGACACGGTGACTGTGAAGAGATTCTGGGGGTCCGACAGGGAGATGTCTGTGGGAACGTGAAAAATGCAGCTGAGGACAGTCCCTCACGCCCTCGTTCATCTCGTCATCCTGTCCCGAGCACCAGTGAGTTTCCAAAAACAAGCAGTGACCAGCCATTGGGGGAACCACCTGTATTAGTCAGTGTTTGAGCTGCCGGTACCAACCTGGAAAACTGTCGCAAGTCACAACCATGGTGAGGCCTCCCGTGACATCCCCCACACCCTCCAAAACCTGGCCTCCTTTGCTCTGAAACTAGGGTAGGGGCCGCACTTCTAGGGGGCACGGGCAGATACTTGTCCAGCATCCAGACCTGTGACTTCCTCCATGGAGTCCTAGGCCAGGCAAGGACTTAAGTCACACGAGAGGCACTTGCCTCCCATGTGACATTTAATAGGGCTCAGAGAAAGTCAGTAACCAAGATCAAAACTTTTCAGGCCCTGGCCTGGGAGCTCATTTGGTGAGAGCATTGTCCTAATTCGCCAAGGTTGTAGGTTCGATCCCCAGTCGGAGCACATACTAGAATCAACCAATGAATGCATGAATAAGTGGAATGACAAATTGATACTTCTCTCTCTCTGTCTCTAAAAAAATCAATAAAAAAAGATCAGTAATTTTTAATATACAAAATCAATGCAAAAACTCCACGACAAACAAAATCTCGATTTCTTAAATAAAGACAGGCTCTGCTGGAGCAGCGGCAGGCTGAGGAGAGCGAGGCAGACCACACGCATGAGCAGACTCCGTCTGCCTTTGTCAAACTTTTTATTTTGTTCATCGTGGATGCTTTGCACTTGTTTTGATTATTATTTTTTAATCGGGCAGTCAAATATCGGTTTTGGTGACTGGGTTTTACGGAGCCCCCTTGGATTTTGCACTGAGTTGAGGCCCTTGTCCAGAGAGTAGGGAGAGCGGGCTGGGCTCCCGGCCTGACACCAGACGGTGGTCTGGGTTCTGAGCCAGCTGGGCGGCCAGCGCTAAAGCAGAAGCAGGAGAGAGAAGGTTCTCATCCCTGAAAAGATGCGCAAAGGCTGCCTGGACTCACTGTCTGAGTCCCAAAGGGTACGGACGGCAGAGAGGATAAGGTCTGATCCTAGTGTCAGCCTGGCAGCCAGCTGGAGAAGGCAGTTCCTCCTGCGTGTGTGGGGAGAAGGGTGTGGCAGGAAATGATGGGCCAGTAGCCACAGCGCGTGCACAGCTGCTACGGGAGAAAATGTAAAAAGAGCTGGGGGTGATCTCCCAGCTTCCTGCAAGGGAGTCTCTCTTCAGGGGTCCCTGGGAGGCAGCCGCCGCCACGCAGACCTGCCAGGAGGGCTGGAGAGCACACCTGGAGCCCGGGTTCCCTGGTGCAGCCTGGGACGAGAGAGGAAAGGGGCTTACAGACCACGTCCCCCTCCAGCGCTTCTGGATCCAAGCCCCACTGTAGAGCCAGAAGCGCACCAGGAATGGAAAACTCTAGCCCTGAATCTCAGCCAGACCGGCCAGCTGTGTTGGCCTCCTCAGCCAGGTCCCTGTGACCTCCCAGTTTCTCCCACACCCAGCTGGTCTCCAGCAAACTGGCCCTCGAGGCAGGAGCAGTGGCCCCACAAAGCTGCCGCCGGCTCTCACTTCTCCTTCCCCGTCCACACCTGCTTCTCGCAGGCCTCTGTCGGCTGGCATTTCTGTTCTCCTTTCCTTCTGCAGCTGAGCCGGTACATCACGCCTCCTTCCTGTTGACTGCCCGGCCCCAGGATCTCCCTCCTTCAGGTCCATACTGCACAGAGCTGACAGGAGGGACTTTCTAATACACACGGTGCTTTGTCAGGGTTATAGAAGGTGTATTCTCAGCATTATTGTTCGTATGATAGTGAAGGGGTGAGAGACGGCACGCAGGAGAGGGAGAAGAGGAGGAAAGGAGAAAAAAGAAGCTCCCAGTACGTGGGGGAGGCCGGGGTCTAAGGGGACGCAGGGGTCGTGGGATGTCCCCGTGGTGGGAACTGAAGGTCTGTGTCTAATACTCGGTTTGAGGTTCCGTTCCGTCGTCTGCTATAATTGCATTCAGCCCTCCAGTACCTAACCTTCAGGAAGCTTGTTACAGAGAGATATGGAAAGGCGGTGGAGGGAGAGATGAAGGATTATTACTATGTTATCATCAAGTCGCAGTTTTCTTCCTCCTCCACTTGGATGGGTCCCAGCACCATCAGTTGTTCTTGTTTATTTTTGAGGCGGTCTTTAAACGGTATTGCTTCTTACTTTCCCAGGAAATGCAACAGGGTCGGGCCCAGCCTGCCCGGAGTCACTGGTACTCATTTCCGTCTGGGTGGTGAGGGCACCACTCTGCCAGGAAGGGCTTATGAGACAGCATTTCGAGGGCAGAAGCCCACAAGCCTGCTGGGGTGAGCCTGCCCAGCCTCCGAGGGGGGACACAGAGGCGTCCCAATGGGCTCCCGTAGGCTGGGGAGGAAGCCACACATCTGGGCAGAGCCAGCCCGCCACGGGAGCACGGAGTGACCCCATGATCACAGAGCTCTCCCCTCTAGGCCTGCTACCAGCTGACCACTGGCCAACGTCACATTGCATGCTCATGACATCCTCCCGACCAGGGCTAGCATGGTCCCATGTATCAGAGGAAAAACCGGAGCTCAGAGAGCTGAAGTGACTTCTCCGAGGTCACCCAGCCAGGGAGGGGCTAAACCGGACCTCAACAGACTGCAGGCTCTCAGAGCAAACTTCTAAGAGCTGTCCCTGCTTGGGGGCCTTCGTGCTGGTGGCAAAGTGTGCTTCTCCCCCTGGGTAAAGAATCCTTTTAAACCAGTATTTCAATGGACCCAGGGATAGGCCCACAATCTAGGTTAGAATCCAGTTTCTCAGGATTAAATACGTGTTGCGTGGGGGAAAGCGGTGCTGTGGCCCAGATGAGTGTGAAAACTTCCCTAGACCTGACAGTCATTGAGGCAAGGCCTAGGCCTGCAGCCGTGGGTCCCTGGGGTCTCAGTTCTGCCCCATGGCCCCATCTTTGGTTTTAAAGTCCCTCCCCGTTTTATAAGGGGGGAAACTGTTGTATCAAGTACCTATGGTGTGTTAAGAACAATTTCACTGCCAGCTCATGGAATTTCCAATGGTTTGTAGGCTAAGTTTAATATCCCCATTATGTAGGGGAGGAGACTGAGGCCCAGGCGCCTGGAAGATCTCATGACAGTTCCTCACATGGCTAATGGTTCTGACAGGATTCAACCCGAGCTCTGCCTGACTGCGTCCACACCATCTCACCCAGAACATTCCATGTGGAGACGCTGCCCACAGTGCCTGGTGATGAGGCTGTGGGCACGGGCGTTGGTTTCTCTCTCCGCCTGCCGCGGCGTGAGTGCGGTGATCACGTTTGGATAGTCTACCATAAGCCCCACCCAACATCTAAGACCTCTGGCTTCTCCCTCTTCTCAAGATGGGGTGGGTTCGTCACCAACTATTGGCAGAACTGACGTGACTTTTGCTGGCTTGTGAAAATGTGTGTCCTGAAGACACACGTCCTGTTCCCTTTCTGTACTTCTTTGGTTCGTCCTGCAGATTTCAGGTGGGCCCCTGAGCGGGACTGAGAGCAAAGCTACCACACACTTACCAGGACCACCGTGCAGGTCCTGGGACTGGAGGGGTCGAAAGAGGTCTTGCTGCCTTTTCCTCTGCAGCCGTCACTCCCCTATTGACACGCAAGTACATAGTCCTAAAGGGAAGAAGGACAATGGACTTGAGAGTTCAAACAAACAAACAAACAAACAAACAAACAAACAAAAACCCAGAGAGAGTAACTGTTGTATTTCTACACCCCATCTTTTTTATAAAGCTCCAGGACTGCCGGAATTAAGGTGAGGAGAGACTTCTGTTTCATTTCACCCCTAAACCAGTCCCACCTTCTCGGAGAAGGGTCTCTGATGGCCCCAACAAAGAGGGATTGATTTATGGTGTAAAGCACAGTGGTGAGAAGTCACGCTCCTGAGGTCAGATGTGACACACCGGACAGGACACGGGTCTCAGGGCCAGCGCTACACTAACGAGCGGTACGACCTTGAATGAGACATGCTTAGGCTCCCTGAGCGTCAGGTGTCCCATCTGTACAAGGGGCCCCATCAAGGCATTGAGCATGTCATTCTTACTCTATTTCATGAAATCTAACACGGGCTTTTTAAAAAACATTTTAATATCTGCAATAATAAGATGAGTCTTAAAATGCCCAGCACGTCAGATTGATTAAAACGCAGCGCTAAGGGAACAGGGCACATCCAGGGCAACTGGGGGTCTCAGAGCCCCCAGCCTTAGCGCTTCTGAGCTGGGTGCTGGCTGGCTTTGAAACCGCAGATGGTGTTTTATATCTCACCTGGTAAAATTCCTATGAAGTCTGCTGGGAAGAAAATATGGACAGCAATGAACACTGGACAAGGGCTTACGCCATACACAGGCTTTCTGTCCCCACGTGTGTGTCTGAACGATGGACTAGAATTTTCCTTATCAGAACCCTTTAAGTGCAGTATGAATGTCCCTCTTTACAGATGGGAAAACAGAGGCCTGGAGCAGCTGCGTGACCCATCTGAGCTCCCAGAGCTACGGAGTGGCTGAAGGAGGCTGGAAACGCAGACCTTCCAGTCATCCAGCAGACTAGACGGTACCTGAGTGACCCTCTGACCCTAAGGACTCCCTGCAGCCTGGTCCCCTGAGGTCTTCCGTAGGAATAAGATAGGGTAGAACTCCAGGAGCTGATTGCTTTTATTTATATTTTGGGCTTCTGCATCATATTTGTTTTGGGAAGAAAGGCTTCGGCAGCTAAGAAATTCAACAAACCTGGAATGAAAGGATTAAACACGGAAGTGTCAGCCCGCCCTCACCCATCCACCTCACCTCCCAGAAGAGGAAAGGGAGACACAGAAGGCTGGCCGGGGCTCAGCTGGTTGAGGTCAAGGAGACCGCTGGAAGGGAGGTCTCCCAGCGGCCGTCTCTCCAATGCCCACACCGTCTCTCTCTGCTTAGGAGGCTGCATAGAGTGTTTTTACCTTGAATCTGATTTGGAGAAATTAAGCCAATTTAAAACACACAGCTGACTGGGCTCACTGTGTCCTTATCCAAAACATCCAAGAAGACAACGGAAAATACCAGATTAATGACGTCTCCAGCAAGAAGACAACGGAAAATACCAAACTCATGACGTCTCCAGCTGGCCTGATCTTCGAGCAGATGAGCACCATTTAGAACACGGGCTGCATTGCTAAGCGGTGGAATGCTAATAAAACAAGTGCAATAAATTGCATTTTAAAAGCATCAAGGGACACTAAGATTGCTCTTTTAAGAGACCCTGTGAGGAATAGTTTGATAGAGTAAGAAGGGGGGAAAAGCATTTAACAATGGAATAAAAATCACTCATTGGAGCCTTATAAATCCAGACTGCGGTATACGGTGCTTCCTGCAAGCATATTGCTCTTTATGTGAGCTGCTGCGCCCAAACCCTCGCAGATAAATCAGCTGCAAAACTATGGCTGGAAAGCGAGACTCCCCTGCTATCAAGTCTTTCCTACCACGCAGGGCACAGCCACGTGGTGTCAGATCTGCCAATCAGATGGGTCGTCCATACGTGACTTTGATTTAGAGATGAGTTATCTGGAGAAAAAGGAAGATGTGTCTGATCCGTTTTTCTAACAATGGTTAGAGCAGACGCAACCAGGCAGCGGGTCCCTCGGGGAGCAGGCTCCGCTGTGTGGCCCTGGGAGCCGTCCCCGAGACGAGCTGGGAGAAACAATGTGAAGGCACGCGCCACCGTGTTGCGGAGGTCCGGCACACACAGGGCAGCGACCGGCCACCTTTCTTACCTGCTGGCTCACAAAAACCAATTACTAAAATTCTGTAACACACCAAAAATGTATTTTTTGCCAATCTGCAAAAAAGAAAAAAAGGTTTAATTTTGATTCGTTCACACCAGATGGCTATTGTTGGCTGGCTGTTGTCGTGGTTTTTATTTGACAGTCTAAGGGAAAACAGGTCAGTGCCCCTGACTAAATAGTCAGGTACAGCCTGTTTTAAAAGTTCTCGTGGCGCCCCGGTTGAAACGCGCTGATGCAGACTAACGGGAACAATGGCCATAAAGTTGCATGAACATCAGTCCTTTCTAACTAAGGTCAGCTTCTCTCTTCTGGGGGCATCTCCTCTGGGGTCACTGATGTCCTGTCTTTACATGCCCTGCCAGCTGTGAACTAGGCGGTCCGCCACTGCATGCTGACACATGCTTTGGACAAGAGACAGGACAACGGGGACAAGTTCAATTCTCCTCTGCTACTTTACGGTGACTACTTCAGGACTCATGTACTGGATAGATTATGATGTTTTGAACTTATTTTGCGTTCAGACAGAGATGCACGTTTGTGTAAAACACCCATTGTCTACCACTCCCGTGGAAGAACCTTTGATCTCCAGAGCCGAGGATGGGCTGACATGCTACCCATCTTAAGGCAGAGTCAGAGTTGGCTGTCATAGCATCAGTGACACGTGGGGAGCCCCGGCAAGCTGTCACTGTGCCAAGTAAGCACTTGGGGTGGAGAGTGTCATTCATTCTCCCAACAGCTCTGGGGAAGGACAGGTGACCAGACTCCTCAGTTTATGGGTGAAGAGCGGAGCACAAGAGCTGAAAGGACTTGCCCAAGGTCAAAAGCAGAGTCGGAATCTAAACCCCAGACTCTGGGCCCTCCCCAGCTGACACCACACTGAATCCTGGGGACGGAGAGGGTTGGGATAGGCCTCCCAGACCAGGCTCTGCGTCATCTGCTCCAACGGACTCCACTGCTGCTTCCCGCTCCCTCTGCTTGGTTAACCCTCTTGGACTTGACCTCAGCCTGTCCAGATTGAGCTGCTAAGCAGAGCTTTTGGCCCCATTCCTCACAGACCACCTCGCCCAATTGCTGTGGGACAGTTAGTAGCTACTGTGGACAATGTGCAGATTAAGGATCAAAATGAGAGGTGCGTGCAAACTGCAGCTCCACCACTGAGCTGCCGTGTGATTTGCTAGCAAGTCACATGCCACCCAGAGCCTGGGAGGGGGGAAGGAGGACGGGGGTAAGATTACCTTGATTTAAGGGTTAAATGAGACCAGAGACCACACGCATATAATACCAGGTCAGTATCTGGCACGCACTAGAAGCCTAATATCTGATAGCTGCTATAAACATTTTTAAAGTATATTTTATCGATTATGTTATTACAGTATCGCCACTTTTTTCCCTTTGCTCCCCTCTGCCAAGTACCCGCTTCCCTCCAGCAATCCCACCCCCCCTTAGTTCATGTCCATGGGTCATGCATGTAAGTTCTTTGACTTCACCCTTTCCTATACTATTCTTAACTTCCCCCTGTCTATTTTGTACCAGCCAATTATGCTTCTTAGTCCCTGCACCATTTCCCCATTTCTCCCCCTCCCCTCCCAGCTGATAACCCACCAAATGATCCCCATACCTATGATTCTGTTCCTATTCTGGTTGCTTAGTTGGATTTTGTTTTTATTTTTTAGATTCAGTTGTTGATAGTTGTGAGTTTGTTGTCATTTTAATGTTCATAATTTTGATCTTTTTCTTAAGTAAGTCCCTTTGACATTTCATATAATAATAGTTTGGTGATGATGAACTCCTTTAGCTTTAGCTTGTCTGGGAAGCACTTTATCTGCCCTTCCATTCTAAATGATAGCTTTGCTGGATAGAGTACTTTTGGTTTTAAGTCCTTGCTTTTCATCACTTTGAATACTTCTTGGCAGTCCCTTCTTGCCTGCAAAGTTTCTTTTGAGAAATCAGCTAAAAGTCTTACAGGTACCTTCTTGTAGGTAACTCTCTGCTTTTTTCTTGCTGCTTTTAAGATTCTCTCTTTATCTTGAACCTCTGGCATTTTAATTATGATGTGTCTTGATGTGGTCCTTTTTGGGTCTAGCTTGTTTGGGACTCTCTGTGCTTCCTGGACTTGTATGTCTATTTCCTTTGCCAAATTTGGAGTTTTCTCTCATTATTTTCTCACATAAGTTTTCAATTTCTTCCTCTTCCTCTTCTCCTCCTGGCACCCCTATGGTTTGGATGTTCGCGTGTTTAAAGTTGTCCCAGAGGTTCCTAAGATTCTCATTTTTTCCAATTCTTATTTCCTCATTCTGTACTGGTTGACTGTTTTTTTCTTCCTTATGTTCCAAATCATTGATTTGAATCCCAGTTTCCTTCCCTTCACCATTGGTTTTGTGTGTATTTTCCTTCGCTTCATTTAGCATAGCTTTCAGTTCTTCTCTTCTGTGTTTGCCATACTCAAGCATATCTGTCAAGTCTGTGAGCATCTTTATCACCAGTGTCTTGAACTCTGCATCTGTTAAGTTGGCTATCTCCTCATCGCTTAGTTCTCCCACTGGAACCTTGATCTGTTCCCCCTTTTGGGCCATACTTTTCTGTTTCCTCAACTTGACAGGCTCCTGTGTTTGTTTGCCCCTGTGTCTTAGGTAGAGCTGTAGCACCTGTTACGTTGTAAGGGGCAGAGCCTTAGGTATTCATCAGTACAGGGTGATCCGTTTCACCACGTTGTGACGCTGTATGGGTCTGAGAGGGAACAATGCTGCTTGCTCAGCACTCGCCCCTTTTCCAGGCACTTCTCCCACTTTGTATGGAACTGGCGCCTCTCTACCTGCTGCCCTGGCTGTCGTTCCCAGAGTGGGTGGGTCTGCAGACATTCTAGGACCATGGGGGCCTCTAAACAAATGGATTCTGCTGAGAGACCGGCAGTTTCTTCCTCCACCCCAACCCCCACTGGATTGCACAGTCAGAAGCAAAGAGGCTTTATTTTCCCCAGCACTGGGACCATGAGCTGTGTGGTCTGGTCTGGTGCTGAGAGCGCTCCCCAGGTGTCCCTCCTGACTTTTTAAAACATGTGACTGTGCTTTCCACCAGCCTGCCGCTGCCGCCGCTGCTGCTGCCATCACACCGTGTCCTCTCTGCCCCGGCTCCGCCCCTCCTACCTGTCTGGATGAGTATTTCTTCTTTATATCATTTTTGTTGGCCTTCCATGCAGCTCGATTTTCTGGAACTTCTGGTAGTCTCTAGTTCTGAGGTAGCTGTGTTCCTTCTTAGCTGTGGAGGGAGACCCGGTGTGTCTGTCTACGCCTCCATCGTGGCCGGAAGTCCACTATAAGCTTCTGCTGTATTGTGTTGTTTGCTTGTTGGGGGCAGTTGTGGTTGAGAGGAGCGCTCCTCAGTGGGGCCTCAGACCATCACCAACCCACAAACTGTGACCATCTGCAGTGAGCCAAGGGCTTGCCTGAGACATGCACCCACTCCTCCTCTCCCTGAGAGCGGGCCTCTGCAAGCCCCTCCAGGGCCCCTCCCAGGATGCAGCTGGACCACACGCAGTAGGTCCTCAGCACTGGCTAAGGGACGCCTCAGAATGAGGACCTGGAGTCAGTGTTGGAGGTGCACCGGGTCCAAGCAGAGCTGTGTGGGTGTTCTCTCTGCCTCTTTGGCTCCGTGGCGGGCGGGACCCAGGCTCCTGGCCTTTTCATGTAAGTTTTCGTTTTCCCTTTGGCTTCAGCGCCTTTGCAACATCTGGCTTCCGTCGCTGTGCAGATGACACTGGATCCCAAGTTCCTTGACCTCCCAAGGGCTCTGAGCATCCACCGAACTTATTAGAACTGTGCTTTCCAGGCCAGAGGAAGGAACGCACCAGCAGGGATGCGGAAGCAGCCACAACGCCCCAGAAATCAGAAATCAAGCTGAGGACTTGGAGTGGGGTCCGGGCCAAGTCCAGCCTGCCTTGGGCCATCGCAGGCCAGCTCAGCTGAGCTGAAAGTCCTCCCCAGGTCCCCATGCCCACCTCCTGCCTCCTCGCCCAGGCTCCCTGCAAGGGGCTGAGCCAGCCCTGAATGAGTGACATGTGCAGATCTTCCTGAAAACAGAAGGCCCCTCGATAAAGGACAGTTGTTTCTTTATCATCATTATCACGTTACAAGCGCATGGCTGAGTGTGCCTCACGATGCCCTCTGCAGGTGCCTAAAGCCACGCCAGCATCGCCACCACAGGGGGACAGAGGAGACGGCGGCTGGGCTCACGGTGGACCGGACGCCCAGCTCCATGCTTCCAGGCATCATCGTCTGTTTAACGATCTGAAACTTGCTTCTAAGTCACATCTTTTTCCTCTGAGCTTCAAGTTGAAGACATTGGATCCCACCGAGACCGGGGGACCCGCCAGGGCCTCCGAACGTCCCGCAGCTGCGCCGAACTGAAGCCAGTTGCGTGTGTAGCCACAGTGCAGGCAGCTCCGGAGCCCACCACTGTCTTCAGACCACCGCCCTGGGTGCTCGGGGGCAGTCCCTCAGGAAAAGCCCGCTCCACCCCACCCCAGGCCCGGGGCCCTTGCCCACCAGCCTTTTCCCTGAAAGACCCCCCCGGGCGGTGCCCTCACCCTCAATCCGTGTCCCTGTAGCTGTCTGTCCTGCTGGCCCCCCTGCCCCAGCGGCGCTGAGGCCACACTGCCTGCCCGCCACCTCTCCTCTTCTGCACTGGGAGCTTCTGGGCATCTGGGACCTTTCCTGTGCCTCTTCAAAGTCAAGGTTTTGCACGATAAATGCCTGACACATGTCCGTGAACTACAGGGATGTGTCCACGCTGTGTGCCTGAGTGCCGTGGTTTCCAAGGGGCGTCTGGAAAGGGGAGCAGGAGGTTCCGCAGAGAGAAGGAGACGGGAAAATACGCCACCGCCGGCCGTGATTACGGCCGCGTCGCCTGCCTCCTACCTCCAGGGTCCCGAACAGTGACAAGAACAGACTTCTGCCCTGCCGGGTGCTCCCTCGGTGAGAATTCAGCAGCGCTGCCTGTCCCTGGGTGGCCTCCCGAGTCTGCGTCTGGGAAAGCTCCCCGCAGCCCCCCGGGAAGCCGCACGGAGCCGCAGGCTCTCCGGGGGTGTCCCGGCTTCATCGGGGACCAGAATCTGGCTCCCGCAGCATCGACCGTGTCTGCAGCCTGCCCCCCCGATTCTGTCTGACCCTCGCAAGGAGACGGCCTCGGCGTGGGGCTCCAGCAGGAGCGCCTCCCACTGCGTCGGAGTTCGGCAGTCGCAGGCCGAGCCCTGGGAGCCCCCTGTCCTGGGGGCGGGACCCGTGGGTGGCAGAGAGGAGGCGGGTGCCTGCCCAGCAATGAAGCGTGTGGGTACCGGTGAAAAGGGTGAGAATTCCACCGCCTACCTTGGCTCGCACCTTCCCGAAGCCACGCCCACGACACCTCTTGTTTCTCTAACTAGGCAAGCCTTGCATTTTCTGTCTCTTGGAACCCCAAGACGCGCTCCGGTGCAGGGGACACTTCTAAAATGAAACGAGACCAGCTGGGATTATCTCCTTATTTCTGTCTCTGCTCTTGTCTCACTCTTCAAGATGCAAACCCTGGGAGGTTAGCCAGGCGTGAGCCCACCCTTTGCAGGGGGAGGGCAGACACCTTCATGTACAGTCCCCCAAATGGGGAAGGAGTTCCTGAAAAAGAATTAAATTTGTTGTCAGCTAAAGTGGCAATCAAAACAGAGCTATCGGGTTGGCCAAAACGTCCATTACATTATTTATGTAAGATAAAAGACACATTTTTTATTTTCACCAACAACTTTATTGATTGGGATATTTTGAGTATGTCGGCTCTCTCCCGCTATGGGCTTCTAGCAGGTAGAGGCGGGGGCGCTGTTAAACATCTTCTAACGCATAAGACGGCCCCACAGCAAAGAATTGTTTGGCCAAAATGTCAGTAGTGCCCAGAAACCTCACAAACCACGTTTGACACGTCCGATCAGTCACAGCACCTTCTCCACACACGGCACAAAGCTTTATTAGCCTTTCTGTTGCATTTTTACCTTTCTTGAAGTAATAAAGCATGATGCGCAGAAAACGTTGCGTATTTTCTTCCAGCTTCAATATTAAAATGGGTGCACAAAAAATTCATCGATTTTGACAAGTTTTTTTTTAAAAATACATGCTGATATGACAGCTGTCACAATACAATCTAACAAAATTGTTTAAAATGACATTAAAGACAGAGAAGCACTACTAGAGCTATTGAACAGAAAAACCGTAACGGACTTTTTGGCCAGCCCAGTGCAATAAAGAGGAGTCTCTGCTTCTAATTCCTGACCCTTCCAGACGGCCCTCACCTGGAACTAGGTGGGACCCGTCTTTGCCTCCCTCCCCACATGGACACGGACGTGCCTTCATTCACATATCTGCTGAGTCTTCCTAGCACCGGGGATCTGTTTCATATCTGAGCCTCTTTCCAGCGACGCTCTCTCCACCCCCTCCTGCCCAGCCAAGCAGATTTCTTTGTCCCAGGAAGGTGCTTCTAATGACTGCCCCGCCCATCAAACAAGGCTGACAGCAGCCATTGCTTCCTGCAGCAGGCAGTCTTCATGCAGTGGCCAAGGACAGGTGGGTGGAAGGCACTGTGGCCTTGTGGCCATTGTTTCTGTCCTGTCCACGCTTGCACACTCCCAGGGACAGCGGACTCACTCACAAGCAGCCTGTGCCACCATCAGAGCTCTCTAAAGCTATGGCTCCCTCTACGGGGACTGAGCGGAGCTTGGCGCAGAGAAATTCCTGTTTTCTGTGGCCACCCAATCACCAGCGGCTCCAAGCATGGCTTTGAGGAGCTGGGTCACACTGTCCTACTGCAAACGAAGCCTCCGGTACGATCTGTCTCTAGGCCAGCTCTCTCCCATCTATTACAAAAGCAATGAATTTTTCAAGCATAAGTCTAGGATTTTGCGATGATCCCTGTGAAATCCCAGGGAGATTTTTATTCATGAAATCTGTCTGTTTTCTTTGGGGCTGTATGTTGATGCTGGAGAAAGGATTTGAGACCTGGAAAGAGACGGCCCGCTTCCCATCTTGTAGCCCACCTGCGTCAGCTCACTAGCTGTGTGACCTTGGGGAAGTTTCTTATACACTGAGCCTCAATTCCGTCCACCCCAAAAGGGGGAGGATGGTAAAAATCCACTTGCTTTATGAATGCTCTGCAGAGTCAGTAAATGAAAACAGAGCGTGTAAAGGACTTCCCAGGTTTCCCAGCTCTGGACAGGCGCCCCGCGAAAGAGAGCGCACTCACCTGGCGGGGATCTCAGGCGCGTGAAAACACTTGCAGGTCTGGAAGCCCCGTGCTTTCTCACGGCATTGCCCTGCACGGTTTCCCTGAGGAAGGCGAGAAGCCTGGGTCCTGTGTGAGCTGCCTCATGGCTGATCCAGAAGGCTGTCGAGATGATTTTGCCTGCATTCGTGTCTGGGGAAGGACAGGGTTTCGGACATGATGCGTGAGATGTCCAGGCTGTGTCCTGTATGGAGCAGAACACCCCCCACGCCAGCATGGCCTCTCACCCCGGAGGCCAGGACGGGAGAGGCTGGCCTTTGCACCCAGGGAGACCTGAATTCAAATCCCACCTCCACCCTCACTCACACTCAGGTTCTTCTCCCACCTGGACCATGACTTCTGCCTCCTCGTCCTAATTTTTTGAAGAGCTTGGTTTTCTTCTCTTTTAAAATTCCATCTACCCAGAAACTCACAGAGGGCCCCCTACCCGCCCACCCCCCCGCCAGGAATACCGGTTATTTTTTCTATCGTCCCCAAACTACAGTGTTCTGCCACCAGCCACACAGCATTGAAAGGGCCTATTCAGTTTCCGTCTTCCCGACCACCTGGGAGCACCTTGAGGGGAGGGACAGAGGCTCATTCATCAGCGTGTCCAGCGGCCGGAAGGATGCCAGGCACTGTGACGTCTGCCAAGGTATTTGCTGAATTAATTCATTAAAAATAAAAACGGAATCGAGACCAACTGGCTGGGTACTAGGAGCGGCTGGAGACTGGGGAAACAAGGCAGGGACCTGGCGGGCCGGAAAGAAGCCTGGATAGGTGAGACCCAGGTTCGAGTCCCGGCCCCCCCCCACGGAACGCTTGGGCCTTGAGAGGCATCAACACTGCTGTCCGGACTGGATCACCGCTAAGGTCCCTCCCACTTGTGACACACTCCATGGACGGAGTCGGGCTCCCAAGCCCCCATCTTCCCTGGAGCTCGGGGCCAGGCCTGTGTACAATGGAACAGACCTCCGGGATGAGCCTCTAACTAGGCCGCCATCGAAGACAAAGAGGAGAACTGTTTTTAAAAGCGACATGTGCCTTGTTACCTGTGGGTTTTCCACCTCATCTGTTTGCCTCCGAGCGATGGGAGGCATTTATTCTGCACCAGCAACACTGAGAAGTCTGAGAGGAAATGAAATTGCCGCAGACATGACAAACCACGGTGACATAGTTACAGACCGCTGTCCTGAGAGCCGCCTGAGGGGCTAAAGTCCGCGGTGCGTAGTGCTTGCACAGAGGAAATGGGGAAAGGAGGGAAGGAGGGAGGAGGAAGGAGGGAAGGAGGGAGGAAGGAGGGAAGGAAGGAAGGAGGGAAGGAAGGAAGGAAGGAGGGAAGGAAGGAAGGAGGGAAGGAAGGAAGGAGGGAAGGAAGAGGGGGAGAGGGCGGGATGGTGGCAGGGAATGAAAATAGACACCGTGTATCAGGGACGGCCCGCGCACCAAGCAATGGGCCAGCCTCCTTACCAGTTCGATGTCACTTAGGTCTTCCGAGATGCCTGAGGTTATGGTTAAATTCCGGTTATCGAGGAGAAAGGGAGCTCCTCAGCCCGCAGCACAGCAGGGAAAAGGAGTTGAATGGCCCTGCAGAACCCCGGGAAGCCACGTGCAGGGCACCCCGTGCTTAGAAGGAAGGGGGAGGCCAGGAACAGGGACCGGCTGGAAGTCTGTATACAGAGAATTAAACCCCCACCCACCCAGGGCCCGACCTGCCCCTGCACAGCCACACAAGGGCAAGGACCTTCTGCAGAGTTCCAGAACTGTCCTCCCTGGGGCGTTCCCCTCTGTGGCTCACCGCCCGGAGAGTTTCAGCCACCCTGGCCTCCACCGACCCTCAATTCTATCTCTGGACTCAGGGGCTCCCCTTCCCCCAGGGCCATGGCCTGGAAACTTCCCAAGGCAAGACACAGCAGTACTCATATTAGCTCCTTTGTTTCTCTCCTCTCGGGGACCGCTGTCCTGCGCAGCCTGCTTTCCAGTGTCTGAAAACTGTTACTTCCGATATTTTGTCCAGTTGTTTAATTTTTTTAAGTGGGAGGACAAATCTGGTCCCTGTTACTCCATCACAGCTGGAAGTAGAAATCCTTTTCCTTCCTTAAAACTTGCCATAGCTTCCAAACACCTTCAGAAGTAAAGCTCCAGCCACTCAGAGTGGCATGTTGGAGCCTAGGTGGCCTGGCTTCCGATTATCCGCCCGGTCTCATAGCCTGTCCCCCCTCACCCCCACCGTGGACTGCAGCCATGCACAGTCATTCAGGGCTCCCGGACCGGCCGGGACAGTCTGTTCCTCTGTGCTCTGGCTGGGCGACTCCCTGGGCCCTGAAGGACCTGCACTCGTGAGCCTGGGCTTCCTCCTTCAAGCGCCCGCTCACCTGCGGCTCCTTTCAAGCTCTGCCCGCACCCTCCCCTATGGGAAGAAGGAATGGGTTCTAAGCGCACCCACCAGAGACTGGGGTTCGCTGACCAACTAGGTAGTCGACAGGGACCCTGGGAAATGTAAGTGATCATGCAAGGCCCTATTTTGGCCTCACCTCTTTGTGGACAAAGAACGTGGTCTCCAGGTGTTGGGATCTGGGGTTCCTGCTCTGCTCTAAGCATCCCCAGGGCAGCCCTGACATGTAATGGCAGCCTCCCCCCCAAGTCTCAACTCCCCCAGCTGCTGAACCCTACTCCCAACGGGAACCACCTGCTGTCCCTCTTTGCTTGGCTAGCAGGTGACAATTCCACTGCACTTCTTGGCTTGACCTCTGGGCTGCAAGGTAGCACCAGCGGAGACAAAGGCAATCCAATGCTTTGATATCTCATTGCAAGAAAGCAAAGTTATTCACAACCCTGTGGCTGAGGAGGGCAGGCTTGCGAAAGGGGCAGGGGCAGGCTCCCCCATGGCCCTTGGAGATCCCTCTTCCCCAAGGACACACTTTAATTTTCAAGTCTAGGAAGAGAAAAGCACTGAGGGAGACCACAGCTCCTTCCTTCCTGCAGGAGGAGATTCACAGTGGCTGGGCCACCAAGTCCCCACATTCGTGGGCTTCCAGGATAGAGGAGACAGAGGGGGCAGGACCGGCATGTTCAAACCACTCCTCTGCCCGTGAGTGACCCTGTGGCCTCTGCAAGTCCCCTCACTCCTGTGTCCTCCCCACTGAGCAATGGGGACTCAGACCTGATGATCGTGGAGGCCACAGCCAACCGTAATGTGTGTGAGAGCTTTGAGCTCTTGTCCATCTCTGCGATGCTGCCCTTCGTTGGTAAAGGGGGTTTTCCTGACACCCTGCCAAACTGCAGAAAGGAGTTTATGCTTCAGCCGTAGGCCATGACCTCAAGCCCTCAGGCCCCAGACCCCGCACTTGCGGCCTCTTCCACCCTCTTCCCCCACGCAGTGAGCCATCTGGGGCAGGGCTTGTCCCACAGCGTCTTCATCTACTCTGCTGGTGGCCTTCACGGTCTCAGGGCCCCTCCTGGGGCCTGGCCAAAGCATATTCCAGGCTAGGGAACTGGGAGAAGCTGGAGCATCCACAGGGCACCCAAGCCTTCCCTTCCTTCTCCAACTCAGCCCTCCAGGGCCCCAGCGGTCAAGGTCACCAGGTGTCCGCGTGGCTAGTCCTTGGATAAACGGAGCCGCCGCCCAGTTGGCTCTCATCCTTGTGTTGCCGCTCCTCTTGGTCTGGATCTCCAGAGGACAGGAGAAGTGAGTCTGCATCCCCACCCTGAACTCCTAGTCAGACAAAGGAACTCACTGTACAGACCGAGAGGAAGACATGGAAGTAAATACCACGGCGTGCTCCGCATGAGCCCTCAGTGGGTGCGCGCTACAGCAAACGTCACCCACGTGCAAGCAAACGCACCGAGCCCTTAAGGAGCCCAGGGAGAAGCTGATGGGCTCTCTGGGAGACCTTCCCAGGGAAGCGCCTGACCCCGCCCCTGACAGTCACCCTGAAACGTCATTTTCGTGATTGCCTTCCAATCACGGTGACTCAGCCAAGCAACGCAGGCCCTGTAGAAGTATTCTGACGGCATCCTGCTTTGGAGAGCCTGGCAGTTGTTGAGATGGAAGGAGCCATCCAGAGGTCCTGTCAGGCAGCCAGGGAGTCCCCCAGAGGCCATGACACCGGGAAGCAACAGAGGAGACATTAGAAGAGCCAAGGACCCCGGCCTGGGGCTCCCTGTGTCTTTGATTAAGGCAGGCCAGGCTTGTCCTCACCACCCTCGAAAGCGTGCCTTCTGCACATCCAGGGCCTGGGGCTCCAAACAAGGAGGTTGTTCAAAGGTAGATTAAAAGGCATAAAAATAGTACTAGATTCACGGCGCAGGGAGGCCTGTCAGCACCGGGCACACAGAGGGAACGGCTTTCAGGCCATCATCAAAACGAGTTGTCACTGTCTGCCGGGACGGCGCCGTGCCCCCTGGAAAGACCAGACCCGGGACTATTGTGTGTGTCAAAAATACTTCTGAAGAAGCTGCAGAAATCAGAAGGTGCCAATGTGCTGAAGCCCGGAAGCAGAAGAAAGGAGAGAAAGAAAAAGCACCCGTAACCTCATCACGTAGGGGAAGCCGGTGAACGCGGAACAGCACCTCCGAGCAGGATGGAGGAGGGGCGGGTGGTGGAAAGGAGAGGAATCGGAAGGCTGAGTTTGGTCCCAGCTCCGTCACCAGGGAGGCCCTTGCTTTTATTGAGCTTCTAAGTACTGCGCTAGGCACGCGAACTGTGACGATACCCAGTGTAAACAACAGTTGCTTGAGGGAGCTGCGTGGCCTTGAAGATGTCACTGGGCCTCTCAGAACCTCAGTTTCTTCTTCTGGAAAATACAGGGTAACCATCCATACCTCCCACGTTCCCTGGGGCTGCCGGAACAAAGTGCCACACAGCGGGTGGCGTCAACAACAGGAGTTTACTTCCTTACACGTCTAGAGGACAGGAGTCTGAGATCAAGGTGTCAGCAGGGTGGGTTCCTTCTGAGGCCTCTGTCCTTGGCTTGTAGGCGGCCGTCTTCTCCCTGGGTCCTCACGTGGCTGTCCCTCTGTGGGTGTCTGTGTCCTAGTCTCCTATTCTTATAAGGACACCGGCCATCTGGGTTAGGTCTCACCCATAGGACCTCATTTTACAGCAATTATCTCTTTATAGGTCCTATCCACCATCACACCGTGAGATCCTGGATCTTAGGACTCAATATAGCACTTTCAGGGGACACCGTTCAGCCCATGTCAGAAGAATAGGTGAGAACGCGGATGAAAACACTAAGCCCCTAAGAAGGGGTCAGCGTATGGTGGTCGAATTTAAAGAAAAGTCACTGAATAGTCAAAATCATGACTTACTGAAATCATATGCCGCTGGCCGCTGGGGTGGGTACTTTAGCCCATAAACTATCTAACTGAAACTCGCGTGACAAATCAATGACTTGGGTAGTATTCTAATCTCCGTCTGATGAACAGACAGACCTTGGCCAATGTCAGTCACATAATAAATATGAAGCCAGAATCCAAAACTCCATCTGTCTGGTTCCAAAACCCAGAGGTCCTCATGGTTCCATGTTAGAATCTGAAAGGTGACCCAGCATCAAGCCCTTCGCCTCTCCCCAAGCCTGTTTTCCATGCCTGAGCCCCTCGGACACATCTTGCCAATCGAACAACCTGCTCCTATTTGCACTCTTCTGGTGACGGGGAGCTCACTACCGCTGAGGCAGCCTGTCCGATTTCTGGACATCTCGAACAGCTTATAAAAGCCCTCCCTCCTCCGGGCAAATGGATTGATTTCAGATTCAAAATCGGTCCTGAGTAGACCCATTCTCAACTGTCACTGCCAGGGAAGGAATCCTTGACAAGTTCCCATCACTTTTAGAGATGAAACAGGCATGACTCCTCCTCCTTCCAGACCGCCAACAGTGTGAAAGGGAATCAGGACGGAAAACAGAAACTGCTTTTCTCTCTCCTTGCTAACACCGTCAGCGGGGAACGGGCCGGCTGAGCGCGATCTGCAGTCGGGGCTGAATTTATACTCATTCCGGTGTCACCGGACTGTGCTTTCCTGGGTTTCCTTCTGATCAATGTGCTCATTAGAGCACCTGGGCTCAACCACAGGTTCACCTTACTGCTTGTCACCCTCGGGTTTCGATAACACAGGCTCCGAGACTCTAACGAGCTGCCGAAAAATGAAAAGAAGAAAAGCTCTTTCTTGCCCTCCTTGCAGAGAGTCCTGAAACTGTTTCTCTTCGTCCTTTAATAATGGTTGGGTTGCCTGTAACAATTTTATGTAGGAGCTTTGCGGGGCACAGAGTGGGAGAAGGAGGCTGGGAGAATATTCACAGACGGCAGCAGCTGCCCGTGTGTGCTGGTTCCAAAGCAGTGGGAAATTGGAACAACATGTACGTCTGTCTTTCTGAGCTTGAAAGATTTGTTTGGACACTTGCAATGGAAGCGTGTTTGCCTAACGTTGACTGCATCCCTTTATTTTTCTCTTACGGGCGTGTTTACACGTTTGCAGTTCCCTCTTAGAATTCGTCCCCGCACTCACGCATCCTCACGGGTCCGACCCCGGTGGGTATGTCGGGTTCTGACTGCACTTCGCACGGAGCAAGCTATCGGAGGTTCCTTAGACGTTGTTTCACTTCTTGGAATTAGCATCCTGTTATGACATAATTTGTGAAGGAGAGGTTCTTAACCACTTCTTCCCCACTTCGCCACCAGCCCATAATTATATATAAGACAACAAGAACTATCGCCATATATTTTGCTGTTTTCTTTAATTAAGTGATTTCTTTATGTGTGAGCCCCATGGATTGTTCACTGGATCAAAGTCCAGGAATGATCTTATGACTGGCTGCCTACGCCGGGTGTGCATTTTTTTAAAAAACAGCGTAGCCCTTTATAACCATCAGTATGTGTAACGTACTGTTTTTACCACCACGGGACTAGCACCACATGCTTAATATTTCATACCTCGTGGGCTTTACCCCGCGGTCTTCGCATTGGTACATGTATTTAACTTGTATAGGCAAATACTAATCACCCTCCAATGCCTTCATCGTCTATTTCTAAATAGTACAGACGCCCACTTTGTCACCTGAAACCGGACCCCCGCCGGATCGCAGCTGCCCACCTCAGCTGTCGTGGTCCTTCCTTTACCCTGCTCAGTAGCTGATGGCGTTGCGCTCGTCTTTGCAGTGAGCCTTTCGGGGTGGGCGAGCCGGCCGGGGGATTCAGAAGCGGCCTGTCTGCCCTGGGGGTTCCCTGCCTGAGCAGCTGCAAAGGCCATGCTTGTTTAAGTGAGGGAAGCGGAGGCCTGAGCCGGCAGACTGTCTTTCCCTGAGTGGGAGGGCGGGCCCAGAGCTGCTTCTCCCCGACACTCAACGCGTGCTCTGTTCTCGTCCCCAAGACTGTAACCGCACGGTTCAGTGGCCAGGCCGGACAAGTGCCGGGTTCTCACACTGCTACTCCAGGTCTTGGGTTTCAGCAAAGGTGGGGAAGGATCAGGAATGGTTTTCAATCACATGGGCAGGGAAGTAATTCTATGGACTCTTTGGGTGCCATTTAACAGTGACTTTGACTGACCTATCCCTGAGCCTCCCCTCGGTCAGAATAATAACTAAAACCCACTGCATGTCCCTGTGCCCAAGCTCCGTGCTGAATGCCTTGCAGGTCCTTTCTCAGTATCACTCCCGTCCCATTTTATAGACATGGCAGCTGAGGGTTATAGAGTTTAAGAAACTTACCTAAGGCCCTGGTCAGCGTGGCTCAGTTGGTTGGAGTGTTGTCTCGTAAACCGAAAGGTTGCTGGTTCGATTCCTGGTCAGGGCATACACTTAGGTTATGGGTTTTGTCCCCAGTTGGGGTGCATAGAAGAGGCAACCAATCGATGTTTCTCTCCCTTTCTCTCTCCCTCCCTTCCCCTCTCTCTAAAATCAGTGAGCATGTCCTTGGGTGGGGAAAAAACAAAAACTTACCTAAGGCCATGCTGGTAGCATGTGGTGGGGCTGGAAGCTAAATGCTCCTCTTGCCCATTGCAAAGTCTGTCATTCTTACATGCCCCCATCTGGGGACCTGGCCCGAAACCCAGGTATGTACCCTGACTTGGAATTGAACGAGTGACCCTTTGGCGTACAGGCAGGTGCTCAATCCATTGAGCCACACCAGCCGGGACAACTCTGTCCCTCTTACCTGCGGTCTCCCGAATGGAATCTGTTGGTTAAGGCGGGTGGAACCGATGTTAAGTTCCGAGTTTTGATAAGTGCACTACAGTTACATGGACCTGAGCTATTTAGCGAAAGCTGGGAGAAGAGTACAGAGGAACACACCATAGTATCTTTGCAACTTTTCTGTATATCTAAAAATATTCCAAAATAAAGTTTCAAATAGAAAAATAAGCAGCTTTCCTAAGCCCATGGAAATTTCCTCATAACATACAATCACCCCAAAAGGGGTCCAGAAGAATATTTGGGGACCACCCTTTATTCTAAACCACTTGTAGCCGTTATTCGTGGAAACCCGTGCCCCCCCTGCACACACACGTGTGTACACACACGCACACGCACACACGCTATGAGCTGCTGTAACTGGTCCCAAACATACAACACTCTCTCTGCAGGCTGACAGCAGCATGGAGTTCTTGTGTGGCCGCTTGTTAGGGGGCAATTGTCCCAGGTTTTTGTCTCTGTTTATTCTTCCTTTATAGGGGCCTCAATGTTGCCGCTGAATCTCAGAACGACACTCTTTCCATTTAAAGAAGAAGGGGAGGGGAACATGGAACAACACGCACTGGTACATACTGTAATTATCATTCGGGAGAATCGCAGGGACGGGGACATTAGCTAATGGGAGTCAGCAGCTGCCTGCTCAGTGACAGCCACCCTCACCAGTGCGGAGGTGTCTGGTGCTAATTGCTCATTTAGTCTATCTGTCTGATGTCAGAGAGGAATCCACTGGGTCGGGCAGGGACCGAGGCTGCTTTTCCGTTCAACACGGCTCAGAGTTGGTGTGCCCTCAATGTGGCGTTGGCTGGAAAGGGGGGGACGCGTTACACACGACCGCCATGATTTCATTGACGTAACGTGTGCCTCGATCCACTGAGATTTTCCGAAGGGAGAAGGCGCAATGAAAACCGGTAACGAAATGACCATGCAGGGGAAAACTAACCCCGTTCCAGACAGCGGTAGGCACTCCACTATGTCAACCTGCTGGGAAGGAGTATGAGGCACCTTTTGTATATGGGGTTCAGGGCTCTGGATGGCTTGTCAAGGTTCCCCCGAAAGTGTGGCTGGCACAGACTTCCGATCTCCAGCCCAGCCTCGGCACCGCACCGGAGCCCTTCTTACGGATCAGCCATCACGCTCGGCACCCTGCGGGCCAAGATGATTTTTTGAAGCATTTGTTAATTTCTGTACACCCCTTCATTCCAAAAGGAACTGAGATGCCTTATGGAGGCGCGATACAACTGGACAGAAACCCAGTGGCACTCCCCAAAATATCTGGTATCAGGTGGGTGCTGGAGATGTCTTAAGCATTTAGCGGTCAGTATTGCAAGATCCACAAGGTCCTTAAGAAAAACCAGGCAGGAGGTAGGATAGAGGAGGGGGCGGCAAGGGCAGCAGGCAGGGAGACCCTGGGCAGGGTGACCTCAGTGAGCAGGGTCAGAAGTTAGGGTGTCAGACAGAAACTGAAAGTCTCTGAAGTCTGGTTCTAGGGAGGCCCTCTGAGGGCAAGACAGCGGCCTGGCGGGTTGAGGTCCACCTACCCCGTGGTGAGTAATGTCTTTGACTTAAGGTCAATGGGTTGGAGGTGTCCACCAATCCGCAAAGTACCTTGACAGCAGCAGCTAGATTAGGTCCAGTTAAAGAACTGGGTCCTACAGCTTAGCCACGCGGACACACGGAGCTGACATCGCAGGGGAGCAACGTAACGAACTCCCAGGCCTAGAGAGGATGTTTATCAGAGTTTATCTGAGTTAAACTGATGATATTGCTGGAAAGCAAGATCTTAAGTGCTCTGGAGAATGACAGTTCTGCAGTTTCCTTTATGCGTTTGGCATTCAGGAGGGAACGTCAGGAAGATTTGTAAGGAAGACGAGGAGGTGGGAGAAAACAAGGAGGGAAATCTCTGTATTGGATTGCAGGGTAGTTAACGGGAGCACGTGTTCCCTTGGGGGCGGCCACACCTCCGATGGGTCCACAAAAGAGGGTTACTCTGGAATTCCGAAGGTGTGCGAACCCAGGTGCGTGGAAGCAATGGACAGGGCTGGCGGAATAGTAGACGAAGATAAGCCTCTTACTAAAGAAGTTACAGGCCTGGGGTGTGACTCCTCACCGTGACCTGCCCTGTTAGGAGTTTCTGACCAGATCACCCTGTGAGGTTACTTTTGGTGTGTCATATTCATGACCCAATCACATATGCCTGTTTCAATATGTATGTCTAATGTTACATCTGCCTGTGTCCAAGAGCAGAAAACCATCCACAGCTCTCCCCCTGCCTGGGAAGCCCCATTAATGCTTTACAGGGAGGACGGCCCCTCGGTCAGAGGCTCAGGAGCAGCTTAGCAGGCCCTCTGCCCCATCCGTCCCGTGGGACTGCAGTCACAGGCGCCTGCGTCTCCACAGCAGAGGCGCATCGGCTCCGACGACTTTTGGGCCAAAGAGAAGCATTTGCAAAGCCTAGTGATGGCACCACACACACAAAGCTTGTTTAGAAATCCATTTGTCTCCTGCAGATGGCATACTGCAAAAGAAACGAGAACCCAGCGGGACGCCTGCCCGCGGCACTGCCGATGACTTGCTTCCGTGTGCTGCGACACGTGAGGTGGGGACGCGTGCACGGTTGAGGGCCAGGTGGCTTCCGCTCCAGGACAGCGACCGCATCGCCAGGCCCACCTTCTCCCCGGGGCGCACGCATGTACAGGTTGTGCTGAGTGCAAACACGGCTTGTGGGAGGAGCAAGGGGATCCAGACCTGGGTGACACCAGGGGTGGGCCACAGCCTGATGGGGCTGGAGTGACAATCAGCAAAATGCTGGACACACTGTCCCTGCAGACGCTGCTGCGCTGCCCCCGCGTCCCCAGATGCGGAGAACAGCCGGGACCTGGTGATTTCCCCGTGGAAGCCAGTGTGAGATGGGTGTGCCGCTCCCCCCTCTCGCCCACAGATGCCCGCAGCAGGGACAGGGCTGCCAGCCAACCGGCCTTCCCAGGAAGAAAGTGGCGTGAAAGTGCTGGGCATGGATGTTTTTACTGGGGAGTGGGCGCGTAACTCCCATCGCGTCGGAGCACGAAAGCAGCGCCGCTGTCCCTCTGGCTCGGTCTCGGCCTCACTGTAGGCGTCAGCTGCAGCTGGGGGGTGCGTTTCTGGGGGAACTTCGGCTCGCTTTGTGCCAGCACACTCTGGCCTCGAGCACGCACCGTGACCACACTTCGCAGGTGGCCGCCTCCCGCAGCGACACTCTCCTGGTCTGTGCACAGCGTAGCTCATCACAGCCGATGAGGCATGTTAGGCCACCGTGCAAAGTCACAGAGGTTTCCAAATACTGAGTTTTACTCGTCTCTTCTACTAAGTGCCCCTGGGGCGGGTGTTGGCCGTGAACTCTGCCTCACGCTGTCTTCACGCGGGGCGGGCGGAGGCAGACGGCGCAGCCGCTGCCTGATTCATGACCAGTGACTGGCAGGAGAAGAAAACAGGAGGGTTTGCTCACTGGGGCGTACAGCTCCCACCCAGGTGTAACATTGTCACTTTTGTTCCCGGTATTGACCAAAGCCAATCACGTGGCCACCTGAAGAAGGTAGGAGTGCAATCTTACCGGAGGGCAGAGAGCTGAAAATAATTGTAAAGAATGCTAATTACCACCAAACCCATTTACAACCCTCTCTTCCAGGCCCCTGAGGAAGCTGCTTTGGAACTGTTGCCAGGGAACAGGGGGTTGCTGAACGAACTCCAAAAGAGCCCAGAGGCTTTGCTAGAGATAAATGATAAAGATTGATTCACGGGTCTGAGTTTGCAAGGGAACACAGAGAGGCAAAAACCCGGGAGTGCTCGGAAGCAGAAAGAAGAGTTAGGAGCTCCTGTAGGAGAAAGTCCATTCTTGCCAATGGTCATTCCCGCATCCTTAGCCCCAGGATCTGTCCGGGACAGGTAGCAGTCAGGTACCAGGAGCTCTAGATGACGGCCGTCAGCGGGGTGTCGGGTGGTCTAGATCATGAGTCTTTTAGGAGGGAACCAGAGGGTAGTCTGAGGCCTGAGGAGTACCCAGGCAGGTTCCCAGGCCGATTAGAATGAGAATAATCTTTTCTCATGCCTCAGCCTTCATAATACTAATGATTTTAGCAGCTTGCTTAAAATGACTCCATTTTACATACTCCCTACTGTTTCCTTGGGGTGTGAAGTGAACATTCAGTGGATGATTGATTTTTTGCTATTCTCAGGTATAATAAATATATTGATATTTGGTGACTTGTGGCCTGCACTTTATTATTTTGTTAGTATTTTAATATAGATATATACATTTTAAATACTTAGAAATATTTTAGTTATAGATATGTGTGTATGTATAGGTATATTTAAATTTTATTTTTATTTGACTGACTTAAGTTAGATGTTGAGGAGAAACAAAGTCTGCCACACCAAATTATGCCTCTTTGGTATATTGATTATTTTAAGCTGGTTATTGTTAAAAAGCAAAAAACTAAGAGAGAATCTTTGACCTTCTCTCTTACCTGCCTAATGGGATTTATTTATTTTTAAGATTTTACTCAGTTATTTTTTAGAAAGAGGGGAAGGGAGGAAGAAAGAGAGGGAGAGAAACATCAATGTGTGGTTGCCTCTCACTCGCGCCCCCAACCGGGGACCTGGCCCGAAACCCAGGCACGTGCCCTGCCTGGGAATGTGAACCGGCAACCTTTCGGTTTGCAGGGTGACTCCCAGCCCTGCACACTGAGCCATACCGGTCAGGGCTGCCTAATGGAATTCAGAGAGAAAAACGGGCTTCAAGAGAGCTGTCCTCTTAGCATAACACGAACTAGGTGTGACCGACAGGAACCAGGCAAAGTCTGTGAGAGTCTCCTCTGTGTCCACTGTTTCTGGGTGGCCGGCAAGAATCTCTCTACCACGTGTTTGCTCCGTCTTATCTACCTGTGCACTGCCCACTTTCACTTCCGAGCGCCAGACGCCTGCCTCCTCCTGATCCAGAACGGCACGTGAGCCAGCCTCAACTCCCCAGTGCAAGTTGGGTCCCACACTCTTATGGGGTCCCCATAGGCACATATGTAATCAAGTTGATCATTTTCTCCTGTTTCTCTGTCTCATGCCAATCTGATTGACAGTTCAGCCAGAAAACTAGAAGGAGCCAAGGAAAATTATGTTTTCTCCCCACGCTGTTAGGCGTTCAGCTTTCACCTCCAAGGCTGCAGTCACCTTGGCTTGGCTGGTTGTGTGTTTGTTTTTTCCTATCAAGCCCTTTGTTCTGTCATCACACATTTGCCTCTCATGAGTGAAGTTATGACCCATTTTCTGGGGTTCAGAAAAGACCACCATATTTTCCAGCACAGAAATTCTCGGGGACGAGTGTCTGGGGTGGATGTGGGGAGGTGTCCTGGGGCTGAGACCCCGCTCCACCCTAGGCATGACTATGGAATTGGATTTCACAGAAAGCAGGAAAAAAATCATTCATCCAATTACTCTCTATCTATTACCCGCTGTTCCCTGGACACCGTTCAGGAGCTTCCCCTTCTGGGACCTGGGACAAAGGTCTTACGGTGGAACATCGCTTCTCAAGGGCCAGACGCAGACCGAAAGAGAGAGGGGCGAGCTCAAAAGGGAAATAGCCAGCAAGGCCAGCATCCAGACCAGGCGGCGGCAAGGGCTCGATGCCAGACGTTCCCAGCATGCCTGGCGCTGCACGAGGGGAAGTGGAAGAGCAAGGCCTCCGTGGGGGACGCAGAACTGTCCTGGAAAGCACCCTGGTTCCTCGGGTGGCCACTGAGGCTCAAATGGGTGGTCTTCTGCACCCACTCATGATGCCAGGGCCACAAAGGTCATGGGGCTGGTTGTGGGGTCAGGGGGTCAGAATCCGAGGTGCTGCCTGGGTGGCGGGGGAGGGCTCCGGCCCAGGATGCCCCCCCCGGAATCCGCCCTAGACACTTGCCCCCACGCCAGGGCCACGCAGGATCATCCTCCCACCCCTTGTTCCTGCTGTCTCCAATGTGACCCCGAAACGCCCACTCTCAAAGTCTGCCCGCTGGTGATTCGGGACCACCTTCCGAGGCTGGAGCAGGAAAGTCCTTCATCGAAGAGGAGAAATGCTTGTGTTGGTCTTTCTCGCGCTCAATACCTGAATGCATGTCGCTAAAATCCCCGGGACAGGAGACGTCTCGGAAACAGGCTCACTTATGGTTTCCAGCTGGTGCTATACTTCCATTTCCCTGACACCGTAATTAGGGGAAACGGTTACCTGCTTGCCAAACGCCTTGTGCTCTGGACGGAAGGCGCCCAGGGCCTGGGCTGTCTGCTGGCGTGGCGTGGCACCATCAAGGGGCGTCTCCGAGGCTATTTCTTCAGCTGTGGAATGGAAAACGAGGCAGAGGATGAGTTAAAAGTTGGCAGAGTTCTCTCTGGCTCTCTTTAAATGACACCCTTTTACTAAATGCCATGATTTGACATTTTATGTCAGTTTGGAGTACTTTAAAGAAATACAAGACCATATCTTCCTCGAGGACAAGGGATCTCTTGTTTCAAGCATCCACCTGTGATCTCCCAGAATTTAAGACACATGGTCGATATTTTTTAAATAGTCAGATTGTGACTGGATGCAAAGGACCAGCCATTCTGGGCTTAAGGGTCCTTAGCTCTTGTCAGTCTTACTTCCGTATTCTGACTCATTTGTAATAACAGCAGCTTGTGAGCACTTGCTGTGTGCCAGGCATTGTTCTAACAGGTTACAAGCTCCAAACATCCTCGTAATAACTCGGTGAACTGGTGCTGTTACCATTTCCCATTTTATAGATGAGTCAACTGAGGCCCAGCAAGGCAAATGCCCGCCCACTGTCCAGAAGCTTCGTGCCTCTTCCTTTATCCTAAAGGCCAACGGCTGTCTCTCTCCTCGGGATTACCCAGTGTATCCTTTTCGGGACAGCTGCTGTCTTTGCACAACTGCAGGCTTCCATTATCCCTCAAAATGATAGCCTGAGGGCCGGGGGAGGGACGTACGTCACCTTCCTAATGTGCATGTGCAGTGGGGGGCGGTGTCAGAGGCCCAGGGGAGACCAGCGACCCTGCCTGCAAGAGTGGGGACTGGACTGGGGGTGTCCACCGCGCCACGTTCCTCGTCCGCACCCACTAAACCCCCGCGTTCCCCAGCAGCAGGTCTGCTCCCCTGCGAAGGCCTACGTTCTCCCCCTGCAGACATGTTCCAACTTCACCTCCTTAACGTTTTCATTTTAGCAGTAAGTCTTCTCAAATGGCCGTTGCTCCAGAAGCATTTTCAAAGAAATGAGAACCGTGATCACCAGGGTGAGAGAACAGACATTTGTCCCCAGTTATAGAAAAGAGGAGACCCAAGTCATTCCCATCCAGAGAGCACGATCCAGCCTTTGTGTGTTCCCGCCATGGGGGCCGAGGCCAGGCAGGGCTGCCCCTGGACATACTGTCCCCGCACCTCGGGCTTGTCCGCCCTGCTCTCTGCAAGAGCGCGGCCTACTGGGAGGAGCGTCTCCCCTGAGCGCCGTTCCCTCCTCCTTTAGGGAACAACAGCATGTGACCCACGGGCAGACATCACCACTAGACCCACATGGCATGTGAAGTCTACCAGAGAGCCTGGGGCCCAGAAGGGGCCTGTAAATAGCAGCTGCACTCAAGTTGAAACGGAACCGGAGAATGAATGAGTTCACTTAAAGAGCGTGATGGCGCAGGTTCTGGGCACCGGGTGGTGGTTCAGCTGTAGCCAGGGAAAGACATCCATCCCTTCTCTCAGAGTTAGCAGAAAACACACAAACATGCCTATAACTCAGACCCAGGTGGACTTGTCCTGCTACCTTGGACACAACCAGAGTAGCTCCTGCGATGGCTGTGGGGGCGCCTTGGGAGACCCCTACAGAAGAGGTCAGGACTGTCGTAAAGGGTCCTGCTGATTGTAGAGGCTTATACAAATGGCAGAATGCACAGGGCTATCGTCGGCAGCCGTCCGTCTCGAGAGACGATGGTGTAGCTTCTTAAGAGTCTATCTGCACCGCCGAGAATGGCTGTGCAGTCCGACTCGGAAGTGACACGGTATCTGTCTCCTCCCGTGTTGAATCGACATCTTGCGATGACGCTGGAGTGTCCTCTCCAGTGAAGCTGAAGCTACAGAGCCTGGGCAGGGTGATATGGAGGGTCTGCTGTTGCCCATGCAGCAGATCCCCCCTCTCTTCGCAGCTGAAGGGTCCAAGGGAAAGACGGAGTCAATACAGCTTGGCTTCAGGTGCGCCGCAGGAGTTGCCGGTGTTGACTGCAACGTCGAACCGCCTTAGGGACTCCGGCTCCGGATTTTCTGTCGGGGTTTACTCCCTTAGCCTTTCCCCTGAAGAGGTATGCCGCAAGGCAGCGGAGGTTTTTTGGAGTCAGAGTTTTCCTTCTCTGATGTACCCTGACTGGAAGATCGAACCAGCGACACTTAGCTCGCAGGCCGACGCTCAATCCACTGATCCAAACCAGCCAGGGGAAATGCACAGGGCTATGCAGTAATAATAATTCCTATTTACAGAGCCCTTTCCATGGGCCAGGGGCCATGTGCACGTTAGGTCCATTCATCCCAATAACCTTATCAAGCTTTTCGTTCCTGAGATGAAGAAACTGAGCCCTTTTGCCCAACGGCTGGAAAGGTGGTTGGAGTCAGCGTGCCTGAAGTTCATTCCAGGTGGGGTGCATTAGCCCCTCTTCCAGGTGAAGAAGTTAAAGTGGCTCGTTTATAGTCGTACCAGCGCTAGCTAGTGGTTCAGTCGGGTCTACATATTAGATCTTGCTGCCTCCACACCCCACCGGTTACTTCTCAGCGACTTCAAGCCCATGATGTAACACCAGCACCCCAGCCCCTAGGTGAGACATCCCACCAGCTTGGCGGTGGAAATTTACCACCGGAAGTCACAAAGGTGCTGTTACCAGTGCTGGAGTCCTCTTTATAGATCAGTGGTCGGGGGTCCTGGTCTTGCTGCAGGAAGAGAGGCCTGGTAACAGGTGCCACCGGAACACCGAGGAAGGAGACAGGCATGAGGAGCTTACCCAGAGGGAAGCAGAGATCAGATTGTGGTTGACCTTGAATGCGTGCCCAGGAATGCAGACTCTATCATCCTCAGTGTGGGGGCATTGCAGCCACGTGGAGTGGGACCTGGCAGGGCTAGATGTGTGGGCTAGAAGGAGCTCTGTGCTGGGTCCATGGAGGACAGCTGGGCAGCTGGGCTGGGTTTGCACAGGGAAAGGTCAGTGGCCCCACGCGAGAGGAGCCGAGGAGCAACCGAGAATGTTTAAGTGTGGCCTGTCACCCACAGGTGCTCTCACTGCACAGACATTTGCCATTCACCTGTTCTGTTCCCTGAAGTAGCCCCAGCCCCCAGCGCAGTGCCATGGACTGGTAACCTTAATACTGGTCATTGAATAAATATGCGAATAAATGGGGAACGGCCGGGGCCCGATGGGGGTCAAGAATGAGAGTAGCCAGACTCAAGGCTCCAAATTAGAGTTCTCAAAGGGTTCATCCCATGGCCTGGGCATGACCCCCACCCAAGTGGCTCCTGAGAACTCTCCCCAGAGGCAGGAGACCTGGATGGAGAGCAGACACCGGAAAATGCTGCCTCCATTAGTGAAGATGAGCTTTACAAGTGAGAGGAGGTCCTCCAGGCCAGGCTGCTTGACCCTACCTCTGCCCAGAGCTCTCTGGGATGGACGTCCCTGGTAGGCTGAGTCAGGTTCCCCAGAAGTGTTTACAGTCTAATCCTCAGAACCTGAGACTATGTGACTTCGCAGATGTGATTAAGGGTTTTGGGATGGGGAGATTATCCTAGATTAGCCAGGTGGGGCCGATGTAGTTACAAGGTCCTTATACAAGGGAGGCAGGAAGTTCAGAGTCAGACAAGGTGATTTAGTGATTCGATGAGGCAAATAAAGGCCAGAGTAATGTGGCCCTGAGCCAAGGAATGCAGGCAGCCTGTAGAAGCTGGAAAAGGGAGGGAGACGAATTCTCCCCTAGAGCCTCCAGGCGGGACACAGCCCTACCAACACCTTGATTTTAGACTTTTCACCTCCAGAACTATTAGAGGATAAGTTTGTGCTTCTAAGCCACTGCGTTTGTGGTACTTTGTTCCTGCAGCCATTCCGTACCCTCACCAGGTACCTGCTGGCCTCGGGGGATGCCTTGGACCCCCACCCTCCCCTCGTGCTGCTAGGACACACTAACCAATAAATTAGGTAGTGAAGGCAGGCCTGGCGCAGTGAGGGGAACACCCTTATAAAAGGAGGTGTGGGGGCTAAAAAGGTACTTTTCTTCTCCCCAGCCACAAACCCACCGGGCAGTTGAGGCTTACACGCCATTAGGGACAAAGAAGAAAGCGGGCAGGGGTCTGGGATTTTGAAGGAAATAGGCCACTTACAGGTAACTGAGTAAGAATCAAGCACAGGTAGCAGACACGTTCTTGCTCAGCAACCCAGAAGCCTTGGGGCGTGGTGGGGGTGGGGGTCAAGCTCCCAGGCCCCTGCCTACAGCCTGCCTGCCTGACGCTAAGGTGAGCGTGCCCAGATGCCCTTCCTGCAGCAGGCCGAGCCATCTGAATCTCTTAGGCAGGAAAGGGCGAGGCTTTTTCTGGGTCTTTTGTTTCTTAATAACCAACTTAAAATCAATATCCCACAAGGCACCGTTTTGTGGGTAGCAAAACTTTGGTTCCCTTGAGAGATTCCCCTTACAAATTGTAAATTTTCTTTTACAAAGGGTAACTTCTCAGTTTTCAGAACTTCTCTCCTGTCTGTTGTTTCTTAAAAATAACCAGCCTAAAATAATCAATATCCTAATAAGGCATATTCCGGGCTGGCAAATTCTGCTTTGCTTCGCTACCCAGGCTCCCCCACACTCACCATCCAGTATTGTCTTACAGGGAGGAATTCATGCTCTGGCTTGCTAGTGGGTTAAAAAGGTCCCTGGTTGGTGTGGCTCAGTGGATTGAGTGCCGGCCTCGGAACTGAAAGGTTGCCAGTTCAATTCCCGGTCAGGGCACACACTTGAGTTGCAGGCCAGGTCCCCAGCTGGGGGTGTGCAAGCTGCAACTGATCAGTGCACAGCAGTCCCTCTCTATATTGCGGTTCTCTTATCGCGGCCTCACTGTATCGCGGGATTTTTAAAAAAAATATTATATTTAATTATTGCGGATTTTTCGCTATATCTGGGATTTTGCGGTAATATACAGTATCTCTCACACATGTGTTTTTCTCTCTTTCTCCTTCCCTTCCCCTGTCTAAAAATAAATAAATAAAATCTTTTTTTTTTTAAAGAAAAGGGTCCCCTGATAGAATAGCTCCATTCCTTTCATACCTGCACCCTTGCTTACCCCTCTCACCAGACAGTACCTACCCTCTCCTCTTTGCTCCCATTCTTGACCCTTGGCATTTTTTAGAGGACAGTTTTGCCTATCACTGGAGTGGGAGTTCTACTCCCATCTAGAGCAGCTATTTCTAACTAGTGTGCCACACACAGAAAAACTAAACCATGCAACCCCTGACTATTTAGTCAGGACAGTGACCTCTCTTCCCTTAGAGGGTCAAATTTAAAAAATGACGGTAGCCCACACAACAATCGCCATCCAGTGTGAATGGATCAAAATTATACCTATTTTTTTGTCCGATGGGCAAGAAATGTATCTTTTGGTATGCCACAGAATTTTAGTCATTTGTCTACGTGTGCCAGGAGGTGGGAAAATGGTGAAAACCACTGGTCTAGGGGGGAGAGGTCAGGAGTGCTGCTAAACGTCTGACCATGTCCCAGACGGCCCTGACCCACCGCAGACACTTCACTGGCCCCCAGTGTCAATGCTGTGAAGGCCCGGAAACCCTGCTCCTGAGCGTGTGTATTGCTTGAGGGTGGAAATATCAGTCTATTCATTTTGAAATCCCCAGCCCTTGCTCAGAGCCTGGCACAGAGTTCCGATCTACGTTGCTATTGCTGAATACCGTGTGTGAGTGAATTCCTGCCTTCCTCAAACAGGCGTGACGCGTGGTCACCGTCATGCGGCAAACGCAGGCTCAGGCCCACGAGCATCGCTGTAGACATATCTGCACACACATGCGGGGACACACAGGTGAGGCCAGAGCTCAGGGACCTGCCTGCCTGGCTCCAACCTGATCGGCAGGAGCAGAAGTCTCTTTTCTCTTTACAGTGAGAACAACCTGGGAGCGGACACGTCAGCAGAGGCATTAAGTGTTCTTTGCAATTAATTTCTGACTAGGCACGTTTTCCTATTGCGGCTCCATTATCAGATAAGCAGTGGGCCCAAAAGAAAAGGGATCCTTTTAGCAATTACACACTCAGAAGACAAGTCAACACTGGAAAAGTGAAATGTTGATTTTGACCATGGCACCATGGCCCAGAGCGTGGCAGGCAGGCCTGACTCACTAAATCGAGCGCTATCGGTGGGTGAGGAAAACGGGGTGGGTGAAGTTGGGGGGAATACAGAGGGTACACCAGCCGTCCCCTGGCAGCACGAGATGGGGCAGCTCAGCGGGGCTGGGACGGCCGTGAGGCAAATGCACTAACCCCTTCAGTGACATTTCCTTGCCTGGGAACTGGGGGAAGAAGCTAAAGCCGGGGCCAGCAAAGAGGAGAAGAGAGCCACTGGGAGGTGGCACAAAGTTTTTGGTGGGGGGACTTGCTGGAAAAGTTGGAACAGAAATAACCTGAAATTTACTAGACCATGGCTCTGAGCCAAGTCAAGTTACAACTGGCCCTCCCCGCTTCTGTCCTGTAAAAACTCTCTCAGGTCGTCAATATTTTGTAGGTTGGCAGGCTTCCCTTTAATGTGACATTTACCGCCCTGTAGATATTTCCTGATTACTCATTCCCGTCCCTGACAGGCTGAGAAGTCCCCTGAGCCAAAAGAAGGTCTTACTCATGTCTCTATCTCCTGTGGCTATCTTAGTAAATGTGTAACAATGGAGTCTGTAAATAAATGAATCAATGAACAAGCTTTAATCAGACGAATCTGCGCATAGCATTTCTGAGGAAAGCAGGACAAAAGGTCAAGGGCCAGTTGACAGAGGCCACCTTCACTGAGACAAGGAGTTTGGGTTTTATTCAAGAGGAACAAAGATCTAACGAGGGCGTGTCCCGTGTTAAGTTTGGCGTCTTAAAGACATCCCTTTGTGTCAGGATGTGCACCAGAGCTTTTAAATTCATCACCGACGTCCTGAAGTTTGTCCTGTGCTTTGGGTTTGCTTTTCAGTGGGTGACAATAAACGCCTCTTCCCATCTTCTCCCACCCGAGGCCTGAAGCTGGTCTCTGCTCACTGTGCTTGGCCTTAGCGTATCTGGTGGTTTCAGCTCGTAGCAGACCAGGCATTCGGAAAATATAATAAAGAATTGACTAGGGTTTTGCAGTTGGTGGCCTCTGGGAGGCAGGGCCCTTTATATTCTCCACTTTTGCTTTTATCGCTTTGTGCTTTGCCCACACTTTCTCGAGGGCACGTGCGTACTGACCTTTATGGGATTGTGGCCTTGCCCCCGACCCTTCTTTTAGAACCTTCCGCCTCATGGACCCGATCACACGAGAGACGCTGCCGTTGTGCGTGGAACGTGAGTGCAAGCCCAGGCTCCCGCTGCCGGCTTGGAAGTGGGCATTAGAACAACGGGGCCCGCATCAAAGCCTTCCCCCAGATTCGTGGACGTGAACAGTAGTGGTCTCCCTCCCGGCGGCGGGAACCTACGGCGTGGGAGCTCGGGGATGGACGGCAGCGGGACGAGGCTGGGACAGAGGAGAAAGCAGCGTTTTCTAGAGAGGCAGAGCCAGGGAGCAGGCGGGAGGGGCCTGCTGGGTTTCAGGCTCTGGGCTCCAACATTCTGGGGGCCCCGGCATATTCCTGTCTCCTGGGTCTGGAAACTACCCCGGTCTCTTCCTAGTAATTCCCCTTCCGGCATCGGCTAGTTCCAGTAGGTTCCTTCCATGGGCACCCAACTCATTATAGTTAATAGGATTTGCTTTACTTTTTAGTCAGAAAAAAAAAGAAATCTTGAGACTAGGAGTGTATATACTTTACATGTCTTTATACTCTTACGTCACCTGTAATTTTAGATCTAGACATTTGCCAACTGTGACAAACCCAGCAAAGCTTTCTCTGAGGGGTGTCCCTCCGGATGCAAGGGAAGACCAGCGTTCCCCGGGTCTGCCAGGAGAACGGCTTGCCCTGATGAGTCTTGTCTCCATCACCTGCCTCCCCTCCGTGGGCCCGCCCACAGGCTCCCTGATCCACCCTTACGAGTGAGAGTGGGAGGGTGCTGGGGGGAGCGAGATACAGCTCAGAACTGTGTCTGAAATACAGCCCTACTCCGTACAGGCCATGCGAGTGTGTCATTGACTAGCTTCCCGGCCCTCCATGCCCTGATCTGTAAAAGGTTGCTGATAGAGGGCATCTGCCTTCTAGAACCTGGGGGGCAGGGAGCCAGAGACGTGACGCTTCCCGTGGGATTTCACAGGAAGCACTAGGGAAACAACCACTCACCGTGTGGTGTCGGGAGTGCACCTCCTCTTCCTGGTTCCTCCCTCAGAGTAACGTCCACTTTAACAAGAACATGCTCTCCGTTAGCATCCTCCGTTCCTATATCCCATGGACATAAGCCCTTGAACTGCATTATTCAGATGTTCCGTTAGGTTTGCCGGCCTTCAGCTCTGAGATCCGCCCAGGGAATGTGTGTCTGTCTTGCCCGACTCCACGGGAGTGTATCAGTCAGTTCAGGCTGATGCTACAGGATCAAATGACACCCCCCCCCAAAAAAAATAATCTTGGCCGATTATAGCAAAGGTTTATTTCTTGCTCACAGTCACGTCCATCTCAAGCTGCCAAGTAGTGTGCACCTCTGCTCCATATGCTTCATTGCAGGACTGAGGAGCAGCCCCTAACCAGGCCAAACGCACTCATGACAGAGGGAAAGGAGAGAGGGGGCAACCGTAAAACATTCAGTAGAGCTGGTGCCTGCCACCCCCACCTACGTTTCTTTGGCCAAAGCAAATACCATGGCCAAACCTTCTCTCAATGGGAAGTATAATCTTCCTGCATAGATGAGTTCAAGGAAATATTTTGACCAAATAATTGTCTTTCACGGCAGGTTCTCCACCTGGTCTCAGGGACTCTCTGGCTGGACGTGCAGGAAAATACTGCACTTTGATGTTACAGGCCTGACTCCTTCTGGGTGGGGGAGGTTGGAAGGGCAGCCTGGCCTCTCCCATGATGTTTTATCTCTTCAGTTCCAGTGGCCCTCTCGACCCGGGAACAACTCTATTTGTTGCTGGCTATAGCAAAGATGTGCACATCGGAAAACTTGGACGAAAATAATCCAGAATCTGACGGCTTTCTGTGATAATTTTTTTTTTTTGTATCTTCCAGCTTTTTGAGAATGAGTATGTATTTAGTGAATAAGAAACTAAAAATATATATTTTAAAAAATTAGGTGAGTCTAGCAGCAAAGAGGAAGACTTTGATGTCAGTGGAGAAAGGTTGGAGACAGAGGCTTGGGGGTGGGGTGCTAAATCAGGGCAGTGGCTATGGGGACTGAGAAGAGCTGTCATGATAAGTTAGACTTGATAGGACTGGTGATACGGGTTGAGAGGGAGGCTTCCGTTGATCGCCTCCTTTGGGCGTCTCTGACTCACGGAGGAAAAGGACCCCTCCCGAGGAGAAGGCTGCAGGTGTCACCCTGGGATGCACAGGAGCCAGAAGCCGCTGCCGCCTTGAACCCTGCCTGACAGCAGTACTTACCTTACTCAGGTTCTGCCCTGGTGAGTGGTCAACCCCTAAACTTCACACATTCTTCGATTATTTGGAAATTGTCCACGAACCGCTGCCATCTTGCTTTTAGAAAACAAAGACCTGGTGGACAATGGGGATGTCATTCCATCCATCCTCCGGTCCCCGTGGGAGAAAAGTGCGCATTCAGACCTTCCTGACCTCACGAGGAACCCAAGTTCTCAGGGCAGATGGGGTTGGCCTCACATGGGGCGATCCTCAGCCAGTCTGGCAGTGTCTCAGAGATTCAGGCTCCGTATTGTGCAAACAGAAACTGTAACGCCTGCTTCATAGAGTTTGTGAGCATAGAAAGCAATCATTTTTGAAAATAACATGACCGGGCCTAGCGTATAATTAGTAATTATTATAATGATGGAGCTATTCTGGCTCTACAACATAATGGTGCAAACCATTTGGCAAGGCTCGGGCAAACCCCTATAGTGATAATCAAAGTAATAAGTAAAAGCCATTTATTTAATGATCAGGAAGTTCTTTCTTGTGTCCAGCCTAAATATCTCCACTGCAGCTAAACCCATAAACTAACACCCTGCCATGTGACAATGGCCTTGGTCTGGAATGAGTCCGATGTCATGGAAAGAGCATTTGCTAAGGAGTCAGACAAGCCTGCCTCACAACTGCGTGACCCTGGGCCCGTCACTAAAACTCTTGAGCTTCAACATCCTCCCTGTTAAAAATGGGAGCAATATTCTCCACCTTAGAATCCTGTTTTGAAATTATTTTGAGAGTGAAATATGCAACTCACCTGGCCCATAAAAGGGGTGCATTGAAGGTGAGCTCTTTTCCATGTATTTCTAATAGATTTTACCCTTTAAGGAAAATAATATGTTTTTAAAGTCAAAGATTTTTTTCAGCTCATTATTTATATCCAGGACCATTATAGCTATTAAGTGTTTGGGCTCCCCTGTCTCCAGAGACATTTTATAATGCCACCTAGAAGTGCAAGGACACTAAGATTAAAAAGTAGTGACTAGTAGAGTGAACAGTGAAGTCCCCCTCTTGACACCCAGCTTGCTGCTCCTAAAGCTTATTTTCAAATATCTAACTCTCTAGGGGGGAAGAAACTGCAACTGAAAAAACTCCCCACATTTCTGGGGTCAAGGAACTATCATTAAGATCTTACAATTCAGGACCATGTGAGGGCCACCCGGGGAAGGATGGCCTATGTAAGCAGGAAAAGACATTTACGTGAAGGCTGCGTCGACCATGTTGTGACTCTTGATTAAAAATATAAAGCTGATAACAGGAAACCAATAGCACATCTTGGAGAATCAGGAAGGCGGAGTCACCGACTGGAATAACCCGAGACCGGGGCCAGGCTGATGTGCCTGGGCCCACCCCTGCTTGATTATTGCTCATGCACCCCTGCTCCTGCCAATAAGGTTGTATTCAGTCTTCCTTTCAGTTCTGTTCTTCTTCTGTGTCTCTTTGGTCCCTTTTCTCCACCTCCTCCTTCCCAAAAACCACAGGAACAAGACTAAAATGACCTAATTTAATTTAGGGACAAATACATTTCCTATTTTCTCTGGAAACCACTGTTCTCCTCCACAAACGGGATCAGAAACGCTTGCGTCTGGACCTCTTCCTTTCCCTGCCCGTCGCCACCTCCCCAGCTCGGGCCCACTCTCCCGCCTGGCGGAACGCAACCACGGTCCGTTTCGTCCCCCAGCCTCGAGAATCAGCATCTCGGTTCCCCCTTACCCAGCCCCGCCCCGCCTGCAGCCTGCGTCGTCCATTCGCCAGGCTGTTGCCACAGTGGCGTCTCAGCAATGCCACCTGACTGTGCCAGGCACCTCCTGCTTGTGTCTATGACAGAAGGGACTGATCGGCCTCCATGAGAATGGAGCTTTGAATAAGACCTAAGTGAAGAGGCGGTGTCTACACACTGCTCATCATTCCCGTGTCTTCTCATTTCTTTGCCCTCAGACGTCTTGTCTAGTCATGTGGCGCCGCTGTCCCGAACCTCTGCACCTACACATGTTCTGTGCCCTCTTCTTTAGCTCCTCCTGGTTGAGGAAGGATCAGCTGAGAAATCTGCTCTTCCAAGATGCCTCTCCTGCCGCTCAATTTCTGGTTCAGGGCCTGTCTTCTGTGACTCAAAGGCACTCTGCCCTTACAGGTGTCCCGTGCTCCTGCCCCTGTGGGATGGTTTCCTGCACTGGCCTGAGCTCACTGGGGCAGATGCGTCCCTTTCCTCTCTGCATCCCCGGTGCCTGACGGGGCAGATGGAGACAATGAGCGCCAAAGTCATGGTTCAGCAAGGAGCGAAAAACACATACTTAGCAAACGGAAGCATGCTATCACAGTTACACGCCAGAAGCTTGACTCTCCCAGAGTCTAACCTGGAAGCAGAAAAACAGTAGAATCCTTCTGGGTGGATGCTTTTACGATCACCAATTTGGGGGCAAGAGGTCGTTATTTACTGAACGGCTAAATTTGGTAAGGTGCAGTTGCAGGACGGCCCGACTCAGACGGTCTGTCCTCTCTCTCCTGCCCACCCCTGAACGACAGCTCGGGTAGGACTCTTACGGGAGAAACCGGGTTCTTCTTGCCGACACAGTAGAAGCAGTGAAGAATTACAGATCAGCAAATCTATTAGCGGGCAAGCAGGACCTACTGGTGATCCGTTCTCATGGGAGAGAACGGGCCTCGCTAAGGTGGGGCTGAAAGCTATAGGCAAGGCAGGGTGAAGGCGGCCAAAGTGAGGGCAGCCCAAGGCCGGGGTGGCAAGCGCACCAGGTCCTTTGTTCTGAGTACTTAGGAGTTGGGGGATGGGGTGAAGAAGTTACGTATTAATGGATGGATAAACGTGGTACCACCTTTCCCAAGGGGATGTGACTCCCCAGACGTAGGTATGTGGGGGCCTGTTAGCCTGCCTCCTTATCTTGCTCCAGACTCCATTTGTTCATCTTGTTATAAAACAGATACGTGACAGGAGGCAGTGAATTAAAGTTGGGCAGTTACCCAAAGTTATTTATGGGCTCTTTCTGCAAGCATTAGGGACTCCCTGTAAAACAGAGAGTGACCAGAGGTAGGCAATTAACCAAACTGTTTTATGGGCTTCTTCTTTGGGCTCTGTGCACCCTTGCCCGCCTTGCTGGCCTTGGGATGGAAGCCCAGTTTTGAAGGCTTCTTTCCCAGATAGTTGAAACAACACACAGAATTTCAAGGCCTGCCGCCCTCCCATGTTAGCATGGTGTTTTCTGTGACATTGGCACACCTGGCAGTATGGGACCAGGCCCAGGACTGCTGGGTTAGGGGGTGAGACATGTCTCCCTCCTCCTCCCTGCCTCGGTTTGCTGTCTATCCTGCCTAACAGAACCATAACTCTAAGGTCCCTTTCAGAAATAACTAGTCCCAGAATAATACTGAAGTTCCCACCTGACACCCGTCGGCCAGGCTGCCCTCTGACTTGGGAACCAGCAAAGAGAAAATGGAACTAGTGAGTTCGTGGCTGCTCCAAGCCGAGCCCCCACGCGCTCTGCTGTGCCCAGACCCTGCAGGTCAGCAGCTGACACGAGGGAGGATGGCAGACCGAGAGGCCTGGAAGTCACCCCTGGCTGGTGCTGCCCGTGTCTCTCTGCTCCCCAGGCCTCCGAAAGCTGACCCGGCTTCCTCAGACACCCACCTGAGCACCCCACACTGAACCATGGCCTGAAACTGGAGGGCCTGCCTTCAGTTCCTGTCCTGGACAGCCCCCGGCAGCCTCCTTCTTCTGGCCCCCCACGTCTACAGGCGAGAGGCTGTGTCTGCCTTGCCTGAGTTTACCCCAAGCCCCAGACCCATGTCAGGTTCTCTGGTGCCCCAGCTCGGAGAGCTGAGTAGCTGATGAGCTGCCACTCCCCTCTCCTCTCTCTGCCCTCCTCCGTCCACAGACAGTCCTCCGGGACCCCACTCTCTTGCCCGATCTTCCATCTCCAAGCCCCTCACACCGTTGGCCCTACCCCAGGGATCCCTGGACCACTGGACCTGTCCTCCTGCCTCCATCAGTGGGGTTCACCCTTCTCTTCTGAAAGGCGAGGGTTCCGATCATCCTTCATCCTCAGCTCTGGGGTTCTGTCCGAATTCTGAAACACCAGGAAAAGGCTTCTTTTGTCATTATTAATTGCATTTCCATGATATCAGAGAAAAGATAGATAGGAAACTGGCCTCGAAGAGTGTCATGTGATGGTTTGTTAGGCTAAGCCACAGGACAGTCCCTGATGCCACGGAGGTCCTGGGACCCCTGCGGACAGTAGGATGGGCACGCTCCATATCAGCGATGCTGCTAGTGGTCTCGCAGAAGCAGAGCGGTGACTGTTCCCCTTTACAAGATCTGTTTGATAGTAAAGGCTGAAAATGTTGACTACATTTGTGCACATGCAAAAGTGCAAGTATCTATTTAAATGGCATTAAATGGTGGGTGCATTGCAGTTAAAAATGCCTATGCTTGAGACATCCCAGTGGTACAGAAAATGCCCGGGCCTGGGCATTCCAGGGTAAGTTTTCCTGGGGGATGGACAAACGGACCGACAGCCACTAAGAGGGAGCCAGGATTCCGTCTGAGCTGGGCCGGTCACAAAGGGATGGGGGAGGCTCAGGAAGATCTCTCCCGGGGGGCTGGGCTAGCCTGCGGGCCCTGAGGAGCTCTCGTCAAGGAAGAGAAGAGAAAGGGCGGCCCATGTTTCAGTCTTGGGGCATGAGGAAGAGGCAGGAACAGCCGTTGTCGGAGTCCTTGCTCCCTTTAGACCCCAAGACCTCTATTCGAGCAGCTTTTCCCGTCTGGTCTTCACAGCAGCACCACGAGGGTATATTCTACTTCTTCTTTTTCACTTTTTGATGAGCAGGAGTAAGATGTAGAGAGACTAACTGACTGGTAACAAAAACAAAGCTGGGAACTGAACCCAGGTTTGGCTGGGTGCCGAGGCACGTGGGCCGTCCTTCGTGGGCAGGGGTGGGAATGGCCCTGGGAAGGGAGCCGGGCCTCAGGATGACCTGACCTCCCACACGGTGCCCCCCTCTGTCTGCTGAAGGACAAAAGGGTCGCTCCCCAGTGCTCGGGAGCACAGAGGTGTGAGGAGCGGCCTCGCTGGAGAGCAGGCTGGGTTGGCCCTGCTTCTAGACTTGGAGACACCAGCTCCCTGGGCTCGGGAACAGGGCAGGTGTGCAAGAGGCTCCTCCCGGATGGCATGTTGGGGACCTAGGCTGTACTCCAGGTGCTCCTGTCACCAAGAGTCACCTCCGGGGCCCCAAATGTTCGGCCCCATTGAGTCCTACTCCTTCAGCCCTGAGAGTGGCCTGAAGTGAGGATTTTCTCTCAGGTGGAAGCCCTGATGATTTTCGCTGGGGCCTGTCTGTCCTTCCAGCAAGGTCCACACCAAGGTGAGAGAAGGACGTGCAGGAAGCAAAGGCGCCAGCTGGAGCCCTTCCGCGCAGGTGGGGGCGGCCAGCTCCCTCCGGGCAGGAAGGGTGCAGGCTGAGCGAGGTCCGCGTCCTGCCCGCAGGGGCCACTGTCCAGGAGAAGAAAGAGACTTGAAAAAATGGGCTTTCTTAGCCATTCAATGGTTCTAAGTCATTCATGGAAAACAAACCAACAGACACGCTCTCCACTCCCCACCTCCGGGACTAAGTCTAACAGCCTACGGTGATTAATCCATCCAAGGAGCTCCATCAACTTTGACTTTTCTAGTCTCAAGGAAGCAGGAAATAAAGAAAATAACAATGGTGACCCTTTATTGAGAAGGCACTCTAGGCCAGATGTTATGGTAATTACGTTACATATGTCACCACATGTCACCCTAACAACCACCCGTGAGCTGGCTACGGGGACCTCAATCCCTGTTTTTTGGATGATGAAACCAACTGTTGGACAAAGAGCAAATTGTCCTGCAGGATGGCTGGCTGGCTCCCCCACTGTCTTCAACCAGGAGCCTGCTCGGGCCACCACAGGGTCCCTTCTCTGCCACCTGGTGCAGAGCACAAAGCCCCAGGAGGCCCACTGATGTCCAGAGTAGGCAGTGGGTCCTCCAGACACGGAGGGAGAAGCTCATCTCCCCGGGACGCTGTGCTCTGCTATGGACATCTAATATCATAGAGCAGTGACGGCCTCCCAGGTCCGGTTCTCCAGGACTCCCCACCCCCAAACACAGCAAGACGGCAGGACCAGCTGTGTGCCGGTCAGAACCACCCAACCTGCAGAGTGAGTCCTTCTCAGGAGACACCTGCCAATGTCAGAGGTGTCTCCCACTACGAGCCAGCCCACCTTTGGTCCTTTTAAAATAAAGAGTGAAGGACACCTGTGTTCACAACAGCATTAGTCACAACAGCCAGAAGGGGGGAGCAACCCTAGTGCCCACCACTGATGAGCGGGTAATCTGCGTGTGGGGCACGCAGACAGCGAGGTATTGTTTGGTCCTCCGAGGGAAAGCCGTCCTGACCCACATGACAGCTCTGATGAACCCCGAGGAAACTATGCTCAGTGAAATAAGCCAGTCACAGGACAGGGGTCCCATGGTTCCACTTGCCGGAGGCACATGAAGCTGTTACAGTCATAGAGACAGGAAGTGAATGGTGGTTGCCAGGGACTGAGGGGAGGGGAGAATGGGGGGTTGTCATTTAAGGGGGACAGAGTGTCACTTTGGGAAGAGGAAGAACGCCCTGGAGATGATGGTGGTGAACGTACTTAATGCTCCTGAGCTGTCCGCTTAAAAATGGCTAAGATGGTAAACTTCATATGATGTGCGTTTTGCCACAGTTAAAATGTTCTATGAACGGAAAAAGGACTGGGACAGAAAGAGCTGCAGGGGCGTCGCCTGAGTTTGTCCTGTGGCCATTGATTCTTTCTCCAGACAGCGTTCAGCGGTCGCCCCACGGGTTCAAGTCCCCCACTTAGGGAAGTCCTTTCGCTTCAGCGGTCCCGGTAATTGTCAAACGACGAGGGCCTCTGCGTGAAGGAAGAAAGACCCCAAAGGTTTTGCCTACAGTTGGGTGTTGGTTTCCAAGTGGCTTCCAGAACGTGGAGAAGTCCAGTCGCACCCACTGCCCTCACTGAGGGAACAGGACACGTGGTCACGCCCTCTTCCTGTCTAGGGGACCGAAATGGCAAGTTGGCACAAAATGTCACTGACAATGTCCCAGAATCTCCACCAGCTTTGCACGCTCCCTTTGTTGAAAGAGTATGATGTTTCCCCCTTTTCAGAAATGGTACCCACAGATCTTGAGAAGAGTAGACTACAGCCACAGTTCATTTCTTCCCACTTCCCTCATGAGACAGAACATTCTCTTAAACATGTGAATCAAGCCTGGGCCCTTCTGGGGAATCTGATGGCGGCTCCCAGATGGGGGGACCCTGCCAGTGTGCCCTTGACTGTCCTCGGTTCCCCAGAGACTGAAGGAAGTCTGAAGGTCTCCCACTGTCTCTGAGAGGCCACGGGTCTGAGCACCAATGGCTTGTTCCCTGAGCAAGATGGCGACCTGACTCCTCCAAGCCCAGAGAGAGTGGGTTTTAAAGGGCCATTTTGTCGCTGTGGGAGCTGAAAAAATATCCGTATTATTTTCTTCCCGCCTTCTGCGTTCTTCTCACCAGGCCATGAACCAAATTTGCAGAGACAGATTAACAGGAGAAGATCAAAGGTTAATGCGTGCGCGTGGGGAACTCACGCAGACATGACAAATCCGTGGAAATTCCAAAGACAGCAAGGCAGCAGTGGGTAGATAAGACATTCTGGACAAAGGAGAATGGGGAAACGGATATTAGATTCCAGAAGCCAGAGAGGGCGATTTACAGGTCGCTGCGGGAACAGAATCCACATGGCAGCAGGCCCCTCCATTCAGGAGCAACAGGACACAGAGTATCCCCAGCCCCTGCCTGAAGCCCTCTTCTTTATTCTGCTTCATTCACAGGAGGCGAAGGCGGCATCCTAACCTTTCCTTCCTGAAGCAGGCTCCTCTGTCTGAGTCCCTTGGGCAGGAAACGGGGGGAGAGGCAAAGGTCCTTTCTGAGTCTTGTTTCTTAATAAACAGCTTAAAATCAATATCCCCCAAAGCAGCTTCAGACTGGCAGGATGTTGGTTCCTTCACCACTAAAAGAAGAAAATCTCCATTTAAGTCTTACGGGACATTCTTCTAGAAATACAAGAGTCATGTGACCTGCTCAAAGGTTCTAATGAAGAAGGTCGTTGGGAATCACATGGGCCTTGGATGCTAAAGAAACCTCCACAGATGGGCCGTGACTGAGTTCACAGAGCAGGCGTATGGCCGAGGGCAGGGTTGAGGTGGGGGCTGCGGGACGCACCCTAAAGGAAGGGGTCCCGTACACCGAGGTGTGAGGTTCAGCACGGGGACTTCTGTGCACAGCGGCTGGAGATTCAGCTACCAGGAAAAGGGGCAAATCCCGAAGGCCCCTGGCCCGTGGCTGGGGGGGCACCTTCACTTTCCTATAGATCTTTGTTTCCATGTACTTTGCTCTGCTTGCCCCGCGTCAGCAGAACCAAAATTTCAAGCCTTCCTTTCATGTTATCTGAAGTTTAAAGCACACCTTTCTCCCCACAGTGAGCTGAATAATCTTTTTAAACCTAAACCCCTCGTGACATTTTCTTGCTTAAAACCTTCCATGGCTTCCAGTGGCTCTCAGCTATGAGCCCACTGGGGAGCAGGGACCTCTTGCGTAGGAACTCTGCTGGGGTTCAATGAGTTAGATAATACAACAGTCCCTGACATTTCACCGGGCTTCGTATTGGGGGGAGGGCCGGCATGGGGGCGCCTTCCGGAGAACCCACAGGAGAACAAGCACCGAGCAGCAGCCAGACCCGAAAGGACAAAGCCAGCTTATGCCTAGGACGGTTCTGGGGAGTCTTCTATCTATTCTGTTTTCTGTCACACTCCGGACACTGGCCATGGCAGTGGGGAGCAGAGGAAGGGCCGGGCAGAAAAACAGAATAGAAGCCCTTCTCGTCCCCATCGGTCACTGCGGGCTTCCTGCCAAAGCCGACCGAGGCGCAAGAAGGGAGAAGACTTGGCACAAAGGCAGCTGAGAGTTTTCATAATTAGATGGGCCTGGGATGACATGGGATTTTGAAATCAAGACTTAAGGTAATGCAAGTCTGTTATTTCCTGTGAGTAGAAAAATGATGAGCCTGACTGAGTCTGCAGCCAGAGGTAGGAGACAATCAGCGCAGCTGCCTGACGTTTGAACGTTGCAGCCCGACCATCATTCACACATCTTGCTTCTTCGAAGTGCAGACATGGGCACACACATGCACACGCACACACACACACACACACACTCACACACACGTTGAACTCATCTAGAAATAGAGAAGTAAAGAAGACCTGAACTTGACACACAAGAAACCCATTTTTTGGAGGAGCTCGGCAGCCAGGACAGACCTGTGCATAAGGTGCTGAGGGGGTCCACAGCAGAGGGGCGGGGCTCCGTGGTCCCCTGCAGCTGAGATTTTCTGTCTCGTGGAGGGTTCTGAGAAGCCCTGAAGCTCAGAACTTCTCTTTCGGTTTCCCGCGTGAAGGAAGACCGCGTGGCGCAGGGCACAGAGGAGCCCGCATCCACTCCCTTCTCAAGCCTCAGGGGCATGTGAAGACAGCTTGGCTGGTTGGGGGCCAGTGAACTTGCTCCGCCCAAGGGTCACTTATGTTTTCACCAGGGGCTGCTAGAGACACAAGGTCCAGGAGCAAGGTCAGGAAACGAAGAAGCCCTGGTTTGGAATTTTTCCAAATTCAACAGCACCACCACCTCCCAGTTGAAACGGCTGAATTTGCTTGCCCCGTGGTCTCTCAGCCCCCACTTACAAGAATCCTGAGGCCGCGGTCCCGCTCTGGACAGTTCTGGTGCAGGGCAGGAGGACATCCTCAAGAGGACACGACTGCCCATTGACCGGTGAGCTGGACCCAGGCTCCTCACTGCCCTGTCCTTGCAAGGTGCTCTCTGCCTCCCGCACCTCCAATTCCTGCAGAGGGAGGTGTTCTAAGGACACAGTCTGGAGGGGGACGGGGTTGTCGAGGCCATCTGGGCGGTGTACAGGATCAAACCCCAGGGAGGCCTCTCTTTCAGCTCTGCAGATGCAGGCAGGCAGGCAGGCAGGCAGGCAGAGAGCCATCTTGCAGGCCTCAGACAAGCTCGCGAGGAAGCTCCCTTGCCTATTAGCCCTGACACCCACCCCGCTGCAGTGGCCCGCCCCTTGCCCTCCGCGTGCGGGGCCAGCGGACCTGGTGATTCGGGAAAGGGTCTGCCTGAAGCAGAGCTGGCAGCTGGGTCTCCCTGGGGTCCCCAGGCCTTCATTCCCAGGTAGCCTCAGAGCAAATCCGCTCCTTGTCCGCATGGCAGCCCCTAAGTGTGAGGGTCCCACGTGCAATCCTTCCTCCCCCCTCCCCAGCTGCCTGACCCCCCTGGGTTAAACTACCTCCGCCCTTCAACTGCCATTTTAAAGCACGGGTATGAAGCGCCTGGTCGCCTTGTCCCCTCCTGTGAACCCTTCAGTGAGTAACCTTTCAACTGAGAGCTGAGAGAACCAAGGAGAGAAGCCTCAGGAGGAGGGGGAGGCAGGCATAAGGACCCCAAGGCAGCAGCATCCTCCTGCACGCTAGGGTCGGCTAGGGTCACAGGTCCCTGCAGAACAGGCACCAGGGGGAGTGTGGTCAGGAGTCAGGTGGGAGAGGGCGGAGGCTAGTCTAGGGAGCTCTTCTCAGCAGATAGGGACCCGGGGTACAACTCCAAGTAAGAGAAGGGACATCCTTCCATCTGTCTTTCAGACACACCACAATGGCTGCAGGGTGAGAACGGGCTCTGGAAGGGGCAGGGATGAACTGGGGGGGTGACCGAGAAGGTGGCCACCATGGTCTGGAAGCTTTGCCTCTTAATGTGCCCTGGTGTGTGGATGTCGGAAGCTCAGGGTCCGGTGAGGTCCCAGCAGGCTCGCCCCCCACCGAGGGCTAACGTGATTTTTCTTTTCATGCTTACCAAACGCCAGGCGCTCTTTTTCATGTCTTACAGGTTTTAACTCATTTAGTAAGGATTAACTTCCCATGTTACAGCTAAGGAAACTGAGGCACAGAGAAGTCACAACAAGCAGGGGGAAAAAACGGGGTACAGCTAGAAGGAGATTTCCAGTTTTCCAACTGCCAACACCATACTCTCATGAAGTCCCCCATCTCCATGCACAAAGCCTCCAAAATGCCCATCTGAGAGGTCATTGTCATGGGAGGTCAAGGGATCTTCCCAGAGGGTGGCAGTGTCGTCCACGTGTGGGACCTCTGTGGCCCCAGAATGAGGCCCATCATGTCTGAGTTGAATGTGTGGGAGCAAACTTGTCAGAGGAGGGCATCAGCCAGGCGATGGGGAGCCACTGATGATCCTGCAGTACCGTTCGTCCACTGGCCTAATAAGAGGGGCTCGTGGAAGGCATGGCCTTGCTCTCCGCGGCCAGGGAGAGCTGGAGCCCATCACTGCTCCTAAATCGGCAGACAAGCCCCTTGGAGAACTTCTGGGGCTAATTAGTATTCAGGGTGGGTTTGGAGGACAAGTTTAGATGCGCATGTTCTTGGAACGTTCCCATTGGACGCATCCTTGCTTATGAGTGTTAATTAGAGCTTCTAGATCACAGCCTGGCACTGAACGGGAAGTGAGCTGACAGAGGTTAGTTCCGTGGACAAAAGAGACTGTCCCTCCCAGAAGTCTCATTTGCTTCCAGGTTCGGGCAGCACCTGGAGATCTCCAGGTTGGGAAATATCCCCACCCTCTCTTTCCAATTAGGAACGCTAGAGACTCCCTCGGGGGCCCCCGGGCCTCTTAGGTTAATGGAAGGGCTAGGCGGTGAGGTGAATTCTGGAACTTCAGTCTAAGAATTTCCGTTCCGGCCTTGACTCGTGCTGAGACCTCGGGGAAGTCATGCAGCCTGTCGGAGCGTCATGGTTCGCATGTGGAGTTGGGGACAGGAAGACCGAGACGCCTCACAGACTCGGTGTGAGAATCAGGGGCTGAGTGTCAGCGAAGGACCTGGCACGCAGTGGCCTCTGGAAAAGTCTTGTCTCACTGCGCAGCGCGGGCCAGTGTGGCTCCCTTGCTGGACACACCTGCTTTGGAAATGGGCTCCTGGTCCGCAACCACAGCAGGAGGCACAGGTGTGTCTCCGGTGCCCTGGGGGTGGGGTTCTTTGGGAAAACGAGGCCTTCGATCTCGTTGCCAGGCGAGCCCCTCCAGGAGCGAAATGCCGGACGCCAAGGGACGAGGGCGGACCGCGGCTTGCCCTTTGATTTAATCCAGCAGAGGCACAGCTGACCTAGAAAGCCTGCTTCTAAACTCTGCAGGATCTTTCACAGATCAGCACATATTAGGGTTCTATCGCAGCCACTGTCGGGGCTCCACCCACACCCCCGCCCCGGGGAAACTCAACCACCTCAAGGCACCTGGGTCCCAGCGTGCTTCCAACCCCAGTGGCTCCCACTAGCACCTGCGCAGCCCCATCACTCCTTGGAGGGCTGCCCGGAGGCAGCAGGAGCCTGCTTGGCTGTTCGGTGCAGACAGCAGAGCGCCTGGAAACAGCCTTGAGCAGAGGGAGGCAAGAGGATCAATACTGCAGCTCCCTTGCCCTTGGGCAGGACAGCTCTGAAGCATGACTAGCACCTCCCCCAAACACCCCTGCAGAGCTGGACCGAAGTCACCCTCTATGAGCCTGCACTTGGCCTCCTCCTGTCCCCCGACCCTCTCGTCCACACCCACGCCAATGGTGTTATGCAAACACTTTCACATGAATGACTCCAGGGGCTGCTTCTGGCAAACCCAGGTGAAGACAGATTCAAACTCAGAGCATGAGTACAATACTTAGCACCTGCTCTGTTCCAGGCACTGAATCAGCTGTTTGGTTTTTTTTAAACATACTATCTCATTTAATCCTCACAGTTAACTTTTGGGAGTGTCAGAGGTAAGAAAACCGGGCCCGAGAGATTTAAGCCACATTCTCCAAATCACGTAGCTGGCAAGTGATAGGTCTCAGCTGGCACTCCCGGGACCCTTGGGTCTGCCTCTCTCGCGAGGAGAGGGTTCTGTGGGAGGGGGGGCTGAGAGGTGGCCAGGTCCGCTGCGACCACAGAGCCAGACTTTTGTCTGTTCTGTAGATTGGAGTTCCCCTAGAATGTTTAACGTTTTTAAATAAAAGATTCTGTTTTGTAAAGAACAAGCTGGAAGTCATTGCACGGTGTCTGACCCCTGGGACAGCTTCGACAATTCCACGAAGTAATGACTGTGAAGTGCTCAGCACAGATCTGGGCTCACGGCACACAGCGAATAAAGGTGAGTGGACGGGATTACATCTTTATAATATAACGTGCAGTCATAATTCACAGGTGCTTGTTTTAAATATGCCATCTCTGCTTTCAGGAGATGAGGAATTCCTGTGTTTTAGTACACAGAAAGACTCTCAATGTCTAATGGTTAGAAACAGGTTACAGACTTGTAGATATGCATTATTTCTATGCGTATGTTCCGGGAGTGTGGGTACGAATGATTTGCGTCTACATGCAGGTGTGGTTTCTGGAACGCACCCCCTTAACAAAGGTGAAAATGAGCTTGCCCCCTTGCTCCTCATCCCTCCCTAGACCCTCCCCCCACGTCACCCTCTTTGTCTGCTAAAGATGTGACAGGAAGTCCAAGGAATCTGGCTCCCCCTCACCAGCTCCTTCCAGCCGCTTGCCAACGGGATTTTTTTAATCAAAAGGAATTTCTAATTCACTGCGGGGCTCACGCAGTTTGCTGAGCTTAATCTCTTTGAAATGCCACTGCCCTCAGTGCCATGGGCTGGAGTCTGGTGGAGAAGAAAGCATGTGTCTCAGCCCATCCTAGCTCTGCTCTGCAGAGGTCTCGCACGATCAGGAAGAGCTCAGGAAGAGCTCAGTATGGGGAGGAGTGTGCCGAGGCCCGGGGGGGGGGGGTCTGCCAAGGCAGGTAGGTGTCTGCGTCAGAGAGACAATCACCCACCTGAAACTGACAGGGCGATGGAGTGAGCGGATTGCATTCATTCCGCTGTTTTTCATCAAACGTCTTCACTTTGCTCCCTTGCATCTGCCCCTAATGCACTGGCCCTGCCCTGGGTCCCTCCTGGGCAAGCCCACCAGTGCCGGGGCCTGTCCTTACTGTCCTGCAGCGCTTGGCCCCCAAGGGTCCCAAGGGACTGTTCTGGAGTGCCTGCAGTTCGGGAGGGCGCCCCTTTTCTCCTCCCCCGGACTACAGGGATGGTCTCGCACCCCTGGGCAGCATCCTCCACCCCCTGGGAGCAGGGATCAGCCCAGGCCATGCCAGTGACAGCCCACCCAGGAGTTCCTGAGAAAGAAGTGCTACGCTTCCCGGAGCTGTTGAATGCTTCAAGGTGTGGCACCCCGCGGCAGGAGGCCCCTTCACCCTGATTTAGGGAAATGCGCCCAAGGGGAAACTGGAGAGAGGAGAGCAAAGCCCAGAGACGCAGAGAAACCTGGCTCAGGGCCTCCAAACGGGCTTTTATGTCTACTAACTCCCCTGGGCCCTTCAGAGTCTGCCTCTGCCTCTGTGTTTACCCATGAAATTGCTCTTTCCTTTAAGCCAAGGGGGGCTGAGATTCAGCCCCTTGTAACAGAAAGAGTCACAACGAGTCCCCGTTAAAGTGCTGTCTCCCGAGAGAAGCTCTCCTGCTGGTCCTGGGAGACCAGGTGTTAGTCCCTCCTCCGCCCTTGACCTGCACGGTGCTTATTTCTCCTTGATGGCTGCAGTGTATACCTGCCCCCGACCCGCCCAGGCGGTCCTGGAGGACAGGACCTAGATGAGTCAGTTGTAGGCATTCCGTCCTAAAATGAAGTCAGGGCCCTCGATGACCAGACCAGATGTGAGCAGCAGGTGTGCAGGCTGGAACGTCTGCAGGAAGAGACTGTGTCTGGGCAGAGCCGCCACGAGGAGGGCGTCCTACGGACGAGTGTGACGCACGCTGGGCTGCAGGCCTGTCACCAGACACTCAACATCGAAGAGTGTCCCTGCAGAGGCAGGAGAAAGCTCCCAGAAGCAACAGCTCCTCTCATCTTCCGTCCCTGGAAACTTGCGAATATTAAAATGACCACCCAAGGGGAACGTGATTTGATTTCAGGTTTAATTGAAGGACATTGTGCAGAGGCAGAAACTGGGGGGGGTGGGGGGCGGCGCGGAGAATTTCCTGGAGATGATTTCATCTCCATTTCCTTTTACAAACACGGCAAGCTGCGTATTAAAAACGCTGGCTGAAGGAGGCCGCAGGTAGACAACTGTGTCTTTTCCTCTGCAGAACAGGGTAGATGTGCTCGGGAGGCCCCGGCCGGGGAGGCCCTAACGCCGGCGGAGCGCTGTCCGCCTGTGCACGCCGTCTGCACGAGCAGCAGCAGCGCGCGTGTGATCCGGTTTCCCTCCACGTCGAGGGGGCGGGGGCGGGGTCCGAGGATCTCGGTGCCCCCTGGCAGACACGTGACTCAGCAAACCCTTCAGGGACCCCAAATGTGCCACATGCTGAACCAATCTCTGGGGGTGACTTGGCTTCTCTTATGTGCCTTCTAAAGACAGCCAAGTGTCAAACCAGTGTCCCGGGAATTTAATTTCTGTGTTTGCATCCGAGTCAAGAGGGGCTTCGGAGGCCGGGCAGGAGGAGCCTGGTCCCTCCTTCTGTCTCTCTGAAAACGGCCCCGTGCTCCCCGCCCCCCAGCTGCCTGAAGGTCCATCCCACGTCTCTCTCCTGCCACCCAAATCCAAGGGATCCCCTGCCATTGCCCCGCCCCGTGGCGCCATTCCCAAGGTCCCCCTTGGCACTCCCATGGGCTCCCCCTCAGCCACTGCTTTGCTCTGGTTTGCCATGTAGACACGTCCTTCACTGTCCCACGGTGTTTGTCCCAAACCCGTGTCAGATATCATCACACCCCTGCCAACGCCCTGCAACACCTCCCAAATGCCACGGAGTAAAGGGCCAGCTCCCCACAGAGCTTCTGGGACCTGCCACGACCTGGCTGTTTCCTCCATCCCCACCCGTGTCACCACCCAGCCCCGCAGAGGGCAGGGCTGAGCTGTCTGTCCCTGCTGGCCTCGGGGCGTCCTGTCTTCATTTCTGTTCTTCCTTCTTCCCAGAACACTCTGTCCACCCTTGTCATCCCACACGCTCACATGCCGTCACCAGCCAGCTCCGCGGTGACCTTCAGGACTCAGCTTGGCATCACCCTGCTGGGGATTCTGCTGAGCCCCGTTGGGAGGCACCTCTGCTGTGGGCTGGCAAGGACCTGCCGTGACTGCAGACTGGTCACGGCTCCGCAGTGACAGCTCTGCACCTGCCAGTGGTGACTTCAAATTCTGCACTGCTTCTCTAGAAGTCCTCAGGCCTTGTCACAGAGGCCTCTAGATGGGGCCCCAGAATTTGCGTATTTAGCAGGTGATCCCTGTTTTCTTTGGAAAGCATTATTCAAATCTAGCGCCGACTCCCCCCGAGATTAGACCGGGCTTCGGCTCAGAGGAGGTTCTCAGAGACGGCTCGTGACGATAAGAAAACTGAGTCCCTCTCGACCTGAAACTTCCCACTCCTGCTGCATCGAGTTCTGCACTGTCAAACACAACACAACACAACCGCACGTAGGTCTGCAGGCCCTGTTCTCCTCCGGGACCCGGTCCTCGGGGCAGTGGGGTTTGTTGTGTGACTGTCTGTTGGTTGCTCCTGCTCCTTCTCGACATTCTGGTTGATCCAGGTTGTCCTGAGTGCCCACAAACACTCCCCTTAGAGACTCAAGAGGCCAGGTGGAAGGGCGGCAGCCACAGGGCCATCTGAGTCTATTTAAAGGTGACTCTTTAAAGAGCTGCTGATTTGGAAAGGAGAATGCTTCTCTGTGGTACCAGAGACACCTGTGACATTATCACTTGATGAGTCTTCAAGTGCAAGGTCAAGGGGAAAACACCTCTCATAAAGGGATTGCTGCCACGAGGAAGAAGGAAACGAGTGTTTGCCAGCAACCCCTTCATCCAAGCCCCACTCTGAGCCGGCCCTGGTTCTGAGCTGCGCGCACCGTTTCATGGAGTCCTCTCAATGTGTTCCCATTTTACCGATGAGGAGACCGAGCCTCCAAGAGGCAAACGTGCTGCCTAAGGTGATACGCCTGTTACGTAACAGGAGCAGGTGAAAGGCTCGCACCCAGCTCCCCACGCCTGGACGTCTCCCACCGACTGTGTCGGAGGTGGGATCGGGGCTGGGGGCCAGTGTCCACGGCAGGGCTGCCATCCCAACGGAGAACGGGGAGGGCCTCGGGTGGCCTCTCGGGGCCAGCCTCCGAGAAGCTTAGAGCGGGGTGACTATGGATGCGATCTCTCCTTTCCTGAAGGTTATGATAAAGAGCTAAAACTTAGAGCTGGGATGGCTACGTAAAGGACCAATGTCAGGGCCAGTGTAACTGAGTGACTATATATGAGACGGTGGGGGGAACCGATGCTGGTGGGGGCTGAGCAGCAGGAGGACCCTGGTAGGGCCTGTGCTGCCAGGCCTGTGAATCTCCAAACAGAATCTCGGGGACAGGGAGCTAGGGGCAAGGATGTGGGGAGTCAGGGACCGCACGGGAGAGGACGAAAGGGACAACGAGAGAGGATGGAGGAGCCAGGAAAATCCCGCTGAGGAAGGATGAGGCAGATGATGGAAAAGAAACTACTTTTCCAAACTCTCCAGCACTGAGTCCACATGGCACTTGGAAGAGACAAGGGAACGCCTGGGCCATCTGGGGCTCCAGGAGGGACTAGGAGTGAGGTCTGGCCTTTGAGAAGAATTTCAGACTCGGATGCATGTGTACACATGACCTCATTGACCCCTCCCGGTAGCTCTCAGAATAAGTATGTACTTCTCTCTCCCCGTGAGAAGACAGGCACTGAGAGCCACAGTAATTTGCCAGAGGCCCCGTGACAAACAAGGGGCGGAGCGCCCAGTTTGGGCGCTTGGATCCTGATGCCTGACCTTGGGCTCGCTCCTGCTGTAACTCACCTGCAGACAACCACGAAGTGAAGATGCAGGAACCCTCGAGGGCTTTCCCAGGCAGGGCCGTAGGGCGGGAGGGGAGAACCTCGCTCCTCCAGGCGAGGGCCGCAAAGTGCAGCCCCTGCGAACTGGTTCCACCCTCAGACCCTCAGGCCTCCATCGGGACCTGCTGAACACCATCTGTGTTTTAACCAGAACCCCCCCCCCTCCCCGCCGGGGGTGGGTGGGTGAGGCACGCGGAGAGCGGGGAGCTGTACACCCCTAACAGTGTGGGAAACATCTGCCTATGGGGCATCATTTCGGACTTTCTGGGGGAATTTTGACCATTGGGAACGAAGATTGGAAGAGAAACCGTCATCATTACTAAGCACAGCCTCGACCACAGAGCGCGGCAAACTCTTCAAAGTCTCTGGCCATGAAAACTATAAACTGCTTGGCCTGCCAGCCAGCGGCTGACGGTAAAACGTTTGGCAACACAAACTGTTTTGCTTTGCCCATGAGATCAATATTATATCCGGCGGTGTATTTACCCAGTTGTCATTTAGGACATACATCAAACCAAAACTGTTCTTTCCGTTATCGCTTGTTTATTTAAATTTCTGACTTACCTTGACCCCGGAACACATTGAAGCTTATGCAACAACTCAAATGGTTTTCCTCCGAAGTCCCCCGTACCCCCGCGGCGGCCTTGGCTCCTGCCGCCGTCCACAAGCTAAGAGAGCCGCGTCCCACCTCTGAGTCCCTCTCCCTCAACTTGGGGCTCCAGTACTGGCTGAGTCCCACCGTCTTCCCCCTTTTCAGGCCTCCCTTCTCCATGTTTTGAGCATGAAGGCCGCCAGGAGAGAAGAGGCACTCAGCTCAGAATAGTGTAGATAATACCAGGCAGCATCTTCCTCCTGTGTCCAGGACGGTGGGATTGGGGTGGCGCTAGTGAGTTAGGGCCCGGGAGGGGACCCAGGGGGTCAGCTAGGGCGGGGAGGGGCTGAGCAAGGACATCTCTGAAAGTTAGTGTCCCTCCTAAGGTTTCACAGGCGGGTGGGTGGGGCTCCAGCAGGCAGACCCACTTGTGCGGGACCCCGTGACTTGACATGTTTTGTGGTCTGCCCCCTAACCTCTGCAGCCTCCGAGGGTGTCTTTTGAAGTGTAGGGCTCAGGACAAGGGGAGCTGGGGCAGGGCTGCGGGATGGTGGCATGTCTTTACAGCTCTTGGAAACTCAGTTCCCTATGGTAGGGAGGGCCTCAGAGTCTCCATAAATGGCCACCACATTACTGATGACCACAGTCAACACTTGCCCAGTGGGGGATGGGGGCGGGGCGGGGCGGGACCTATCGCCGGAGCAGTGAGAAATGGGGGCCATTTTCCAGTCAACTTCTTGTTTCCAATCTAGGGCTCCCTTCCCCAGGTCTTTGTTATTCCTGTGGTGAAGAGCTGGGGGCCACGGGTGTTGGGTGGAGGGGAACAACAAGAGATAGATTTACATGAAGAATCCCTGGAATGGAGCATGCTGGGGGGCAGGGCTGTCGTCCAGTCTGACAGAGGGGGCATTTCTGGACACAGATGTGTAGGCATGTAAAAATTCTCCGAGTCTCACACTGAAGGTGTGCGCTCTGTCTAAGTGGTACCATCCGCCAGACACCAAAGTCCCTTCCATGGGTCCTCCTGCTCTAGCTTGTGGACATGACTTGTCTGACTGCCTCCTCACTGGACTCCGGTGTGGAGTGATGAATGGCTTGGCAGAGGAGGCAGCTCATCCGTGCCGCTTGTCAGTACAAGCTCAGACAGTCCAGGCACGGGATGGTCCAGACACCACTGGTCACTGCCGAGGTGGGCACAGCAGTGTCCTGCCTGCCCCCAGCCCTGCTCTGCCTGCGCGTCACTGACAGAGGTGGAGGCCGTTGACCACTGATGAACTGAACACCAGACTGGCCGTCGGATTGGGAGGGCTGACTTGGTCTAGGTAGCCCTTGACCACACAGGAGGGCGTGCAGGGCACAACCTTCCAGATTGTGTGGAATGGTCCATTGCAAGCCGTGATTAAGCAGTCACGAAGCGATTTAAAAACCCCAGTGGAAGGAAGGGCAGATCCACGATTGATTTCCATGCTACTTGAAATGAGATGGCTTCCTCTTAAACCTGGAAAATAAAATGTGTGTGTGTGCGTTTGTGTGTGTGCGCACGAAGGCCAGCACCCCAAACATCTTTTCTCTTGCAGCCTGTTTGCTTCCTCTTTCTGCCGAGTTGTTCATCCAAGCGAAGGGCATGAACAAATGGGCATTCATTAAAAATGCTTCTCAAGTGGCTCATTTGTGCAGGCGTTTGGAAGAACTGGCTCGATGTTTCCAGAAACGAGGGCAGGACTGTGAGTTCTTCGTGAGCATCAGGTCCAGCCTTTCCCCACTTCAGGCTCATTGTGGATGCTAATGAAATGTTGGTAGAATTAAACTGAGCACAGAAAAGCTTAAACAGAAATAATCCGTCCCAACTGAGTTCCCCTAGAGATCAACCCAGGCACACACGGAGCTCAGCTAGCCAAACTCCGAATCGCCAAGTCATTACCGAGCTCCCATTATAGACCAGAAAATAATGTGTTCAGTGGTTCACGTGTTATTCACTGGGGCTTTTGTCTGTAACACCTCCATTTGTCAGAAACCATGCTAGGCTCTGGGACAGCTACGAAGTGGGAAAGCAGAAGATTCATCCTTGAACGACTCAGGAAGCGGACAGACAGATGCCATGATAAATATAACAGTGTGCTCACTCCCAAGGCCCGTTCAAAGTGTGGGAGGGGCATTTTGGCTTGTAGAGTTTGGGGATGTCCAGATTAGTTGCAAAATAATCTTAATTGAAGTTCACAAGTTCAGGGGAAGGGGAGGAAAATGGGCATGAACTATTTTTCTCTGTTCCTAGCATTTATATACAGGGTAGGCAAGAGCTGGGCTATAGTTATGAGTATGAGAAACACACAGTTTATTCTTGCGTTATTATTTATTGATTATTGTATTATTAGTCTCCATATGAACAACTGTAAGCCTACTTTTGCCACCCCCTGCATTTTCCATACAAGAGTTGGTTGCTCTTCACAAGACCACTGTAAAGGAAGGGTCTGCCCCCACCCCCACCCCGCCATTTTGTGGATCAGGATACAGAGGCTCAGAGAGGTGAAGATGACTCATTCAAGGTCACAGAACTAGAATGTGGCAGGTCATGGTTGAAAGTGCAATTTTCCTGGCAGCAGCAAGGGGCACAGTGTGGAAAGAGGTGGGGATGGTAGTGGGGCCAGCTGGGCAGCCCTTCCTGCAGAGAGTCTGCCCTTTATCCCCGGGGTCAGTAAGTGGCCCGGTGAGTCTTAAACATCAGCTTTTGACTACGGAAATGGGAGCCACGGAACACGCTCTTCTCCCTCCCGCCCCACCCTCAAAAGCCCGTCCCCTGGCAGAGTAGCTCATGTGACAGCCCCCTGTGGTACAGCGACACCAGTGGTAAGCAGCTGAGTAACCCCCCCTCCAAGGTGTCCCCCTCCTTCCCTGTCTGTCTCTCCTTTTCCCTCTCCCCAGCCTCTTTGAAATTCTTCTCTCTGCTCAAGTAGTAACACACAGGCTTTCCCTCAGCCTCTGCTCAGTGGGATTCTAAGGGAAAGTAATTTCATTCTCATTATTATTAATTAGGATAGCTAAAAGGCAAGAGGGAGGAATGAAGAGGGGAGAGAGAGAGAGAGCGAGTGAGCATCGGCTGTATAGATGGACGTGAGAGCAGAATGATGAGGGTTTTAGGACTTGAACCCAGTGCAGTGGTTTTGTGCACAGACCTCACAGCCAACTGCCCAGGTTTGCACCCGCTTCCATTAATTACAAGCCTGCGACCGGGCGACTCACTGAACCTTCAGTTTCCCCAACCGTCAAGTGCAGATGAGGATAATGCTTATGTCATAGGTTTTCTGCAAATGTTAAATGGGCCGAGATGTGTAAAACACCTAGAACATTGTCTGATACATTATCAGCGTTAATTATGAGTTTATAAAACACACAAATCAATAAATGTCTTCCCCTTGAGTTTGTGTGGAGGACTCTGAGGAAGTCAGTGAGTTGCTCTGGGCCACAGTTCCTTTAGTGACAAAAGGAGAGGTTTGACTGACTAGTCCGGGATCTGATCAGTTCTGATCCTGGTATTCTAAAGAGAACCCGGGCACCAACGTGAATCCAGCACCGCTGTGGGTCATAGACGGTCTTAAGATCCTATAAAAATGGTGTTAAGATTGATATAAGGCCCTGGCTGCTGTGGCTCAATGGATTGAGCATCGGCCTGTGAGCCAAGTGTCGCTGGTTCGATTCCCAGTCAGGGCACATGACTAGGTTGCACGTCAGGTCCCCAGTTGGGGGCGTGAGTGAGAGGCAACCACACAGTGATGTTTCTCTCCCTGTCTTTCTCCTTTCCCTTCTCTCTACAAATAAATAAACAAACAAATAAAAAAATTATTTTTTTGGTGCTCAAGATATGAGTAGGGGGCAGTTGCACTCTTGACGATTTGTAGGTTCTTGAATGGATGTCCTTCTGCATACATGACGGGTCATCGTAGAAAGAGTGGCCATGGCCCAGTGCTGTCAGGTGTACGTGTGAGCTGGGACAGACTGAGATGTGTGCTGTGATCTGAGGGTCTGAGCAAGGAAAGAAGAGCCCACCCCGGAGGGAAATCGCCGACTGGATTAGAATTCAAGTGTTTGTTTCAGGTGCTGACTCTGGCACAGGGCAGATGCCCAGCTCAGGTGTCCGTCCGGCTACTTCGACTTCTCCAACGGTTTTTGATAGACAAATATTTGATCTGGGTTTTAAAAAATGTTTTGCAAGTTGCTGTGTTACCATAAAGCGCATCGTCTGGTATCACAGGAACTGTTGCGTAACAAGCAAGCTATGGTTCCTTGTCTCGCTTTCCTGAGAGGAGGGCAATGGGGCACGTTCAGGGCCTTGCCTTCCTCTCTGGGCTTGAAAGGGGGGAAGGCTGAGAGACCGTGGGGGCAGAGTTGGGGGACGGAGGAGGAGGGCCGCCCCCCACACTGTCATCTCCCTGCCGTGGGTCTCGCGTCTGTCTGCAGAAGCCCAAACATCTCCCTGCAGTGCACGTTAACGGCATTTGCGGCGAGTTTATTTTGACATTGTCACACTGTCCCCAGAGATGGGTAATTGACGGGCTTGCTTTTCCCCGTACGGGACCGCAGGACCGGATTCATTGCTCCTGGGTGTCACAATCATTTCATCTTGACACCAAGCGCTGACATCTACCGATTCCAAGTGACGGGCTCCTGCTTCTGTGGGAGGCTCAGCCGGCCCCGTGGTCCTGGGGAAAACAGAGCATGACAGTCCACCTGGCTGGCGGAGATCACTTTATTTCGGGCCCGGTAGGCCTGGCCTCAGAGATACTCAGGCCGATAAGTGGATGGGTTTATTATTCTGTTTAATGCATAGTGATTTGATTACCTTCGTAAGCTTCTCATATTACACACGAGAGACCCAGCAGCAGACAAGGAAGACAGTCTCTGTCCTCACAGAGCACTGTTGAAAGGGGGTGAGGGGGTGCAGGAATTGAACCAGTGCCCCCCAGCGACCTATAGCCAGCAGGGATAACGCACTAGCCACCAGGCACGGGGCGGAGCGGCACAGCAGAGCGGAGCTCGGGGTCTGGGGAAGACGGTGGTCAGCAGGCACTCAGGGGCAGCTCTGGGTCAGGCTGGCAGCGGGCACAGGGGCCGCACGGCCGCACACCCTGCCCCCAAGGAGGTCACATCCGACAAGTGCCGACATGGACCCATGTGGAGGGGCGATCGGCTGCATTGGAAGCCATCCGACCGCACGCGCAGGGATGTCAGGGTCTGCTTCAGGGAGGACGGGCGTGGGCTGAGGCGTGAAGATGCCCAGGGAGTGCCAGGCGGACCAGGTGGCAGGAGGGGAAGGAGCTACACAAAAATGTGGAGCCACGGAGAGCACGGAATAAACAGGGTGGAGCAGAGGCTGGCGCTTAGGAAACTGAACTACTACATGACAAGAAGGGACGGAGGAGCAGGACTAGGGACGCAGCCAGCCAAGGGCAGTCCGGGAAGGTCTGCATGCCACCCTGAGGGGTGGCCCTTTCATCCTGTAGGTGACAGGGGGTCATAGAAGGGACCATGACAGGTTCAAGGGAATGTCTGGGTTGTCTGAGATAATGGCGGTGGCTTCCTCCTCCTGTCCTGCCCCTCCTCCTCCTTAAACTGACTCTTACTGAAAATATTGTAGAATTAGGAGTTTATTTCTCTGTCTCAACAAGAAGAGACTCTTGTGACTCACACGAACCTTCCTTGGATATCTGCCCATGACCCTGATGGCTGGGACCGCAGGTGTAACTAAAGAAGGAGCTCGGAGCCACACCAGGAAAAGCCTGACACGCAGCTGCACCTGGCGGTGGCCCCGACCCCCAGAGCTGATCTGAAGCTGCCACAGCAGGTAAAGGGGGCTCAAGGGGGGTCCAAGGGGCTCCTTTTCCCTGCACTGAAGATACCTTTTTTTTTTTTTTTTAAATTCTGGATTGCTTCAACCAGAAAATGGAACAGAAATAGTCCATAGTCAAAAAGTAAGGACGGTGAAAGGAATGAATGGGAAGATGTAGGTTCATTCACATAATTGAAAGGAAAACTCATCAAGTAGGTAATAAGAATAATAAACACACATCGGGCCTTGACTCCATGTCAGTCTCTACTTAAGAGCTTTCTATTGTCAACATAAGAAACGTTCCAACCTGTACAGAATTTTTATGAGTTTATTTGAGCCAAACTGATGACAATTGCCAGGAAGCAAAATCTCAATGGACTGAGAGATTGCTCCGGAAAATGGCAGTTTTACCACTTACTTTACACATCCAAATCAAAGGGCAAGCCGGGGTGGGGTGGGGTGGGGGTTACGTGAAATTCATTGGTGATGGATTAGGGAGGCGGGAGAAAGCAAAGATGCGGAGGCAGGGGGTCCCTGGCATTGGACGAAAAGTAAAAGTAATAGACACATACTTCTTCTACATTGTTGGGTGCAGATCATTACCAGTCAACCATTAACGCGGTAACAATGAACAATGAGGGGATGTGGCCCTGGCTGCTGTGGCTCAGTGGATTGAGCACCGGCCGCCGAACCGAAGGGTCACTGGTAAGATTCCCAGTCAGGGCACAGGCCTGGGCTGTGGGCCGGGTCCCCAGCTGGGGGCGCGCGAGAAGCAACCAATCTGTGTTTCCCTTGCACATGGATGTTTCTCTCCCTCTCTTTCCCTTTCTCTAAAAATAAGTAATTAAATAAATAAAATCTTTTTTAAAAAACCAAAATCAACGAGGGGATTTGTGGTGGTTGTGCCCTGAGGGCGTCTGGAAAAAAACAAAACAAAACAAAAAACGAAATTACTCTGACATTCCAAATCACTCTTTTTCCATCAAGGTATGTCATCTTGATGTAAAAAGACACTAGACAGCCCCAGTTAACGTCAAGACTGACCTTTGTCAGGAGAGACAGAAACCTAGAGCGTAACTGCCTGCCAGGAGCCACTCTCAGAACGTTCTAATGTCAGACCACGCTGTGTGGTCTCTTTCTGTCTCTGCGTGTGTACGGCCACCACGCAGGCCTCCCCTGGGCTGGTCAGGTTCAGTAGGGGGCCCGTTTTTGTTCACATTATGTATTTACTTACTGTTCACAGCAATACCAAAGAGGACACGACTGGGATGCTGAGTCTCAGGGAACCGAGACTCAGGGAGGTTAAGTAATGAGCCTGGGATCACACAGCGTCAGAGCTGTGACCTGCACTCACAAAATCTGGTTTCTGAGTCCACACCTTCTATTGCTGTGCTGAAAATCAGGAAGCAGGAAGCCCCAATCTTGGGCTCTAGGTAGAAGGAACGAAAGCACCATCTTTTCAGGGAATTGGTGCATGTGACTGGCCTCGCTCGGGACAACTGCCACTTTGTGACCAAGGAAGAGGAGTGTCCCGTGACGAATACACTCCCCAAGCTACTTGGAATGCGGGAGAGTCATTATTCAAAACAAAGGCCAACACTGGGTTCCCTGTAAGATTTAACTTGGAAAAGAAAGAAAGAAAGAAACAAACAAACAAACAAACAAAAAAAGAGTTTCACTACTAAAGGAAAAAAGGAATTATCTCCACTGCCCTCTTATTTTAACACGGATAAATAAAAATAGAAAAAAGTTGTCATCAGTGTGAGTTTTTACTATTATTAGGCAGCTTTTCCATATAGAAAACTATTTAAGGTTGTTTTTTTAATTGTATTAATATAAAAATCATTTAAAAATCCATTTTCCTTTAGGTCTTCGAACTTTCAGATCTCTTTAAACATAGGCTACGTTTTAATGATTACTTCCAAGGACTCTCTTCTTCAGGGTTTAACAAAACATAAACAGCTTGAAACAAGGGGCCCAGATAATAATTTATTAAACCCCCTCCAATGTTTAAGCTGATATGATTGGCAAATGTCTTCCTCCTTACTCAAAACCTGCAGTGAAGCAATAATTAAGCTTGTAACTAGGTTTAAAGACTCTCAGCTTTTTCTAAACGATTACAGATGATAAACTTTCTCGTATTTTGTTTACGTTTTTCAGTGAACATTTACACGTCTAAATGAAACAACTCCTCCGTTACATTTTTAATTGGTGTTTTCAAGCTAATGTCTCTAACATGTCAAAAACTTATTTTTTATTATTGTAGCACATACTTCAAATACCAAACATGTGCTGATTCCCCCACAAGGGTAATTAATTTCCCATCACGGTATAAGGCTAAACTTTCCCTGGGTGGGAACGTGTTTAGCACTAAGGAAATAAACAAGTTTTCCTTAACATCACAAGCAAGTATTATCCTAAACGTATGAGCTTATCAACCAGAGATTTCTGGCCAGAGCACAGGGTCTGAGGTGCAAGGACAATTTATTTTCTTTGTGACAGTGGGCAGGTTCGGTCTTTTTTCTAGTTGCTATGGCAACAAGCAACTCTAAGGCCACACTTTTTTTTGCTCATGGGATTCATTTCTGCACTTTTGCCCTGACCTAAGTTGAGTGATCTAACTCCCATTAACCCTGCTGCACAGACTGCTAATTGTCCCCAAGTACCCATTTCCCCTAGCACGTGTGCCTGGGACAAAGACTACATGGACCAGTGGAGTAGCTGAGGGTGGCCTGGGGAGTGACAGGGAACAGGAGCGCTGTGGGCTGTTGGTAGGAGCTGTCCTTAAAGGTCACGGCATGCTCTGCCTTGTTCTGAATGCCTGGGATGCAGATCCGATGGCTGGCGCCGGGGCCGCCAGCTTAGACTAGGGACTAAACGTGGGAATGGACCAGGCGTGCAGTTGTGGACCGGCCTGGGTGCCAGCCTAGTCCACCAGGACTCGCACGCGGGGGAAATCAGCTTCTACCTTACCACTGCTGTTTGGGGGTTTCAGAAGCTAAACCTCACCCAACGTTACAGATGCTAGGGCCTGATCTGCGTAGATGAACTGCCGAGTCCTTCTGAGTCCGCTGTTGTACCGCCTGGGAAATTCTGCCAAGTCTGGCTGGGGACCCCAGGCCTCGGGCACCCTGATGACTTCCATGATTTTACCAAACGGACACCCCTAGATTAGTAGCAGCAGACGTCACATCTTTTAAAACTGAGACCATAGCTTCCAACGCGACCTCAAGGAAGGTTTGGCTGCCTCCAGAATCATTAAACGCAGATCATTACATGCAAGCAGCTAACATTAATTTATATTTTATGAGTCTACAGTTCATAATATATGTGAACACCAAAATACGTAGTAAGTCCGTACACGTAAAAATAGCAACAGCGAACTTCCTGTGCACTTCCTATGTGCGTGGTCTATTTAATGATCATTTCTCTCTCCCCGTCGTCAGAGAGGGCTGACGCTGCCATCGGCCTCCCTGTAGACAGACACAAGCTGCGGCTAACTGTCTGGCCCACGCTCCTCTCTGCGGCCCCACAAACCGCCGAGTGACCGAGGTCCTCCCTCGCACACACGTTTGCTTTCTAGTTTTAATTATCAAAAGAGGGGAAAAAGATGTTTGCAGGCTTACTATTCAGCTACACAAATACAGAGAAATTAAACTAAAAAACACAGGGCTTCTGTTTTGTTTCTCAGTAACAGGGATGTATTTGATCTCCCGTCTTTGAAAATCTGGAACACATATCTCAAATTTAGATATTTAGGCTTGGTTTCAATGGTTAAAAAAGTAATAATAATAACCTGCTTTCTTTTAGGGGGAAAAAGGCAAGTTCAAAATTTTAAGGCTGCCGCTGTGGGCATGTAGTTTAAAAGAGAGAGAATTCCGAGGCTTTCTTCCCCAGAGAGATGCCTCCGGCTTCACAGATCCTTGATACTTGGCAACCCCCAAACTGTAACTTTCCACTCTCATTCATAAAACATTTTCAGGAATGTTGACAAGTATAATGCACATAAGAAAGACACTTAAGTTAATAATGGCCATCGCTTATTGAATGCTTATTAAGTATCTGTTGATACTTTGTAAAAAATTTACCACTCAAGTAGTTTTTTTATATATAATCTTCCTCCTTAAAGCGAGTCTGAGAGACAGGTACCACGTGCCCGTTCTGCAACGGGAAACGAAGACTCAGAAAGTGTTAACTCTTGGGTCTGACAGCTGCACCAGCACCCGGTGGGAGAGCCCAGAGCCGCGCCCTACGCCTTCTCTGTCCACGCGCTCCATCTCCCAGGATAAGGTGCTGGTTTTTAAATCTCATAAAACCACGACACAGGACATTTTCTATCCCTAAAGAGACTCACAATTTCTTTTCAAGATGGAAGGTGTGGCCCTTGGGGTCTTGGACAGCTTTCAAACCCAGGAATTGCACTCTGCCTGTTCTGACCTCCTCAGAGGTCTTTCGCAAACATCGCAGAACAAAAGGTTTCTGGCCACAGGGACCCTTGGAGGTCACGCAAGCCAGTGGGTTCGACCCCGGCACGGCCGGCCCACGTGGCGGCCTCACACAGCACCTTCAGCCATCTTTGTGGGCTCCCCCTCTTGTCCCTTCTGGTGTTTCTCTCCGGAAGTACCCTTCCATAATGACAATTAGTCGCTGATTTGGTAATATCTTCAATATCCGGCCCAGGGCCCAGCACGGAGCAAACATTCAATGACTGTTTGCTCACAGGATTAAAGCAGGTACCCTGGGAGGAAGGCCCTCGGGCCCCAGCACGTACACATGGAAAACAGGGCTCTACCTCCACCTCCTAACTGTGCAGACAAGAAAATGGATGTCAAAATAAGAAAACTGCCAGAGGGCAGCTACAAAGTCACAGAGCCAGGACGTCTCAACAGAAAGACGGTGCCTGGCTCCACTGGGAATGATGGCTGATTGGCTGAGCGCCGGGCTGCCCCCCACCCCCTGCGGCTCTGTTACGGAAGGAAGTTGTTTAAGAAGGCAGGGTCCTGGGCCGCGCTGCAGGTCTCCTGCATTCTGACCTCTGGGAGGGGCCCGCAGGAGCCTGTGTTCAGAATAGCCCCCTGCAGTCATCCCTGTGCACACTGAGTGGGGACGGGGACCTAAAGCTTCCTGGTCTGGCTCCAGGAGTAACCTGAGACTCAGGCAACTGTTCCTTCTGTTTGGGGCCAGACTCAGGGATTGCTGGCCGGAGACTTTATCTATAGCGTCATGTTCTTGCATGAATTATCGATGCTAGAAGCATTTACGGACAGTCACTATGTCCCCAGGGCTCCATCCTTGTCCCTCTTTTGTTTTCCACAACGTCCCCAGGTGATCTCATCCACACCTGGTCTCCGCCACCACCTGTTCCCTGTGCATCTCCTGAGCCTACGGGGTCCTGAAAAATGCAGTTCCCTGTGACTGTGTGGCTTTCCAAGCAGGGCCGCACACACTGTCACTCCTCCATTCGAGAGGTGGCATCTAGATCCCTCTCTAAGTGTCTGGACAGGCTTTGTCACTGCCAGAATAGAGGACGGTGAGTTCTGGAAGCTAGGTGATAAAAGACATGTACTTCCACCTGGATCTCCGGGGATGCTCCCTCTCAGAACTTAACCTCCCTGCTTCGAGAGGCCCAAGCTATGTGGCTGTGCTTTGGTGGACAGAGCTTGTGATTCCAGTCTTTAAGTCAACCCCTCGCCGATCCTAGACTTGAGCGAGGAAGCCTCATACGCCTCCAGTTCTCAGCCATTCAGGTCACCCTCAGCTTCAGGTCTCCCCAGACATGGTGGGGGCAGAGACGAGTGCTCCCTGCTTGCTGGGTTCCATCCTCATTCCTGACCTACAGAACCCAGGGTCAGAAGGCCATAGCTGTTGTTTTCTACCACTAGTTTGGGGGGGGGGGGTAGTTTAGCATGCAGGATTGGTAACCAGCACCAGCTACAACTGAATGTCCCACCAAACACGGAAATGTGATATCCGAAAACAGTCCCCGCCTCCTTTTCCTTCCTGGGAGGTGCCACCACTCAGAAGTCTGCATGGGACCGTCGGTTACGAAACAGCTCACGAAGGTGCCCTAAAGAAACAGGGGCGAGTGTTGCTGCACGGTTTCTCTCACAGAGCAAGAGGTTCAGGTGAGATGCTGCTGGGATTGCCGCCACATCTCAGGGGTGACTTCAAGAATCAAAGATTTGTATCTCTTAACCCCGCCAGGCTCAGCCTGGTCTTGCCATCAAAGACGGCTGCTGCCTCTCACGGTGCTTGTGTGTGTGTGTGTGTTTTCTAGAAGGATAGGTGATGTGTGTGGAACACAGGTATGACAGGCGCGGCAGGACACTCTATTTAAAGATTAGTTTGGGGTTCTGGCGGCAGTATGTTCCCACGTTCCTCATTTTCTGTTTTTGGCCACCGCTTTGTGGTGATTTGCTACCGCAGCACTAGTAAGCGGGCACACCTAGGAAGGGGGGCCCCGTGACAAGGAGGTTTGGAAGCCATGGTCCTTTGTCGGTCTGGCAGCCTCCAACAGCAGAAGGCTCTGTATGTTGATTTCAAGGACATAACAACATGTGATTTAACCAGGGTGTCTGGCCTGAGTCAGTTCCACTTCTGGGTATTCACCTGAAGATAACAAAAACACTAATTCAAAAAGATCGATGCTCCCTGCAGCATTATTTACAACAGCTAAGATACGGAAGCGACCAAAGTGTCTGTCGATAGATGAGTGGATAAAGGAGATGTGTACGTGTATGTAATGGAACGTTACTCGGCCAGGAAAAGGATGAAATCCGACCATTTGGGACAACGCAGGTGGACCTAGAGGGCATTATTCCCAGTGAAACAAGTCAGAGAAAGACAAATACTCTATGATTTCTCTTATATCTGCCATCTAAAACAAAGCCCACAAATGAAGGAAGAACACAAAATAACAACAGACCCATAGAGACAGAGAGTAAGCTGGTGGTTGTCAGAGGGGGAAGAAGTGGGAGCACAGGGACTAGAAAAAACCATAGCTGGTTCATGTGCAGCTGGAAGTAAGGAGATGCTCCCCAGGGCTTACTCTTAGGAAATGCTTTCCTAGAAAACCCAAGTACATTGCTCCTTTTGTCTTCTTGATCCCAGTGAAGATGACATCTACTCATTCCTGAGCCAAATTCTGGCAAAGAGATCACGGTAGTCATGACTGACCAAGACTGACGGGCTGGCCCTGCAGGCTGCTGGGTCTCCTGTCTGTGAGTAGTGTAACAGGTACAGTTCTGCTGACTCAGACGCCCCCAAGATCCCCCCAGTTGGAAGAGGGCTTTGGGGTGACGTCCTACACTCTCTGTAATGCGAAATCTCCTGCATGACTCTCCTCCACCTGGTTACCGGGCTTGGTGGCCCGTGAGCCTGGGAGGCCTGCCAATCAGATTCTTCTTCTAGAAAAACTAAAACCCACAGTGGATGATCAGAGGGGCGTGAAGCCAAAAGGACCGCCCAGGTGTAGAGGGGCTGGGACCACAGTCATGCCAACAACTTTTAGCGCTGACCCCAGGACTCAACAGAGAAAGCATATGGGCAGGGAGAGAACCAAGCTGGTGGGGGCATGGGGTGGGGGCAGGAGGTGGCGGGTGCGTGTGGGGGGCAGGGAGCCAAAAAGAGCCAGAGAAACAGGCTGCCTTTCTCCTTCCGGCTTCCCACGTGCAGCTTGAGTTGGCACATTCCCACATTACCTCTTTTTATATAAGGAAAGTTGGGCCAGTGCCTCATAACCCCAAGAGCCCTAAGTAAAACACTGCCCCAAACGCAGAGCACCACGCGCCGACAGCCCTGGACTCACCTGTGACAGGCAAGGCAGCCCTTTGCTTTTCTGCACAATCACCCAGATGGCATCAGAGCCCATTAGGATCTTTCCACTACGATGTGCCAGGGGCGGGGGGGGGGGGGGGGGGGCAAGATGAAATCAATTTCCTTAACCGTTATTACCGAGAGCTTTGCTGCTGCTCTGAATGTTGAATCAATGCCGGGGCTCCCCAAGGGAACTCAGTGTGCAGACACCCCCGGTAATGACTAATACCTGTCGTCCTCCAGCAGCGCGTGCGGGGAGACATACTCAGCGTGACGAGGAGGATGCTCGCGCACACACGTCCCTGACCGATAGCCCCCAGACCTGGGCTCCTGAAAACAGTCCAGGGGCACCGGAAGTACTGCTCTCCCGGAAGGTCGCAACTCTCAGAAAAAAAGGGAGAAGGGGGGAAGCCCTCTCTGCCACCTTCTAAGCCATGCGCAGTAACAGAAAGGAAGAAGGTGAGGAAAAGCCCATCAGACATCTAGGAAATGATGTGTCTGGTGTACATCTCTTTATATAGACACGGTGATGATTTACATATGTCTCACCACAGAGTCACTCAATGAGGTTTCTGTCTCACGGTGGAGTCATTGAGGGGAACTGCCGAGACCCCCGGGCTGAGGTGAGAGGCTGACTGTCCTTGGCTGCAGAGCAGAGCAGCCGGGTGACCTGGGGCCTGTCTGACCCTCTCCGATGCCACCAGGATAGGAAAACAGTCTTCTATTACTACAGCATTTTCTACGAAACTTTTCAAAGTGCTTCCCTGTACATTATATTATTTGATTCTTGCAATAAACAACACTTCTTTATTAATTCATGCAGGAGCCCTTTATTGAGCATCTACCAGGTGACAGGCGTGAAAATTATTTGATCCTTGCAATAAACAAAACTTCTTTATTAAAGCACACAGGAACTCTTTATTGAGCATCTACCATGTGACAGGCGTCAGATGGGTGCTGCCATCCACAGGGAGCAAAATGTGACATGTTCCCTGTCCACAGCAAGCTGAGTCACCAGCTATAAAATCATGAAAATCAACGGCACTGCAGGCAGTGTCCCCGAGGGCAGGGGGATGACCACTCTTGTGTTTTGAGGACGACAGGGAACTGGGAGAGGCCCCCAGCGACATCCAGGTGCTGAGTCTGAGCGGCCCCGGTTAGAAGAAGCCGGGAGATGCAGCCTGGCAGAGAGCAGTAGGCGATGCTCCTAGGCAACTTCCCTGCTCCCCTCCTCGCCCACAGGAAGGCATTTGGGGGAATGCCAAGTGCGTTGAATACCCTGCCCCACATCTCAGTGAGAGCAAAGTCCACGAGATGCTTCCAGGGAGGTCAAAGGGCTCTGTCCCTCATCTAGAATCGAAATGAAAACCATAAGGGTCATGAAACACCCTAAACTTTTCTCTCAAACTCATGGAGGAGGGCAGACTTGGCCAGGTTCCAAGCCCCCTAGGCACTTGGCAGGATTCCTTGAAGAAATTTTACAGATTCACATGCTTTCTCCTTTATTGTTTTGTCCTGCCCCCACTCTTATCCTCCCCACCCCCTTTAAAATCCACCTCTCTTCCCTCTCTCTCTTCTTTATCTCTCCTTTTCTCCTCCAAAGCCCCTAAGGGTTCCCCAACACCCCCACCCTATCTCCAGGGTAAGCTGCCTCTGTACTGTGGGCAGGGACCTGGCCATGAGAAGCCCATCATGAACACAGCTCATTACTGCGCGTTTACTATAGCCTAGGTACAGTTTTACGGGTCTGGCATGTATGAATTCACTTAGTCATCACAACAGCCTTATGCGGGTGGAATGGACATTTTCACACAGGAGGGAACGCAAGCACAGAGCTGAGGAAGCTTAGGAATTCTGTAGCGAGCCAGGACCCCCCACCCGGAGCGTGGCAGGGCAGTATCGGAACCAGAAGTCTGATGGACTGCCCTGGACTGGAGCCCTAGGCTATACAGCGTCTCCCTGGTGAGCAAGAGCACTGTGCCCCTTCCACTGCCAAGGACTGATCTCTCCAGTGACCAGTGGCAGCTGGAAGCATTAATGACCCTTAGGCCAGGCTGCTCCTTCCTTTCAGCATTCCTCAGGAAAGTTGCAAAAGACGTTAAGTCCAATAAAGGGGGCAGGACCTGTACAAGCAGATTTTTCTAGTGCCTGTTCAATCTTGCGTCCAGCATTTAGCTTCGCAGACTGGCATTTTGCCACTGGGCAAGAGGTCTCCCACTTCCCCACGTCTCTATGAAGGGGGGAGGGCAAACAATCCGCAAACCTGCCCCCAAGAGGGCCTGGTCGTAGAAACCCCAGCCCCAGGCCACCTTGGGGCCAGACACCACACTGCAGCCTCCAAATCCGGGAGGAAGTAAAGAGGGCCAGCGGGCGAGCTGGGGAGGGGACCGGCCTCGGTACTCACTCCCTTTCCCTGACCGGGGCCCAGCTGGGCCTCACCAGCAACCCCGCCCCGCCGCGATCACCCCCGACCCCTCCTTAAATCCCACCTCGAGTCCCGCGTCCTCGAGAGCAAGTCCCGGCTCTGCACAGTCGCCAGCAGGGGGATCGGCCCCTTCTAGCTACCGTGCACCCGACTGGGGCTCCCCAGGGAACCGCCGCGTCCTCTAGGCGATGGGCGCCCGTCGCCTCCTCCCTGGGGCTGACCCCGCGAGGCCCTGCGCCCCCTGGACGCCCTTCCCCAGCCTTGCCAGTTTGCGGGCGGCGGCCCCAGCGCGAGGTGTAGCGGAGCTGTCCCCGCAGCGCCCCTCTCGGGCCGGCGATTCGGTCCTCGTGCCGCCTCGGCGTCTCCCCGGCCGGGCCCCGACCGAGCCGGCTGGGATCCACGTGGCTCGGGAGCTCTATATTCGGCTCGCGGGGAGCCCCGAGCCAGGGGAAAGCCGAGCCGAGCGCGGGTGGGAACGGGCCGCGGGGGAAGGGCAGCGCGGGGCCGAGGGGCGGGCGCTGGGCGGAGGAAGGGGAGGGCCGCGAGGCCCAGGCGCCCGCCCCGCTCTGGCGCCGGGGCTCCGGGTCCCCGCCGCCCGCCCGGTCAGCCCCTCCCGTTACACCCGGGGGAAGGTGTTCCCGAGATCGCTCCCAGCCTCACCCCGCCTCCTCGGCTCCAGCCCCCGCCGGCGGAGCTCCACTATGCCAGACAGTTTCGACACTTTGCAAAGACAAAGACCAGAGGGAGGAGGAAGAGGAGGAAGAGGAGGAGAGAGAGAAGGAAGGGGAGATGTGAGCTGGAAAGGGGGCGAGTGTTTGGGACATTCTCCGAAGCCCCTCTTCCTCAAAGCCCCGGAAATTCCAGCGTGTCCCCCGCCGCGGTGAGTGAGCGCGCGGAGCCGACCGCTGCCGGGGTGCGCAGGGACTGCGTCCGCGGAGTTGGGGCTCGGGCTGTTTCGTGTGTGTCCTCCGGGTGGAGGGGTGATTGTTCGGACCCGGGAACAGAAGTGGGGAGGGGCCTAGGAGGGTGTGACAGTGGAAGTGGGATCGAAGACCCCAGGCGCCGGGAGGGAGACACACGTAGGGCGACCCTCCTCGCCCCGGCATCACCGGGATCTTTGGGAGAGGAAGGAGGTCGGGGAGGAGGCTGGGGCTAAGGAGGCTTCAGTTTTTACTGTGAGAGATGCCGGGGAGCTCAGCGGGGAGCCTACGCCAGGTCCCAGGCAGCGGTTTCTGGGGTGGCCCCAGTGACACTCCGCTCGGAGCCGGGCTGGAATATCCTGGATCGGGGCCGCGAGCGGTCGCGGGATGGTGTCCGGATCCAGCCTCTAAATGTGCTGCGAGCAGGCGCAGATCCGGGAGGTGGCCGTCGCCCCCCGGGGACTCCTACGGCCCGCGTTTCTCGGGACACGGTGGAGAAGTTGGAGCCCGGGACGGGGCAGCTGGACGTGGCGTAGTGGGCAGCGAGGGACTGGGGTGGGCGAAGCGGAGCGTGGCGGGGGTGGTGCTGGTGGCAACTCGAAACTCTGAGTCCTCCCTAACCCCATTAGGCGCTTCAGCTGCGGCGGAATAATTTGACGAAAGTTAACCACTAGTTTGCGCCTTGTGAACTGCCCCGGGCAGGGGCCGCTCCTGTGCGGAACGCCAGGGGGCGGGGAACCGTGACCCTGACCCCGGGGCAGAGCGCCCGGAAGGGGCTAGAGCTACTTTGCGAACTGGGACGGTGGCGCAACTTTCAGCTCTTTTTACTAAGCGTGAGTGTGTTTTAGTGTGACCTTGAGGGAGGAAGCGCCTCTGAACTGGAGGTGGGGGTAGTGGCTGTGTCCCGGCTTGGCACAGAGATGCCCGCGCGCGCCTTCCTCCAACACCGTGGCCTGGTCTCGGGAAAGGGTGTGAGGATCCTTTCGACTCTGGCTCTTGTCTGGAGCCCCGAGTCTCTCCTCCCTCCTACCGGAGGGTCACGGCCAACACTTAGCACGCGCCAGGCTTGGTGGGGGCGCTCGGCGAGGGGACACGTGCGCGCCCAGAAGTGCGAGAGTAGATGGGGGCTGGGCGCGTCACTGCGTCTCTCGGGCCTTCAGTGCCCCGCAGAGGGAGGCGGCCTTGACCCTGAGGGCAGTGATCTCCTTGTCGGGTCGCCCCGCCAGGCATCCTCCTGGCGTTCACGTGGCCGTTCCGGGGACCCCTCGCCTGTTCTGGCTCATCCTCCTTGTGGGTCCCCACGCCTGGCGGATTTGTGCCGAGATGGTTCCCCTAGGGAGACAGCGAGTGTCCACCCTTGCTCTGCGGCTGTGTGCGCGGCGGCGGGGGAGGCGCGTTCTGTCCAGCGGGGGAAAACGAGATAAGCGGGGATCGTGGCTGTCCCGTCGTCACCACCGCGCCCGGCACGTAGTAGGTACAAACGCTATTCGCAAAAACCTCTTAAGATGGAAGACGCTAGCAGGGGCCTGGACACCCCCTCTCTCCTTCTCTGCCCTATTTCAACTGTTGAATACATATCAATCCACCTAGTCAAGCTCTTTCCCCTTCTGGACGTGCCTTGAGCACCTACTACCTGCGGGGCTCAAAGCCGGTCCGTTCCTAGAAGCCGCAGGCAGAGCCTCCCGGTTTTCTTGCCCGGGAGCTGCGGGAGAGCGCCCGGGAGGCTCGGAAAAGACAAGGTGCACCGCCCCCTGCCGGCTGCTGCGGGAACCGGCGCTTGACTCCGCGGTGGGGAAGGGGCGCCAGCCGCGGGTGTCTGCCTTCATCTTCCCTTCCCGCCCCCAAACGCCAGGGCACCACGGCTATTTTTGAATTCCGTGATTGTCTGAAAATACGGACCCTGCCTATGCCCAGATCTGGGAGTAAAGTTCGGGGGGGGGGGGCTCATCTAGTCTCCCGTTCTTGCGCTCTCCCTCTCCCTGTCTCCGCCTATCTTTCTCTGACGTTGGGCAACAGAGTTAATGTCTCAGAGTCTCAGAGCCTCAGTTTCCATATCTGTAGAATGGGCCCATTACTGCTGCCTCACAGGTACGTTGTATAGAATAAACGTTGCATATAAGTGTGTGCATGTATATGTGTGCCGGGGGAGGAATCCCAGCACAGAGTTCTTGGTGGAATAAACGGATCGCAGAAGGAGTAGGGGCCTTCTTCCTCGGCCAGTCTCAAGCCCGGAAGGAAACAGCTGTGCTTGCATTTTGCTGGACGCGCACTTGCTGTCCAGGTTTCTACCCCTGGGGCAAGGCTGGAGCCTGGGCAGAGCAGCACCATGCCTTGGCTCACTGCTGGCGGGCCTCACCAGCCCCCTGGAGTTCAGGGCTAAGAGAAGAACAGGAGGGGTTACCAGGGATGGCAGGGGATTTCTTCAGTGGGTGTGGATTCTGCTCCTAGAAGCTTGGCACTGGCGCGTCAAAGCTAACATCTATGCCGCCTCAGGGCTGTGTTCCCTCTTGAAGACGCAGGCGAGACATTCCCCTGGCTGGACTGCTGAGCACCCCTCCTGGAGCCGGGGACCTCCACAGAGTGGGCTGGTGGAAACTTTTGGTCGCCTAGGGGGTGGGGGGTGGGGATGAGGGGTCATGGGGCCTCGGGTTGTGTGTAGGGCTTTGTGCCAGCTAGGGTCTCTGCCCCCCCATCTCCACCGTCAGGGCCCCCTCCCCTGCCTACAGACCAGGACATCGCTGGAGGCAAGCTGTTGGCAGCCCCCCTGGAAGGGCCTCTCTGAGCCTCCTGGTCAGTTAACCTTGCTTGAGTCCTTTGCTGGGTAGCAGCTGCTGACTCAAAGGAGTTATATTTGGACAGGGTTTTGCCTTCTGAGACCAAAACCCTAGCCCTCTCCCCAGGCCCCTCCCACACTATAAAAGCAACCAAGAAACTGGAAAATGAAATCCGCCCGTCCTCTCGGCTGTACACTGCTTCCCGGTAAATCGTGTGTGCATATACGCACACGCATGGGACAGGCCATGGAAGAGCTGGCCAGAGCACAGAAAGTCCTAGAGTAGGACTTACATACACTTTGTTCAGTGGCGGAACCTGAGCAGGATCTTCAGCACCCGCCTCACAAATCCGAGGAACTGAGACTGTCCTGCTCTGAACTGAGCCCGGGAGCCCAGCCTCGGGCTCCAGCACGTGCCTCGGTTCTGTTCCCAGGGCCAGTATTTCAAAAGTTGGCACCCAAACTGTTCCAAGCCCTGGGTCTCAGTTTTGCTCTCTGCAAACTAAGAGGCTTGGAGTTCTGCTTAAGTCGCTTGGGGGGCATTAAAGCCTTTCTTGGTGCAGACAGCCCCCACACCCCTGGCTTTTGCCTCCAGCTCCGTCCTCAGAACCCCGCAGGCATTCCTGGCATCGCAGACAGGGCCCCCCTTGGCCCTGACACTCGAGCACCTGAGCTCAGTCATTCTCCAGCAGTTCTCAGCATGGGGGCCTTAAACCTGGCAGCTGAGGTGACGTTTTTGGGGGCTCCCAAATGAGACGTACAGCAAAGAGGAACCGTGGTGACCTCGCCAGGACCCATTTTGTCCTCCGTGGAAGAGCTGAAAAATGAAAATGCTCTTCGGAATCATTTTGTTCAGCTCCTTCATTTGAATGTAAAGATGCTGAGGCCCAGAGGGGAAGTCACGGGGCTGACCTGGAACACTGGCCTGTCTCATAAACTCCAAAACCTTCGGGGCTCGTCCTTCCTCGAAGCCACACTCTTTCCTTCCTGGAAGCCAGCGTATCCCTGGGCAGCCTGCGGTTTGGTTGTTTCTTGGGGTTTTGTTGTTGGTTAGATTATTTTGATTTCAGTTGAACCAGAGTTTATTAGGGATTTAAGTTGTAGGCAACACACAGGTGCTGGAAGTACACAGATGGAAAAATTGCGGTCAGTCGGTGCTTGTCACTTGCCCCCCGCCCCCCGAGGTCACAGGGGTGCTCACCCTGCTTGCGCCCAGAAAAATAAGGTAAAATAACAGGTTGACAGTGGGCGTGTTCTCATGGTTCTGCAGAGGTGAGGGGCCTGGGGATTTTCAGGGTTCAGTGCTTTGGCCCCCGTTTCCTGCAGTACGTCCTGATCCTGGGTTTTGCTTCTGTGGGATCCATCCTTGCTGCTCAGCCGGAGCACAGGTTCCTGAACTATGTGACCCTCGGGGCTTTGGGGCGTGGCGCGTAAGAGAGAGGGTGGCAGCTTTTGCTTCCAAAAGCTAAAATCCAGTCCTTTATATTTAATACTGGTCCTTATACTTGGTCTCAGATTTAGAGAGCTGATTGGGGAGAGTGGGGTTCAGAGCGCCCAGGTTTCAGGAGCATGCGGCCGCCACTCTGCTTCGTGAGCACGGCGAGCCCTGCACCTCCGCGGGCCAGGGTTGAGTTGCATGTGATTCGGGGTGCCATGAGGATTAAACAAGATCATGCGTGGGAGAAAATGGCTCCTGGAGCCTTCAGGTATCTCAGCTAAGAGTCCGTATAAGAGTTGACTGAAGGTGAAACGTTCTGGAAAGCTCATGGAAGAATACTAGAAGTACAGGCTGGTTTTCAGCTTCATGGTCTGCTAATAACACCCCCACTCCCCACCCCCCACCCCCGCCCCTGGGCCAAGGAGCAAGCCCCATTCATTGACTGGGCTGGAGTACAGCTCGCTTTTCTCATCCCCCAGGGTTGAGAAATACACAACTTGTAAATTTCTTTTCCCTGGGGTGGTACAGAGAAGTGCGCCTGGGTGGGTGGGAGGAATGGAGTACTGGTGGAGGGCGTTCAGAACCCTGAACCTGGCTTGTGTGGCCTGGCCACACAGCAACAGGTGTGACACGTGTCAGAGCTGGAGGCAGCTGCAAGGGGCTGCCTGTTGTGGTTAACACTGGGACCAAGGCCGGACAGAGGGACATCCCCTACGGAGTCAGGGATCCAGGCAGGGAAACCACTGGCCTAGGGCTCAGTACCCCTCCGTCCCAGTCCTGATCCCGTCCTTTCTACTTGCTTCTGGCCGGGGACCTTGGGTGTCCCACTGAACCTCCTTGACTCTCCATTTCTTAACGAGTAGGTGGCAGGATAAGTTCCCACTCTGCATAGATCCCTGGGGAGTCGGGAGGAACCCACAGGAAGAGGTGGGAGAACTTGCCTTATAGACAGTCCGTTTCACAGCATCTACTTTTTATTAAGTGTTTCGTGTGTGCCCAGGAGGGTGGCAAGGATGTTAAACATTAGATCATCCTGGGTTCCAGCTGGAAACTCTAACACTGACATCAGCAAGGGATGTGGCAGACAGAACAGGGCCCCAGTTACCGCCTCCCCAGAGGCGGCGAGGGGAGGGATGGACGGGGGTCACCAGCAGAGGTAGAGCGTGTCTGGAAGTGTTTTTAGAAGCCACTGGAAGAGAGACACAGCTTCCCTCCTCAACTTGCTCGTCCTGCCCTCCCTCCACAACCCCTGTGCCGCCAAGACCTGAGCGTTCCCCGGGGTGGGGGGATGGGCAGCCCCGCAAGTCCCAAAGGACAGAGGAGAAACCAGCGGCAGGAGAGGAACCTTCCCCAGGCCACACAGGGGGGGAGGCTCAAGTTTCCCCCCAGGGAGCTCTGTCACCTCCGGCAAGGGCACGAGATTATAGTAAGACCCTTCGGTTTTTTCCATAGCATCTTATGAAAAGCAGAACAGCCTGAGTATTATGGGTTCGGTCCCAGGCTTATCACTTACGACTCCGTGATCAAATTATTTACCTTTTCTGGGTCTCAGTTTCCTCATTTGTCCTGGAAATGATACAGTTGATGTGAAATAAACCTGAGTTACCCTGCAAATATTAGCTTTTATTCCCGAGAGGGCTGGGGGAGGGGCGGGTTGTCCTTTTAGTCTATTCAGCATTCAGAGGTACAAGAAATATTTTTACATTCAAAGGTTTTTCTTTCCAAATATATCTGAGGATGTTGGGGCCCTTTATTCTGAGTGTATGTGTGTGTGTGTATATTTTTTTTCTCTAAAATACATGAAAGCTTTCTAACCAGGTCTGATTCTGGAACCCTTAAGAGAATATAAAATACAAGTTAAAGATCACTTACAGTAATTCAGAGAAGTTGAGGAGGGAAGAATGTTAGTTCCAAATTGTTTGGCAGAATTAAAAAGGACTTTTGGAAGGTTCACATTTGGGTGTACAAGAATATGCTTTCTCTGATTTTCACCAGATACTTTTAAGAAAATCAAACCCAAATAGATATCATTGTAATAGATTTTGCTATATTAAAAAAAAAAATCCCAGCCCTGACTGCTGTGGCTCAGTGGATTGAGCGTCGGCCTGCAAACCAAGTGTCACGGGTTCGATTCCCAGTCAGGGCACATGACTAGGTTGCACATCAGGTCCCCATTGTGGGCGTGTGAGAGGCAACCACACAGTGATGTTTCTCTTCCTCTCTTTCTCCTTTCCCCTCTCTTAAAAAAAAAAAAAAAAAAATCCATTTGAATCCACATTGAACAGCCAGAACTGGCTAAAAATTCCCTTCATGCATATTTACTTAGCAGAGGGCTCTTGAGAAAAAACCCAACCAGAAAACCCAACCAAAGCAAACCTGGGTACTTCTCTAACTGACTCCAAAATTGTTGCATGCTCAGAAAGCCTGAAACAGCTCCACACGGAAGATGAAAAATCCATCTAATTGGGCCAGGGCGCATGCTGTCCTTCTCGGAGTCTCCCGTTGCCTTAATTAATATCAAATCCATCGTCTTTGCCGCGGCCCTACAAAGTCATGGGACTGGTTTTAAAATCCCATTGTGCAGATGTGGACGCTGAGGTTCAGAGAAGTTGAGCCACTTGCCCGAGGCCACACAAACTGAAAAGTAGCAGAGCCACCATCCATAACTTCCCCTTTTCTGCCCGAAGCCTGAGATCTCAGGCACCACGCTGTGTGAGTCCCCGTATCATCCTGTATCTCTAGACCCAGGCAGCCCTCCCAGGAGCTGTAGATAAGAAACAAGTCACGATGGCTGTCTGCCCCAAACCCAGCCCAGGATGTGCGCTGTCCCGCCCTGTGTGTGGAGCAAATGGACCCAAGTTCTGCAATAGTCTTTTGGGAAGGAGGTCCTGATGTCTCTGCAGCCTCCCCAAGCCTTTGCCCTGGTCCCCCATTCAGGGTGCGTGGGATGGGTTTATTTAGCCCTCGATGATCCGGCTGGATCTTTAGATGCCCCCGCCATGCCTTGCACGGCTCCCTGCAAGCCCTCACCCTTTGGCTTGTTGACACAAATGGAACTGGGACAGTGCAGCGGCGCCCGGGGATTCAGGAGGGACTGCATCCTGCCAGGGGGTCGGAGATAGGAGCCTGAGCAGAAAGGTCCTCATCACACATGAAAACCTACCCTGCTCCCTAAACAGGTGCCCCTTGGGCACCTGCACCAAGAAAAATGACTAGGAAGTCACTGTTGCCACATCAGCAAATTCCCTTTTAATAACTAACATCCTCACAGTGAAGAGAAAGATGCGTCCTTGCTCCTTGAAAATGCTGTTAATCTTACCACCTGCTGGACAGTTTCATGAATAGAGACCATTGCTTAGGACACATATTAGCCGCCACGAACAGGAAGGTCTCTGTGGGGAATGTTCCTGATCGGGTCTAAAGCACAATCTTAATGTTAAACTTCAGTCTTTGGGCAAAAAAATTAAATTAAATTAAAACTCAAGGAGCAGATTAGAAGACAGCAAGGTAGGATGCGACCACCTGATAGACATGTCAGATGAAAACCACACCTTTTATAATGGTTTGAAGAACTGGTTCCAACAGGAAGCCTGCTGTTACTTTTCTGTCTACCTCTGGCAGTGACCAAAGTGAGCTCAGGCAGAAGGATCCATGCGCTACAGGACTATCCGTTCAACAGATGTCTGTATAATGACAAGCATCCCAACAAGGAAAAAAGGTGGACTGGCCCTGGGGACCGTTTTGAGTATCGGAATACCTCTCTGCATGGTTGGGAACCCGCCCCTGGGGTGGAGAAGGTGCTCTCTTTCTCTGAACAGGAGCCATGGCGTCATAAGCTGTGACCATCCCTGAGGGGGCAGGAGGGAGGTGTGTGTGTGACTGAATGATAACAGTCACAGAGGTGGCGCGCTTAGAGAACATGAAATAAGGAAGAGGTGTACAATCCTAGTGTGCGCCAGGAGGCTTAGCAGGTTCCTTGTGTAACCTTCGCCTGCTCCAAGACTTCAGTTGGTCATCTCCTGAGTCATTCATTGATTCAACTCAATAAAAGCCCTGGCTCGGCCACGTCCTTGCTGGGCAGCTCTGAGCGAGTAACTTAACCTCTCTGTGCCTCCATGACCTCTGAGCAGGTCTGCTGGTTTCTGGGAATTCAGGCATCGGTCTGTCCTTTGATCTTTCCTGCGTCTCTGCCCAGGAAATACCATGTATCAGTCATTCTGGACTCATTTAACCTTCTAAAGAGGCTTTACAGTCGTTATTGTTAGAGGTATTCTGACAGTCAAGACCACTGAGGCTCCGTGAAGTTGGCCACTTGACATAAGGTCCCCCAGATTGGGAGTGGCTGAGTTGGGGGGCCACTGCACACCCCCTGCATTCCCCGGACCCCTGCCCACCTCCCTGCCACCTCCTTCCCTTTGTTTTGCGAGTCAGATAAGAGGCCGAGAGCAGAAAGTTTCCCCTTCACTGAACCATAGTTCAAAGGCTATAAATAGGGCAGTTAATGGTGGCACTCAGGTCACATTCATCATGGACAGACCTTTTGTGACACCAGCCGTGGCCTTCGGTCCAGGGTGTCCATGGTCAATCGAAGTTTTTTCTTCTTCCTTTCTTCCTTCCTTCCTGCCCTTCCTCGCTCCCTTTTTTCCTCCTTTTCTTTCTCCTCTGATCCATAAAGTCTTGATCAGATGCACGTAGCAAGGCTCTGAATGAGGCTGCAGTTGCCTAGAAAAAAAAAAAACATTTCACAGTTACTCCCAGACCCGAAAAAGGAGTCCCGTTCCGGACAGATGCAGAGAAGGGCTTGTCAGCAGAGGAGGCGGCTCAGCGCCCCCCCACGTGGCCTGCTCTGGAGCAAACCCAGGTTCCCCAACAGGAAGGCTGGCCTCAGGGGCACCTCGTGTTCATGGGAGCCTGGGGGCCGTGGGGACAGTGAGTCCTGAGGGCGTGGGTGAGAGCAGGGGCCCCTGTTGATTAACTGTGGGACCTGAGGGGAGTGCCTTCCTTGTTCTGGGCATAACCCTGCCCAGCTTACCAGGCGGGAGTTTCGATAAATAACAGCACAGGAGAGGGCGAGGGAAGCCCTGGTCTTCTGTCTTCTGGCAACAGCAGCTGAGGGCGGGGAGAGCAGGTGCCCAGGGATGGACCCCGGGGGGAGCCGCAGACCCAGCCTGTGACTGATTCGAGGAAGGAGTAACGGTCGGTCCTATGTGACCTGCGTTCTTTCAGTAACCAGGTGTGGTCAAGGGTTTTCTCCTGCAAGCAGAAAGAAATATAGCCAGGCCCACATTTTAGGAAAACCAACCGGCCGCTGTTCCACGGTTTGTCCGCATGGGCATTGTTGGGAGTCACGTTTGGTCTGGTGTGAGAAACTGGTGAGTTCCTCCCTCTGGGGTTGTAGAGCTAATTATATATCTGGGGGCTGAGAACCTAGAGGTTGAAATCCAGTTGGAGATGTCCATCCCGGTCACTGAGGGAACTGGGGAGCCGTGAATGCCCACAGGCAGCCCAGTGGTGGAGGCACATGCTGCCCCTCCCATCACAGATCTATGGGATTTGAGGTGGAGAGAACCACCTTCTGGAGCCCAGCCAGTCTGCGTGATGAAGAGAAAGCCTGGTGTGCAAGATGGCCCTGGCTTTGACAGTTTCCAGCTCTGTGGCCTTGGGCAGATGACATTACTCTTCAGAGCCTCAGTCTCCACATCTGTGAAATGGGGGTAGGACTGCCACCCTCCCAGGACTGCTGTGAAGAGGGCATGAACTCGGGCACAGAAATGCTTGGCCCGGTGCTGGCTTATTGTCCGTAACTGTCCCACGGAGCTATCATTCATCATCACATTCGCCCAGGCACAGCAGCCGGACCTCAGCAGTCAGCCCCCAGATGCGGAGGTCCACTGGCCCTGTGGACACTGGTGTGCTGACCCCTTTCCGAGGGGGACGGTGCATGCCGGAGAACAGCTTTGGCAACTTAACAAGCACGCACTTCCTGCCTGAGTTCTGTGCCGGTTCATCATTTTCAGACACGCCAGTCTGGCTTCCTCTGTCCCTGGGCCGTACAGCCGCGCCCCCTGCCCCCCGCCCCTCCGCCAAGGGGACCACCCAGCAGCTCTGCCCTGCTTTCTGCCGCCCTCAGCAGCAGCCCTGTGCTTTCTAATTCCTGCGCCCAGAGTTTCTGCCCCTGCGCCCTGCTCTTGCCATGCGCCTGGTGTCCCAGCACATGGAAGACTTTTCCATCAGCTTCTGGTCTGCCCTGCGCCTTCCTGCTCTGGGTCACCTGACCCCTTGGCAGCCTGATCTGGCCAGAAAGTCTCTGCCTTGATCTCATTCTCCATGATCACTGTGCTCTGGACAGGAATTCGGACGAAGATACCACCCACTTGTTCACTGACCATCTCCCACTGGATAGAGGCCCAGTTCCTGGCCTGTGTGCCTACGTCCCCGCCCCCCACAGTGGGCTCCGCATGGGCAAGCCCAGGAGTGCTCCCTGCCGGGGCGGACCACAGTCACAGTGTTAGTCCTGGCCCGACGACAGAGTCCCGTTAGGAATTAGTTTCCCATTCAGGCTCCGCTCTTGACTCTGACCTTGAGCGAGTTGCTTAATCCCTTCAAGCCTCCATTCACACACCTGCAAAATGAGGCAAACAGTAATACACACCCCAGGACCATTGTCAATATGAACTGGGGTTTTGAGGACAGACAGCTTGGCTTGGCAAAGTGTTACTGAGCACTTACAAACGGTATCTGCTACTACTTATTACTACTAGTTTTACCTGATTATTGTTAAAGTCCTGCCATTCCCTTAGTGTCGAGTACCACCCGGCAGAGCATTGAGGCAGCTACAGCTCCTATTTTGCCAGAGAGGAAACTAACTCAGAAACCAAGGCTGTTTTTCTACAACCATGCCCCTGGACTTGACTGGCCTCCCCTGGCCAGCACGCCTAGCAGCAGGCGACACTCTTTGGAACGTGGCATGGCCACAGGCCTCTGAGAAAAGACTCGTGTGACTTAAAAGTGCGGCGGGATTATTCAGCCAGGCCCAGGGTGAACAAGTACTCAGAGGATCACTTCGCGCGTGGAGGGGAAAACTATGATTTATTAAGCAAACTGGCTGCGCTCCTCCAGGACCGAGGGAGCGTTTTAGTACCGGTCCTCTGCTCCACCCCGAGAAGAAGCAGACTTGGAGGATAACCCCTTTTGTGAGACTTACCGCATGAGGTTGCGCAGGAGGAAGGAACCTCAGATTGCACGAGGGGGCTGCGAGTGGTGGAGGCACCAAGAGAGGCAGATGAAGGAATAATTATCAATCCAGAACAGCAGGGGAGAGAACAGAACTGTGATTCTTACTGGAATTTGCCCTGATCTGGGCACCCGCTGGAGCTGCTGGGTGCCTTCCTGGCCTCTGAGTCTCCTGGTTCAAGCCCAGAGTGTCTGCGTCGGTACCTGGTGGGGGTCAGTTCGACGGATGCCTCTGAGAGGCTGCGTGGGCGAGGGGCCGTGGGCGTGGCAGCGGGAACCGCGCACTGAGCCGGAGGATAAGCCCTCGGCCCTGCGCTCGAGCCCTGGGACTCGTGCACCTGCTTCTCTGGGCCTCAGTTTCCTCCTCTGTGACCTTGGAGAGTCACAGGACCTTCTCTGGGCCTCCCTAGACGTGGGGGTTGCATCCGATTAGTCTTCCTTGGGAGGCCCATGTGTATCAAAACTGCATCTCTTTTTAAGAACTGAATTGTTCTGCATTGAAAGTGATCGTGGAAGGGCTGGGGAAGCGGGAGGAATAAAGGGAAACGGGGAGGGCAGGGCGGGGTGAGCAGAGCTGCCACGTGGCATTTTAGAAACGTTTTCAGGGCCCGTGTTACAAAGCAAAGGGCGAGGAGAGTCTAGCTAGTTAATGAGGCTGCTCTGGGATCAGCAGGTAAGGTAGTGGGACAGTGGCCGTCTGTGTGTGCTCAGCGCCCCAGGCCCTTTTAGGGGAGCAGACGGCGGGCTGCACCCAGGTGCAGTCTCGTCTTTAAAAGCCCCACGGTCGCAAGCTCACCAGTTGGGGTAATGCAGTTGTCAACTATATTTTTAGAAGCCAGGAAGACGACTGAACAGAATTGCTTCAGGTTTAGGTTTTGCTCCAAGGTGAGTGTGAGGCTCTAACCACAGATCACAGGTGGCCCCGGGGGCCTGGCTGTGGTGTCAGGCAGCTGAGGCCCGGCCGGGAGTGGGGCTCTGTGTGTCACTTCACTGACAGGCTTCCCCCCCACATCTATGGTACGAAACAATGACAGTACGTGGCCCTACATATGTGCATATGTACATGCCGGCTTTCGCGTTATTGTGATTATTATTGTGTTCTTTAGGACAGTGTAACATGTGACATTCAGCCGTAGGCTCCTGCTCGTGGTAAATCAGGCACATCCTAGTGATCCTCGGAGATTTGTCTCCTCCATTCATTCATCATTACCGAGTGTCTCCTGTACCCAAACGCTGTCCAGTGGAGGGTGGGGTGGGAAATCTAGACATTAATTAGAATACTGCCCCCTCCCCCACCCCCAAGGCACTCAGTCTAGTAAGAGTAACAAATGGCAGGATGGAGGTGCTGTCTGACGCCTGGTAAATGCCTGGTAAATTCTTGGTAAAGGAACGTAGGTGTCGATACATGAATGAATGTAAGCAAGTGAATAAAGGAAGCTGTACTGCCCAGGATGGTGAGGTCCCTAACCCCGCGTGGCGTGTGGAGGGCAGAGATTCAGAGAGATCATCTTGGAGCCATGACCCAGGAGTTCTTTTGTTCATTTGCTCATTTGGGAAACAGTGATTGACGTCCTCCCTGTGGCCAGCGGGGTGCTGGGTGGTGATGGGGGAGGGGCGATAGGACAGACACACTCTTGCCCGTGTTGAGTAGTCAGGCTAGTGACAGATGCTCTGTGGGAGCACAGGATGTTCCGGGAGTATGTAGTGGCCATACCTAGCCTTGTCTGTCTGGGTGGTGAGCAAAGACGTCCCTGGGAAGGGCCTTTGATACTGAAATCAAAGACTTAGTCGAAGGTACAGGGGGAAAGAGGAAGGTGTGGGCCTGGGATGGGGGGCCCTGGGTGGCTGTTTATAAGGCTCCCTCCGGTTGCTGCTAAGAGCGGGGGCTGGCATTGCAGGAGGCAGCGATGGCAGGCCAGGTCAGGAGGCTGGGACAGTGGGCACCCACCTTCACGCTCCCTTCACACGGCAGGGGCCGAGAAGGAAGTTCCCTTCCCATGGCTCTCCTTCCCTGGACACTCAGCCCGAACTGGCTGGCCTTTGTGTGTCTTCTATGTAAACACCCCGCCCCCACCAGTGAGCTCAAAATAGAATCTGTTTATAGTCAATACCAGAGCCTTTAGACAGATCTGGGGTCAGTCTGTAGCTAAATCCTGTTGATTTTACTTCTAAAATAGTTTTGAATCTCTCACTCCTTGTTTGCCCACAGCCCTTCCTGCTGGTCCTCATCCGCTCTTGACCATCACAGACATGGGCTGACCTTTCTTTCTAGCATGTGCGTTAATGGTGTGATGTCATTGCCAGTGCTGGAAAGATGACTTGGTGGTTGTATCAGTTAGCTCTGTCTGCATAACAAAGAGCCCCAAACCTTAGTGCCTTTAACAAACAAATGTTTGTAACTTCTCCTGAGTTGGGGAGGTTAACCGGGCATTTCTCTGAGTCTGAGCAGCTTGGCTGGGGCTTCCCAGACAAGCTTGGGAGCTCAGCCTCGGCCCTCCCTCCATGTCATTTCTCATCCCTGGGGGGTGGGGTGGGGCAGGGCTGGGGGCTAGCTCAGGCGTGTTAATGTGTCAGCAGTATGATTCATTTCAAGCAGCAGGACAGAGGAAGTTCAAAGCATAAGCACTTTTTAAGCCTTTATTCAGTCCCGTCATTGGCCAAAGCAAGTTACGTGACCAATTCCAGAGTCAGAGGGTGGAGCAATCAACTCCCCTGCAAAGTGGTGTGTGTAGAAGGTGGGGAGCCTTATCGCCATCTTCTCTCCCTGTGGCTAAGATGAAGACTTGGAGCCAGACAGAGTGGGGGCGTCCTGCTTTGGTCTGTTCTCTGCCACTTGCTGCCTTTGTCACCCTGGGCAAGTTGACTCACGTAAGCTTTCCAAGCCTGGCCGCCTGTCCATAATAAGGGAAGGGCCAGCGGGGCCCCTCGGGGATGTGGTGAGAGGATCAGATGAGCAGACACTCCTCAGCGTTCAGGGCACACTCCGAGCTCCGCTGGGCATGTGTGTTTATTCCCAGATAAGGCCTTCCAGAGCTGCGCCTGCCGGCCTCAGCCCCGTTCCCCGACCCCGATGCTACAATCCACTTTCACTTCTTTCTTTATCCTTGTTCCTTGGAGATACTTTCCTGAAGCTGATTTATTTATGTAGATTTTTAAAAATTTATTTATTTTTAGAGAGGGGGGAAAGGAGGAAGAAAGAGGGAGGGAAACATCACTGTGTGGTTGCCTCTTGTGCACCCCCAACTGGGGGCCTGGCCCACAACCCTGGCTGGGAATCGAACAGGTGACCCTTTGGTTCTCAGGCCGGCGCTCCATCCACTGAGCCACAGGCTTTTTTATTTTTATTGTTTGCCAAACAGCATCTCACTCGTACTCTGATAGAGAAGCAGCTAAAAATACCAGCTCCTCTTCAAGTTCTTCTTTGACCAAGTTGGTCATGTTTTCCTCGGTTCTCCGAAATATCACTCACAGCCCCGTGACCCATGTGCCCCCACCGGTCCTTCCCCAGGCCGAGCTCCTTGAGGGCATGCGGTAGGATTTCCTCCTCTTTCCCGTTCTGACGCTGCTCTGTGTGTGGAACAGAGTAGGTGTTTACTTAAAAAATATTTGCTGTGCGATTATTGTGTAAGTGGAGAAATGATTGAACGATCCTGAGTCATCTTCAGAAGGCAGTCCAAACTCCTGACACTGTCCGCCTCACTCCTTTCAGCGGGTCCCATTTCCAGACTCGGTCTCAGCCCTTCTGACCCGGAAGTGCCACCAGAAGCCATGAGCATCGCCAGGGGCTGTGGCGGGCGGAGGCTTTGAGCTTTGTGGCCAGGACGGTGCCATTGGATGACCAGAGATGGACGGTCCCTCAACCTGCTGAGGTAAGTGACTCTCTGACCTTCCCCGCAGGAATGCGAGGCGTTATCTTTTCTGGTTTCTTCCTTGAAGTATGCCAGGTGGGGACGGGGAGGGGTCCTTGTGTTCCTTGGTCTCTTTGTAAAGTGGCCTGTTCTCCCGGGGATGGTCCACAGAGAGGGAACCCTCTCTCCCTCCTTCTCTTCCTGAAAAGGAAGCTGGAGCTCTCGTGAAACCTGGTCCGTAAAGTCCTGGACTGGGAGCGTCCTTCTGTGACCAGTGCCTGCCATCCCCAGGAGGCCTGGAGGGACACTCCAGTGTGTCCCGGAGTGAGAGCCAGCAAACAGCTGTGACCCACAGGACCAAGGCGGCCTGGACGTTTTTTGTTAGTTAAGTTTTCTTGGCGCCCAGCCGTGCTCACCGTCCAGGCCTGCCTGTGGCACGGTGGCACACAGGGCGGTGGCGACAGAGACCGTGCGGACGAAAAGCCTAAAACATTTACAGTCTGGTCCCGAGAGAAAACGTGGGCCAAGCCCTGGTCGGGAGCTGAGCTGCCCGCGCGCGGCCGCCGCTCCCTAGGGGGCTGTTTCTGTTTTGATTCGTGAAAATAAAATAAAATGAAACCTGTCGTTCTCGGCCGCCCCCCCTGGTTTTCGGGTGCGGATAAGAGCCAGAGGTGGCCTGTGGCTCCCAGGGCGGCGCATCCCTTGGGGTGTCTGACTCGGCTGGGGCATGACCGCAGCCTCTGTGGGAGAGGGAAGCCTGGGTGTGCGCGCGTGTCTGTTGTATATGATTATTGGTGAGGAGACCAACCGCCTTCCTCCCTCCCTCTCTGTAACAATGTGCTTACTTTTAAAATGTCTCTGGGCAGCCGACGTGTGGTCTCCATGTATGAGTCCATATTGAAACAAAGGCACTTGGGTCCTGGGCTGTATTAGTTTTATGGGTACAAATGGGTAGTTACAAGCTTAAGCCCTTCCTAGTCCCGGGCAGACTGAGGCATTTGGGGCCTCCCGTAAAGGTGCAGGCACAAGGCGCTGAAGATAGAGGCCAAGGAGGTGAGAAACAGGAGAGGGGGAAGTGAGCTAAGGAGAGGACCTCCGTGCCTCCCGGAAGAATGTGGAATGGTGGGAATTAAAAGTGGTGGGGCTGGGATCCTGCGTTCACTTTCAAAGGACCTGTGGGACACAGGTGTGATGAGCTGATCGGGACCTTATGTCCCCGCAGAACTGGGTGAGCGCAGCCAGTTCTGTGCCACACAGGCCTCACCTGGGACACGATTGCATCCCCAGCTCCCAGCAGGGTAGATGCAGAATATGTACTGACGGCTGCTGGCTTCTTTCACGCATCAACACACACTTCTGAGCTCTTTCTAGGTGCCCAGCACTGCTCCAGGCAGACAGAGACCCCGGGAGTTCCCAGCCTAGCAAGGAGTCGGGGAGGGGAACAGACTGAGGGGGAGCTGAAAAAAATAGGTATATGAGTGTCAGGGTCGGGGGCAGACAGGGGCTGGGGTGGGCAGCCCAGGAGTGGTGGCCAGGAGATGTTTATGGAACCCGTCACAGTGCTGATGAGAGATAACCGTTAAGGGACAAAGGAGCGCAGGGCAGGGAGTGGGGTTTGCTGATCAGAGGACAGGCAGGGGGGCTAGGCCTGGTTTGTCCCGGTGCAGGCTTGCCAGCTTGAAGAGTCGCGTGCATGAACCCTGTCCCTGAAAACTCAGGCATTTCCTCCCCTCAGAGACACGTTATCAGCCTGCCCAGAAGCAGCCTGGAGGCGAGGCATTCCAGTTAGATGAGAGGACATCCGGATGATTCAGGTATGACACCAGCCCAGCCCCAGCCCCAGCCCCAGTGACAGCTGGTGGAATTTCCTAGCTGATAACCTTTAAGAAAGAACCCCAGCTGCTGGAATGGGGGTTGTTGCCCTGGAAGAGAGGAGACTTGGGGGAGCCCACTATCTGAAAGGCTTGTCAGGGGGAAAAGGATTAATTTACAATGCAGGATTTTAAGGAGGACATCCACACAGAATGAGTGAAATTAACATTTTCTCTCAGGCTGTTTTTCATTCATTCATGAAACACTCCTAAGTTCCTGACACCAGGCCACGCACTGGAGGTAAAACAGGATAAGAGCAGCGCTCTGTCCTCCAGCTGGTCACCATTTCAGGGCAGAGACAGACAGGTGAACAGGTGAGCCGTCTGCGCAGAGGCAGTTCTGGGTGGGGTGAGGCCTGCAGCCAATACAATGGGAGTTCTCTTTCAGAAAAAGTACTCCAAGTTGTGAATTTAAAATAAGATACAAGCCCTAGGTAAGCGGGTGCCACTGAAGGGAGCGTAAAGCTTCCTTGCGGTGGGCTTGGCCATCCCCGAGTCGGGCTGTGCTCACCCAGTTCTCCGATGAGACAAGGTCCCGGGCAGATCGCCACCTCTCCCACAGCTCACAGTCCAGAGTCCTCCACCCACATGGCTCTAGACGTGTCTCCCAGCAGCCCTCCTTGGTCCCAGGGCCCTCGGATCCCGTCCCTCCCTGTACCTGTGGCCTTGTTTGTGAAGCGGACAAGGGGACGCACAGACACGGGGTGCGGGCGTTCGCAGCTGGCAGCAGTAGGCTTTGCAGCCGCACCTGCGTTGTTACTCATTCTGCAAAGGTCAGGTGCCTGCAGGCGGAAGCCCTCCGGGACGCTCAGAGCCAGCCCTGGTCTACAGCTGGGCTGCGGGGGAGGCAGCCCGGGCCCTGGCTTCTTCAGAGCAGCCTTCCCGGTGGCTCTCTGCTAGCCAGCAGCACGTCCTTCACCCCATGGATAAAGCGGGGCCACAGTTGTAGGGGGTTGAAGAGAATGGGCCCTGGGGTGACCGGACCCGGCAGGCACCCCCGCTGCATCTCTCCAGCTCTCGGGGCGGGGGCAGGTGTTTCGCGGCTCTGGGAGTCCGTTCCCCGTCTGCGAGAAAGGAGGCAGTCACAGCACCTGCCTGCGAGAGGCCGTCGGGTTTAAGGCGATGACTCTGAAGAGCTGGGCGCAGTGCCGGGCCCGTAGTAAGTGCCGCCGACATTACAGGCATGACACCGGTAGTGTCATTTAAGCTGAGCCACTCTGTGGTGGGGGACACAGGTGGGCTGTGAGGGCAGTGGCAGGGCTCCCCCGCGGCTCGATCAGGGACCTACCTATCTGCCTACAGCAGAGACATCACTTCCACAAAAGGGTGGACATTCCAGGGGTAGCTGCTGTGCCCAGGCACAGGGGCCATGACAAGACTAATGTCACAGATACGGAGCCAGGGGAGTCCACCAGGAGCGTGGAAACTTCCCATGTGCTTCTGGGAGCCAAACCCGTAGATGGAGTCACCCTCAAAACACTAATTTTTATTCTAGCCTTGCCTGGCTGACCAACATTTGGGCTTTTACCAGTGACCTTTGTTCCCCAAGGGCGTCCAGTTGTGTCTGTCCACCTTTCAGGGTCCTGTCACTTCTGGCTCCGGGACAGAGTCCAAATTCCATAGCAGGACAGAGGAGCTTCACCACGGCTGCTCTCCCTCCCCACCCCCACCCGCTCTGCAAACCCCAGAGTCCCTCTGAGAGTAACGTGGAGGGTGAGGACTCTAAAGACAGGCGACCTGAGTTTCAGTCACACTTCTGTGCCGTCCTGGGCAGGCCACTGAAGCTCCCTTCACCTGCTGGGCGGACAGCCCCGGGGCTTGCTGTGAGGATCACATCCGTGGCCGGGTGTGGAAGGGCTGCGAAGCCTGCGGGGTCCCCGGCAATCCCTGGCGGCTAGTGTTTTCTGCGATGCCGGGGCTGCGGCCGCCGTGCCGACACCACAGACGCCCCCCGGCCAGGGTCAATGCTGTGACCAGACCAGCCATTGCGGCGCTTGCTGTGACTGTAAGCCTCACCGTAGAAGTAACCATCAGCGAACTTTGAAAAACCCAAAATCAAGATTTATTACTCACGCACAGATCCTGGAGGGTACGTAGTGTACCTTGGGTTAACACAGTGAAGTCACAAATAGGGACCGGATTGAGGTTCTGCTTTTATTAGTGGGGAGAGGGGGGGCCCTATGGTTTCGCTTTGCTGGTGCACTTAAAACAGAAGGGGGGCTGAGGGCCCGGGAAGGGAAAAGCGGAGTCATTACGAACGGGCCCCAGCCAAAGCTTTCTAAAGGGGAACTGCATGGGTGGGGCGGCCCGGCTGTCCATCTAGCCGTTGGCGGGTGGAGTGTTTATTCCAGATGGGTGCCTTTGAAACGGAGGCCTTGGCAGTCGCAAGCCTAATCCGAAAAGCTTGTTGTCAGGTGTTTGCACTGCAGATGCGCAGATACAGAGACGTGGCCGTGACCACAGGTAACGCGTATCTCCTCCCTTCCCCGTAAGTACGGTGACATTCACTTTCAGTGAAGGGACACCTTCCTTCTTCCCGTCCAGTTTGCGCCATCCTTCCGACTCAACTCCAGTGTCGCCTGTGCTGGGAATGCTTCCCCCGCACTGCACCCCACCCTCCTGCCACCTCCCCCCAACACCCGGCGCGTGTCTCGACCCCGCTGCTCGTCCTGTGTGGCCTGCGTGGCGTCTGTTTTCCCTGTTAGACCGGGAGCTCCTGGGTGCGCAGGAGCGTGTGATTCATTCTTCACGGGGGCGTATTGAAACCCCCCCTGTGCCAGGCACAGCTGTGTACCTCCAGGACCAAGGATGAGCATAAGAAGGCAGACACTGTTTGTGGCTTTTCTTGGCCACCCCGAGCCAGCCCCAGCCACGGCTGATAAACCTGTTGGACAGCTACCAGAACCCTCTGCTGGGTGGACATAGGCCTGGGGCCTTGGGGGTTCTTTAGCTCTTTTTCAGCGCCCCAGGCATCACCCAGCCTTCCACGCCTCCTGCAAGCTCTGTCTCCAGCTTTTGGGGAACTGAAAATGGGGGGTTTCATGTCCGGCGCCACGGCGGTGTGGCTCATAGCTCATCCTGGGAGCTGCCGGGGCACCTGCTGTCCATAGGTCCGTAGGTCTCAGGCTCAGCTGACCGCCTTTGCTGGTCTGGACTGTAGGGAGGAGGGGGACAGACATGGAGAACCGAAGCCATCCTGTCTGGCGTCTATTTGGCAAACGATGTCCCCGGGCTGTGCAGGGCAGTGACTCCTCACCGTGTTGCTCAGTGTTCTGCGTGTAAACGCTTGCTCACAGGCACTAAAATCCCCCTCTGAGCTGGGGGCTGGCCCTCAGGGAAAGAGGAAGAGGGAAGGCCTTTGAGGCAGGAGAGACGGATTTGGGGGTAGCATGTCCTGAGGGGCAGGGAGGACCTCTAGCAGCCATGTCTAGGCTGGAACAGAGCCTGGGGCTCCCCTGTGTCTGTCATTGTCAGCATTTAGCTAATTATTAATAACAGAAAAGCGAGCCCCGGGAGCTAGACCTTGAGTTAATGAACGGGGAGCAGAAGCCCGCTTGCCTAGCCAGGAAGCTGCCGCGTCCCACCCGTGGAATTACAGCATTGCCCTGCCAAGGGCATTGACGCCCCTCCCTCCCCCTCGGGGGCTGGATTGCTGGGGGTGCGCAGGAGGACTGCTGGGCCACAGAGGCCTGTCCATCTAACTAGGGGGGTCTAAACCCACCCAGAGCCTGTGAGAACTTGGAAAGTGGAGGGGTCGTTTTGAAAAAGCTTCTGGCCTTTTCCAAGCTAATATAACCCGAGGGGCACAAAGGACCTAGCCCGTGGCCGTGGACACTCCACACCCAGGCTCCAGGAGGGAGCCTGATACCGCAACCGGAAACACACACAGTTAGCTGGCTGCTGGACTGGACTGCATTTTAATATGAGCAGAAACTCTGGGCAGAGGCTCTTGCGTTGGCCCTACTTGAAGACAAGATTGGGCTTTTCGCATGGCAGGACGGATGGAGATGGGACCTTGGAAAGTCGGGGGGGGGAGCCCCCTTAATTTTACCTCATCAGTGACGTTTGCCACCAGACCCCATCCTCCCATGCAGGTCTCAGAAGATTCTTCTTCTCACGACACCACAAGAAGCCCACCCCCACTGATCATAAAGACCATTTGTAAAATCGGGACCTTGGTGAGTCTCTGGGGAAACGTCTATTCCGCCAGCACAAACGAGGATCTTGACAACCCGGGAGTCTGCACTGGCTGACGAAAGCCACCCTGGGATTTACTGGCTTGCAGTTTTCTAAGAAGCAAAGAACCAGGTCTTCATTTATGTTTAGCAGAACAGAGGTTGTTGTAGACATTTGTGTTTGTAGAATACAGAATAGTGTTAAATGAAAAAAAGAAAAAAAAAGCCACTGCTTCGGGCAGCATGTGGGGCCTGCCGCCATGGTGCTGGGGGACCATCTCACAGAGCGAAGCCCAGTGAAATGCGTGAGCCCAGGTGAGGGGGTAGCTGAGGAGGCCCAGGGGGCTCACCCCCCTCTGTGCCCCTTCTTGCTTCCCTGGACCCCAAATCCAGGGCTTGGTGACAACTCCTGACTGCGGACGTCATTTTCTCTTTCTCCGTGAGCTGGGGAAGCGACTGTCTTCCTTTCACCCCCTGACTAAGAACATCTGGCCTGCAGGCAGAAATCAAAGAAGGAACCCATGGGGCAGGCTCAGGGGCGCCCTAACCCCGGGCTGCCCCTGCAGGCGGGCCTGTGCTTGCACTGAGGACGCCCCAAGCCCCGGGCTGCCCCTGCAGGCGGGCCTGTGCTCGGGAAGGGCCCATCTCACGCTTGGCTTATTCCTTGATTGAGTTAACGAATCCAGATTGTGGTGCCCCGCAGTGTCAGGCAGGGTTCAGAGAGCTGGGGGCTTCAGTAACTAACAAGGGCAACCCCTCCTAAAACCTGCATCGTGTTGGGGGGACTTCTGATAAACTTCTGAGTTGAGGGATAGGTCCAAGAATTTGTGCAACAGGAGGATGAGAACTGCTGAGCAATGGGGTGGGAGCGGGGGGCGGGGGGGGGGGGCACAGGATTTGTGACTGTCACGAGGGTCACGGGCTGGCCACACGCAGAGGACAGGTGAGCAGAGACTTGGAGGGCTTGAGGGCATGACCCACGTGGGTGCCTGAGGGGACAGCCATTGCCAAGCCCTCAGGTGGGAGCAGTGAGCCTGGGGGATCAGCTGCAGACCATTTGGGGAGCCCTGCAGAGAGAGTGGGAGGGCCAGCAGACAGATGGGCAGGGAGGAAGCGGCCGCTTGTCGGGTCTCCTTGGCCTTTGGGGGACCCCGCCTCCTGTGGCTAACTCCCTAACACCTCCAATCCCTTAGCTTCCCTTCCTTGCTCCCATCACTGGGTCTGAAGCTTCTCCTCTGGGAACCCCTGATATGCCACGGTGACCTCTGGCCTCACATTCCCAGCTTCGGATAGAACTTAGTCCACCTGCCAGGCTAAGACCCCTCTGGGCCTTGCCATCTCTGTCTGCCCATGGGGGCCGCTGGCTGGCCCCAGCTCCATGACCTCCTTCCCTTGCTCAGGAGCACCACCTCGAATGCGAGCTCTTCTGCAGGACACTTCGTCCTGTCTCCAAGGGGACTGATCTTTCTCCTGCATCAGAACCCTCTCTCGTGCTCTGGGTCCCTCGGTCATTCCCCCAGCTCCCCCCTCAACCCCACTCTGCTCCAGGGAGCCTCAGTGCACCCCAGTCGCTCCTCAGCCTCAGAATTTCATCCAGCGGCCCCTCTTGTGAGCGGCCACTGACCTCATCTCGCGCGGTATTGCAAGTCCAGGAAGCCAGGCCGGGCCGTGTCCACCCTAGGGGCCAGGGCAACTCGATTTCCTGACCTTGTCCTGTGATTGCAGAGTTAGACAGTGGTTTCTCTGCTGCCTCAGAGCCCCAGCCCTCTGCTTCTCTCGGAAACATAATTGTATCTCAGGAGCCCACAGCAACCAGGGCCCGTGCCACGTAGCGGGTGCCGTTTTGTATGGAGACGGATGTCTGGACGAAAAGGAAGACATTAGCTGGTGGAAGCCAACTGTACAATTAGCCAAGCCCTTTAATGAGGACTCCACGTGGACTTGGTGGCTCTGGGAGGTGGGGGAGCTTTAAAAGTCTTCATCAACTCTTTTTATCTTCCTGCCCCTTGATCTAGAACAATCTGCAGGAGCCCAGATCTTGGGTGCTGGCTGGGGAGTGAGTGGTAGGACAGTGGCCAGCAAAGGAGGGGTAGGGATTGTGGTGTCCAGAAGACTCCAGGGCTGGGAGAGCTGTCATGTCTGCAAAGTGGGGGATTGATGGGGTCTTCCGCTCAAGAGTTTGCCAAAATGCAGGCCAACTCAAGATCAGCTGGGGGTGGAGTGGCTCAGCCACTCCCAGGCTGGGTGACCTTGGACAGGTGCACCTCTGTGTGTTTCAGGTTTTTATCTGTAAAACTGGGATGATAACATATCACTCAGTCCTCATTACAAACAGATATATTTTGGGTGCTCATAACCGTTTATCGGGGGGTGGGGGTGGGGTGGGCGCAGGCTGGGTCCTCTGCAGGCCTTTAAGGAGGTGCTGGGATCCATGAGCATTGACACAGGTCAGGACAGGGGGCTGGCCATGCTGACCTCCACCTATGACATGACTCTTCCAAGTGCTTCACATAAACTTCTGAACCATCGACACAATGCCCCTGGGAGGTCGGGGTTTGTTTCAGCACACTGTCCCCACTTTACAAAAGAGGGAAAAGGCACAGAGAGGTTAAGAGACTCTCCCAAGGGTGCCCAGCAAAGAGTTGGCAGAGTAGGATTAGACTTGGGCAACTTGGCTCTGAGATCCGCAGTGCTTAACCACTGGGCTTACAGTCTGTTGGTATGGAGGGAGCAACAGCATCTATGTGGTTGTTTCCATGGGACGGGGGGCTGGGACAGAGGCGTGCACCGGGGCGGGGCTGGGTCTGCCTGTTTTTTGGGGGAGTGCCAAGTAGACCTCACAGCCTGGGCTCTGTGCTGTTTGGAGGACTGAGCAACCCTGACGCAGGACAGCTGAGCTCCACCCTCTCCCCAGGAGGCCTTGCAGCCTCTCTCTAGCTTGGTCCACCCCCCACTCCCCCCAGGAGGCCCCTGCCGCTTTCTGGGGCCCCTGGAGCAGGAGGGAGCAACGGAGCTGGGTGGGGGCAGGGCACAAACCCATCTGTTTGGAATTAGACACGATTGAGCACCGTTGGCCAGAAGCCGGCTCCGTGAAGCCAGAAAGCAGAGTTTGGAAGCATGCCGCCAAATGTCTAAGCACAGCTGACCGTCCTCTGGAGAGTCCATCCTGGTCTCTTCCTGCCAGCTCCTTCCGCAGCACCTTCAGCAGACTCCGCTGGGGGCAGGCTCTGTCCTTGCTTGCCCCGTGACGATGGCAGGAGGGAGCCGGTGCCTTGGGGTCACATCCCGAGAGGACAAAGGGGACCCAACCATAGTAGAATCTGTCATGTGCTAACGGGGATCCAGAGCTTACCGTTCCAGCCCTGGGGTCAGTATTAGGGTTGCCTCCAGTTTGCTGATGAACCCCCCTGGGCTCCTGGGGGTTCACCAACAAGACCCCACAATCACCAGTGACTCTGAGGGGATTTGAACCCAGGCTTTCTGGATGCCAGCTGTGATTTCTCATTAAACGCAGCCCTGGGGAGAGCGCTAGAGAAGGTTTTAGGGGTGCCACCCTTTTTTAGGTTTCTTAAATGATAGTTTTATTTTTTGATCGGAAAGGGAGCCATGACCCCTGGAGACAACCCTGAAAAGAAAGAGAAGTGTAAAGACCTAGGGCGGGGGCAGAGAGGGGGGATCCCACATAAACACCCCTCCCAGGAAGTACTTATCTTAGCACTTTAGGGTACTTCCTGCCGCTGTACTTTGGTTCCTATTTTGCTAAAACTAGTTCTGGTCTGATATTATCGCCTTGTTTTTTTCCTATTTAACCGTGCAGCGGAGGCTTCCTGTGCTCTTCTTCATGAGCGTTATTAATGAGGCAGGCTTTCTGGTCACCTAACTGAGCATTGGAACGCACCGCGATGCACTTAATAAGGTCCTTGCGGTGGGGCCTGTGGGAGCCCTCCGGCATTTTGCTACTAAAAATGGGAGCCCTCTTTGGGCAGCACCCTCGGTCTGCATGTCTGCGTGCGGAGCCCGTCTGGAAAAGAGTCCTGGACGGGGAAGGGCAGGTGAGGCAGAGCACGCGAGGCTTTGGGCGCCCACAGGGCTGGCATTTTGTGAGGGCTCCTGGGGGTGGGGGGGCAGGGCTGGCGGGAACAAAGCCTCCTCTACGGGGGGCGCATGTTTCTGCCCAAAGGGGATCAGAACCCATTTTCTGTGACTCAGAAGAAGGGCACGGGGTGGGTCAGACTCAACATCTTTTCTTTTTCTTAAAAAATTGTACCATTCTATAATACTCCTCTGTATTGTGTGTTCACCACCCCACGTCGGGTCTCCTTCCGTCCCCGTTAACTTCCCCTACACAGGTTTCTCCCATCCCCGACGCCCCCCCCCCCCCGCCCCGGTAACCACCAGGCTGTTGTCTGTGTCTCTGAGGTTTTTTTTTCTCATAATCCCTTCACCTTTGCACCCAGCCCCACAATCCCCCTCCCCTCCGGCAGCCGTCAGTCTGTCCTCTGTGCCTACGATGCTGTTTCTATTCTGTTTCGGACATCTTGTCTTGATGCCTTTGAAGATGCTCTGGGGGGCCTTGATCTAGCTTTAGTCTCCCCTGGAGCTGCCGCACCTGGCAGGACTCGGGAGTCAGAGGTGCCGGGCTGCAGGCGGCCACCTCCAGCAGGAGATCCTCGCGCAGTGTGTCCACATCATGGCGCGGGCGGGCGGGCGGGCAGCCTCCCTCTGTCCCCTCTCTTTGCCCGTGGTGCAGGCACTTCCGTGGGGATTCTCTCTGGAGCCTGCGGTGTAAGCTGCCTTCCTCCGTTTGGCTCCCACCTGTCGCCCTGCTGCGTGGGGCGGGACCTGGCCCCGAGCGGGTGCTCAGCAGATGCGTGCTGAGTGAATGAATGGTGAACGGGCGAGGTGTAAACCCCCTCCAAAGCATGATCGTTAGACGTTGCAGCCTCAGACCACCTTGAGGCTGAGTTCTTCACATGTGCCTGGCATGTGACCGGGACGGTTCCCCACAGAGGTGGCCCTCTTGGCTTCCTGCGTGTCTCCTGACTCCCACCACCTTGTCATTATAACAGAAACATTTCCCCATGTTTTTTAAAAAGTTCTTTGTGACCCAGAATTTTTCTATCTTTAACATATACAAGAACATTCTGGAATGTGTTGGACACTCTCCTTGGTCCTTTGGATGGCTGCAGTGTTCACCTGAGAGAGGAATTGCTGGGGCATTGTCACGAGCAATGTAGTCTTTCCCATAATTCAGCCGGGCAACTGCTCAGCTCGCTGCCTGCTGAGCCGCGCGGCACCGAGGCACGGACCAGAGTCACACACAGTAATGACGCTGTTCTCTCGGCTTCTATTGATGCAGGTTCACGCAAAGAGAACATCAATATGCATTCCTATCCTACTCACACTCTAACAATCTAAGAGAATTGTAACACACACACACACACACACACACACACACACACAGCAATCAGTGGGGAATAACGAACCTGAGTCCCAGAGTCTCAGTCTGTGGCTCCGGGAGGCAGCACAGTGGGCAAGGGATTCGTCAGCGTCTTGCAAGGAAGGATCTCCGGAGCCAGGTGGGCAGTGGGGCAGGTGAAGTCCTCTGTCCAGCAGGGCAGAGCCTCCGGCGGCCGATGCCAAGGGAGGTCAGCGTGGCCTGGAGCTGCGCTCTGGTGTGTGGGGCTCGGCTGTCTCAGCGGTGGTCTGGAGCCTGCCTCAGTTATACCTTGAAAACAGTGTATTCCACCCTTCTGGGTCTCTCTTCTTCTTCTTTTTATTTTTTAGGTATATTTTATTGATTATGTTGTTATGTTTGCTTCCCTCTGCCCAGTAACCCCCTTCCCTCCAGCAATCCCACACACCCTTAGTTCAGTCCATGGTTTGTGTATATAAATTCTTTGGCTTCACCCTTTCCTATATTATTCTTAACTCCCCCCTGTCTATTTTGTACCAACCAATTGTGCTTCTTAATCCCTGCACCATTTCCCCATTTCTCCCCTTCCCCCTCCCAGCTGATAAACCACCAAATGATCCCCATACCTAGGATTCTGTTCCTATTCTGGTTTGCTTAGTTGGATTTTGTTTTTATTTTTTAGATTCAGTTGTTGATAATTGTGAGTTTGTTGTCATTTTAGTGTTCATAGTTTTGATCTTCTTTTTCTTAAGTAAGTCCCTTTGACATTTCATATAAGAATGGCTTGGTGACGATGAGCTCCTTTAGCATCACCTTATCTGGGAAGCACTTCATCTGCCCTTCCATTCTAGATGATAGCTTTGCTGGATAGAGTAATCTTGGTTGTAGGTCCTTGCTTTTCATCACCTTGAATACTTCTTGCCAGTCCCTTCTTGCCTGCAAAGTTTCTTTTGAGAAATCAGCTGACAGTCTTACAGGCACCCCTTTGTAGGTAACTCTCTGCTTTTCTCTTGCTGCTTTTAAGATTGTCTCTTTATCTTGAACCTTTGGCATTTTAATTATGATGTGAGTTGGTGTGGTCCCTTTTGGGTCTAGCTTGTTTGGGACTCTCTGTGCTTCCTAGACTTGTATGTCTATTTCCTTTACCAAATTTGGGAAGTTTTCCTTCATGATTTTTCCACATAAGCTTTCAATTTCTTGCTCTTCCTCTTCTCCTTCTGGCACCCCTATGGTTCAGATGTTGGCATGTTTAAAGTTGTCCCAGAGGTTCCTAAGCCTCTCCTCATTTTTTTCAATTCTTCTTTCCTCATTCTGTACTGGTTGACTGTTTGTTTTCTTCCTTATATTCCAAATCATTGATTTGAACCTCAGGTTCCTTCTCTTCACCATTGGTTTTGTGTGGATTTTCCTTCATTTCATTTAGCATAGCCTTCACTTCTTCCCTTATGCATTTGCCATACTTAAGCATATCTGTCAAGTCTGTGAGCATCTTCATCACCAGTGTTTGGAATTCTGCATCTGTTAGGTTGGCTCTCTCCTTGTTTGTTAGGTTGGCTATCTCCTCGTCACTCAGTTCTCCCACTGGAACCTTGATCTGTTCCCCCTGTTGGGCCATACTTCTCTGTCTCCTCATCTTGACAGGCTCCTGTGTGTGTTTGCCTCTGTGTCTTAGGTAGAGCTGTCACACCTGTTATGTTGTAAGGGGCGGAGCCTTAGGGATTTGTCAGTACAGGGAGACCCATTTCACCACGTTGTGGTGCTATATGTGGGGGAGGCGTCTGAGAGGGAACAATGCCACTTGCTCAGCACTTCCAGATGGGACTGGTGCCTCTCTCTAGCTGTTGCCCTGGCCGTTGTTCCCAGAGTGGGTGGGTCTGCGGACATTCTAGGACGGTGGGGGCCCTTTAAAAAGCGGACTCTGCTGAGAGATTGGCAGTTTCTTCCTCCACCCCAACCCCCACTGTTTGCACAGTCAGAACCAATGAGGCTTTATTTCACCCGGCGCTGAGACTGTGAGCTCTGCGGTCTGGTCTGGTGCTGGGAGCGCTACCCAGGTGTCCCTCCCTCGCTTTTAAAATGTGTGAACGAGCTTTCCACAAGCCTGTTGCTGCCGCCGCTGCTGCTGCTGCCACCACACTACGTCCTGTCCACCCTGGCTCTGCCCCTCCTACCTATCTGGATGAGTATTTCTTCCTTATCTCTTTGTTTGTCAGACTTTCATGCAGCTTGATTTTCTGGAACTTCTAGTTGTCTCTAGTTTTGAGGTAGTTGTAGTCCTTCTTAGCTGTGGAGGGAGACCCGGCATGTCTGTCTAGGCCTCGCCCTTCTGAGTCTCTGGACAAGCGTCTGATGCCAAGTGGGGGGTTTCCCCAGGACCTATGGGTGGTCCCGCTCTGCAGGCATGGCTCTTCCTATCACGTATGCAGATATCTTAGGTGTGTCTCCTTGCCAGATATGTCTAGCATAACTTAGATAGTTTCTCTCTTGAACCAAAGTGTCATGGATGACTGGTTGACATGAGTGACTCCATTTTGTTTTATATACTTCATGCTATTTTGATGGGACCAATGCCATTTTATTGATCCTCTTCACCACAGGCATAGAGTGTGCCTCTGTGTAACTTGTCCCAGTACTGCCCGGTCATTCCCAAGAGCATCTGACTAGTCCCCATTCCCATTAATAGGGCGGGAGCTTCCATGTCTGCAAAACCCTCCGACACTTGGCCTCACAGGGGCTGAGCATTTATGCCAGGCTAATAGTTGTGAAACGATGTCTCGTCCTGTTTTTGTGTTTCTCTGATTGCTAATGTGGCCCAGTCCTCTGTGCCTCCCCCAGCCTCAGCCTGACCCCTCCCCGACCGCGGGTTCACACTCTTTTGCTGGCCTCTTTGCTCCCCAGGCCGCTCACCTAGAATAGCAGGCTGAGGTCGGGATGGCAAACCCAGCTGCGGAGGCTGGGACCAAGACTGCCCCAGCACCGCCAGGCTGTGCCACTTCACCTGAGGGCTCTCGATCTCTGAGCCGCAGAGTTCTCACCTGCAAATCAGAGATTAAACTTGAGAATTGGGTGAGACCATTTATGCGGAGTGTTGGCACTTAGTATGGCTGAGCAGTGGTAGCTGTCAGGAGTTAGGGCCCTTGCCATCCTGCTTTGTCACGATCTCTTTGTCTGGAAGGACCCCGGGGCGGGGGTGGGGTGGGGGCTGCTTCCCGCACCTCTTTCTGTCTTCAGCTCCCAGGGGTACTGGGCAAACAGCCCTTGAACAAATCGTGTGAGCCTCACTGGGGGAGAGTGAAGTGTCAAATGATGGGTTGGCCTCGATGCCTTCCAACCTGAAATTCTATGATCAGGAAATTACCCAGGAAAAAGTTCTCCTGGCTGGGTCCTTTCTAAGGTTTCTCGATGGGACTTCATTACACACTGCAGGTAATTGTAGGAGGCTTCACTGGCAGAGAGCTCTGCGTGGCCTGATGGCTGCTGGGTGCATTTGGGGGGCTATCATCTTTCCGCTGTCCAGGCGATCGGAGTCCTGGTGGAGGCGGGGCCTCTACCTTCAGCTGGGTGGTGGGAAGCAGCTCTGGGGGACCCAGCCTCAAGCTGGTGGCCCTTTATCACCTGGATGAATAACATCCAGAAAGTCATGGAAAACAGGAGCAGAGGAGACCTTTAGGATATCCAGTCCAGGGGATCACAGTTTCCTATGCCCACAGGGGCCACATGGGGAATACCAATGGATAAAGAGGTCTGGGTAAGGCAATAGGGAGTAGTGGGGCCTGGGGCAAACTAAAAATCTGACTACATTTTAATAAAGGAGATGACCACTGCTCAGCTCCAGGAAATTGTCGCTATGGGGAATGTGAGCCCAGGGTTCCTGGACCATCCCTTCTTTTATGAAGGGAAGCCAGAGTCCAGATAGTGGTGAAGTTTTCTGATTTTTAAAAGTTACAGCTAATTTAAAGTTTGGCCAATTGCAGTATGCCACAGACAAAACATCCCATGAGGCAACGGTTTCCATATCCACCGATATAGCGCAACATTGGGCAGATTGGGAACCCAAGGCTCAGAATTTAGGGACTTGCCAAAAATCACCAGAGATGTAGTGACCCCGAGGGAAGTGAAGCATGGTCCTCTGTGGCTTAGTCTGAACATGTTGTCCACCACCCTGATGGGCTCCTCACCGCCACCTTTTCCCAAGGTAGGAACAGAAGCCCAGAGAAGGAAAAAGACTTGCTCCAAGTCACACAGCTTGTAATAGCCGAGTCCGGCATCAGGCTGGGGCTTTGGGGCCCTCCACTATGGGACTCTGCAGCCACTGTGCTGCCTGAAATGACCCTGGAATAGCTCCCCTAAAAGCCTGACCGGGAACTTGGCACAGGCCAAGTCCTGACTCGCTGCCAATCTGCAGAAAACAGCTCCCGCACCCGTGGACAGGAAGCTACGGCTGCCCAGGGAGATCCGTTGGTGTGTTTGCTGAGCTAACACTTTCAGCCCTGAGGGTTGCCTGGCAACCTGGATTCAGGTCCTGACTGTGCCTTCTCCCTGCGGTGTAACCTTGGACAGATGACATCGCCTCTCTGGGCTCACCTGCACAGGGGCTGACACTAAGGGCACCTGATACAAGGTTCTTTGGAAGATCAACTGGCTTAATCCACAAACGTGTTTGAAACAATGCCCCTATAAGTACTTAATAAACGTTAGCTTTTGTTTGTAATGGGCCAGGTACATAGTAGGTGTTCAGTAAGGACAGTCACCTTTCTGTGCTACGTCTTGCTACTCTCCCAAGAGACACTCATTTCACGGGTCTCTACTTCCCCATGCACCTTCAAGGAAAGCCCCAAGGCCAGGGGTAACCTTCCTTTTTCGTCCTCAGTCAGCTGTGGCTTGCTTTGAATCTTCCGAATGTGTTTGTCTGAGATGAGTAGTTACTGCCCAAACGTGCAAGTGTATCCGAGGGACTGATTTCGGGCGCTCGATGATGACGCCGGAGTTTGAAAGGGGGAAGCTGACAAGGGTTTCCTTTCTCTGCCCTTGATCGTCTGTGGTTATGGCCGCTTCTGTTTGTCACTCCAAGTCCTGTTCAAAAGGGCCGCCAGTTACTCTCGTGACTCACACAGTGTGAGGATTTAGGAAGAAAGAACTGGAGAGTGATCTCCATCCCTGTCCTTCCCCGATGATGGGCTTGGTCCTGCGTCCCCTTGACGCTCCAGCTGTGGGGGCCGCCCCGGAGCCGAGGGCCGCTGAGCCCAGGCGCAGGACGCCGTCGGGAAGGAATGAGAAGTCCGACACTGGGCCCAGGATGTGCCGAGGGCGTCAGCCACCTTGTAGCCACTCTCAGGGACCCGAGTGCCCGTACTTCCCAGAGGAGGAGAGGGAGGCTCCCAGTGCTTTCCGAATTGGCGATGCATTGCCTGGCAGGGAAGTGTCAGAGCCTGCAGCTGCCTACGAAGAGCAGGGAGCCTCCAACAGCCTGGGCCTGCCTCAGGTCCCCTGGCGTTACGTCTGGCAGGTCTTCCCCACGCCTCCTGCAGCCCACGTGCTGTTTCATGTGCAATACAGTGACGGCCCGTGGAGTCTTCACTGGCCCACGTCTGATGGGCGCCTTCACGCGAAAGCCCAGGGACACACTTTGGGAGGTGGAGCTGCTGTTCCAAAGGCCACTGATTGGTTTATTGACGAGTCTTAATCTCGGACACTGAGATACCCGACTGTGAGAGGGGGTCTCGGCCTGGAAGCTCCAGTGGGAACAGGTGTGCGACAGGTTCCCCAAGGACAGACCGAGGAGTCTGTCACCTTTGCTACTTTGTTGGGTGACAAGTCACTGTCCCCCTGGGGTGGCAGGATCAGGTCCTGCTTCCCTCTCTGACCTCACTGGTAAAAGTATCCTTTTGACGTGGCAGGCTCTCCCTGCACTGGCCTTTGGGCTGAAGACGCGCTCATGGCTGCCTGGTGACTTTACACTGACTGAGCCTCGGCCTGAACTTGGTCCCTTGCCCCGGCTGTGCTTGGCTGGCTCACGGGGGCCCCCGGTGCTGCCTCCCCTGTCACTCACTGTCATGCAGGATGCACACGGCTCTGTTTGATGTGATCACGGTTGTAGCCCCAGCATCCCCATCAGGGCCTGGTACATTCTGGTCCCCAGTGAGTCTTTGCTAAATGATCAGTGACTTCTGGTTGTTCGTTCTAAAGCCAACAAGTCTGGACCAGGCGGTTGAAGAGGCTTTCTGTTCTCGAAAAGCTTCTCCGAGCTCGAGAGCACGTCCCTTCCTGGGGGTCGCGCCTCAGGCCAGCCTCACGCAGGGGTCTCGGTTCCTCCCGCCAGAGACTGACGCAGGGATTCGGGTGTGTGTAGTTCTGAAGTGCCGCACAGGAGGGGGGCCTTGGGGAGGGCAGGGGCAGGGCAGGAGCTGAGCAAGGACATGCTCCCAGCTGGACCCGACCTTTACCCTGACCCCACGGGGACCCTGGGGTGCAAAGTACACCCGCCACAGAGCTGGTTCCACACTGAGGCAAAGGGGGCCTCCTATAGCCCCAGGTCTCTCAGTCACTGGGGCCTGCCCGGGGTGGAGGGAGCCACGAGAGGGCCACCTCCCAGGCGAGGCATCTGCTGTCTGGCTGGGGCAAGCCTCGCAGCCAGGGGCAGCAGCTAGGAGCTGCTAGCAGCCAACAGCCATAGCGGCTGAGGGGTGGTGGCCCAGCCTAGAAAAGGCCATTGGGCTGAGTGCCCACACCGTCCCCTCTGCAGTGACCTGGCGTTTTCCAGGTAGCCTGACCCCCCGTTCCACACACACACTAAGAGAGGAAAACCTGAACCTTACCTTTGCAGGTGAAGTGACTCCTAGGGTAACCTGCTACCTAAGGCAAGTCCAGTGCCTCTCGGTTACCAGCCCCCCCTCCCCGCCCCCACTGTGCCACAGCGGGGTAGGCTGCTCAGCCATGAGTGACAGGCTGATGGTCCCCTAGCCACTGCATCCACTGCCCCGAGGCTCACCTGCTGTTAGGTGTGCGGGACTATGCCCCACCAAAGCTTCCCTGTATGTGGCAGGAGAACATGAGCAGAGGATACACGTTGCATGTTCTGGAAAGGACGTACTTTGAACTCAACTGCATTATGATTTTTAAAATCCCCCTACGTGCTCCTTTCACCGAGACCAGAGGCAGGCCAGGCCCGTGCTGGGCTCCCTCCGGCTGCCCGGGCGGCCCCTGTGTAATACTAGCGTCCACGGGCCTCGGTCCATCATCCATTATTGACGGGCAGAGGTCAGCGAGCTCAGGTGGGAGGGACAGAAAGAAGCCCAGGCGTCTTGAGCATTTAGAAAGTTCTTTTCACCCCCACCCCCCAGGGGGGAAGGCATTTTGCACAACTCACAGGTAACAAGAGCCAGGACAGCATGTGGCTGAAGCTGCTGCAAGCCCACAGGGTAATGTTAATACCAAGGGTGTGTTTACTTTTGTCATTGTCCTTTAGGGTGGGTCCCCACTCAGCATGCAGGAAAAAAGCTAGAACAACAATAACACACGCCTAATTCTCAGCTGTTTCCTGCCAACGAGAACATTCCTGAGTCAGAGCCACCCCCACCCCAAGTGCTGGGACTTGCCATCAGCCCACATGCACATGTCATGGGGGCAGGGTGGCTTGGACTTGACCGACAGGCTTCCAGCCGCCTTCTGGCACTCAGCTCCCCTAGGACGTCACCAGGCTCCCCCACTGTCTGACCGTAGCTCAGTCCTCTGTCCCACAGGGAGCTGGAGCGACCTGGGGCATTACTGTGAGGTTTAGGGGCTTAACCCAGAGCCTGTGAGGGAGGGAATCTCAGAATTAGAGCGCCCTGTTCTCTGCTCTTCTCTCTCTCGAACAGGAAGTGGTCTGAAAGATCACACAGTGCAGGGCTTTAACAGTTTGCTGCTCGGAGCCTGACGGTCCCCTGACTCCCACCCAGGTGACTGCTGCTCTCTCCTCCCCCAGTGGTTCGATGGCTCTGTCATTCCACATGAGCCCCTCGTATCTGCTGTGTGTGTCCGAGCTGAGCGTGTTGCAGGCACTCTCTGGTCAGACCTTCACGCCCTCTCCCTGCCGTAAGTCTAAGCATTTTTTCCCCCTGTTTTTTTCAGATGAAGAAACGGAGGCTCAGAGAGGTTAAGGAACTCCCCCGAGGTCACACAGCTGGTAAGTGGCAGAGCTGGGATTTGAGGCCAGCTCTCTTGGGCTCCAGAACCAGGGCTCTTAACTGCCTTGCTTTGTCTGCCTTCCACCGTGTGTGGAAATGATTGTCCCCTTTTTACCCAAGTGTGGGGGCCTGGGACTTGGTGACTGTTGGGTCTCCCTGTGCCTCCTACAGCACCCAGGTCACAGGGGGCTCTGCATAGCACTAGGAGGTGTAGAAGGAAATCCTGTCTTAAGCCCATGTGATCGGGCAGCGCTCAGGGAATGGCATGTTCATCTCATCATCAGAAAGTTCTGGTTAACTGAGGGTTTCCCCTTTTTACTGCATTTAATGCATCGAGTCACCAACACGGACAACGTGAGAAACACATTCTGCCCCGATGATAAAGATGGCATTCTCCGTGTGCAGCATGTACCTACAGGCTGTTTTGAAGATGGATGATTCATTCATGGTGATTCAGAAAGTAGGACCCTTGACTTAGTGGTAGGAAGGCGGGCAGGGAGGCGGTACAGGTGGGGTCCAGCATGGGGACCCCACCCCACATCCAGTGAGACGCCCGCCAGGGGCTGACTCCCGCATCAGCCTCTCATCGGCGCTTCACATGCTTCTGACGGTATTTGGGTGCGCCTGCCTCGCATGTCCCCTCTCTCCCGTGACCAGGAGTGCCTGCATCCCATTTCTGTCTTTGAAACCCACTCTTCTTTTCGAAAGATTTCTTAGAAGCTGTTTTTTGAGAAATCTTTGAAAATGAAGCAGCCCCACCTAGTGACGTGGCTACAGATCAACTGCCTGATTGGGTCTCTGAAGTCTCCAGAGACGCCTCGTGGGACAGGGGCTGGAAGTGGGTGCATCTGTTAGGGGCTTTGGTTTTCAGACCACCCTGGGTGGTGAGGAGGCCCGGTAGCTGGGCTTGGGGTCCCCGCTGCCGCTTCAGCTGGGACAGCTCAGCTTCAGCCTCTGCTTTCGGCCTGAGCGTCAGGGCGAGTTTCAAGAACACTTGAATACCACAATCTAACGGCACATGTTGTTGCCCAGAAACCCTGAACGCAGGTTCTAGGTGTGGCCCTGCCAGACCGCAGCGTGTGGACTGGGCCAGCCCCTTCCCTTCGCTGGGCCTCAGTTTGCTTATCTGTACAGTGGGCTCAGGAGCAAGCAGAGCCACGGCCCCACAGCCCCCGTGCAGCCTTTGATGATGCTCATGCAGATTCTCTTTTTTTTTCATTTTAGAGAGAGAGAGGGAGAGAGAGAGAGGAACATGGATTCGTTGCTCCATGAGTTTATGTATTTGTTGTTTCTTGTACGTGCCCTGACCGGGGATTGAACCTGCAACCTTGGCACATTGGGGCGATGCTCCAACCAACTGAGCTAGCCGGCCAGGGCCTCACACAGGTTCTTTCGTTGGCAAGGCAGAGCCATTGGAACAGGGAAGTGGGAAGGGGGTGGGTGATATTTGAAACAGACACCCCCACCCTCCATGGGCGTCCTGGTGAGGACAGACGGGAGCCTCGGGCACACCTGGGCTGAAGAACAAGCCACAGCGGCCGTTCCAGGGAAGTCTCTGTGGCTCCCGGTTGTCTGGGAAACAGACTCGTGGGCCCCGCAGTGGGGCTGGGTGCCTGTCATGTGCTGCGGACCCCACATCCTGCCGCGCCACAGAGAAGCCCGGTAGGCAGGACTCACACTTTGCTGCACAGACACACAGTGCAGTTTGTAGTATTTTGGGTTTGTTGTTTTTGCAAAGGCCAGAGGAAGTCTGTTCGCCCTCAGGAAGGCTGAGCTGCTCAGCAGGGGGCAAGCAGAGCTCAGCTAGGAGAGGAAACCTCCCGGCACAAGGTCCAAAGATCAGAGGCTGCGGGCACTGCGCTGGGTCCTGGGCTGTTCCTGGCCAGGGCTGATTTGAGATTGTTCTCACAATCATCCCATTTTCCATACGAGGACCCCAAGACCCGGCAGTGACGAGGACCCCCCACCTTTCCCTATGCACAAACTAGAATGAACTGCTGCTCCCTGAGTTTGGAGCACTTTCCACTCTGCCTTCAGAGCACAGGGATGGGGTGGGCAAACATAGGTTTCCCGTTGTTTGTATGGAAAAATAATATAATAATTAACAAATAATACCAATGCAAGAATAAACTGTGGTTTTGCGCACTCACGACTGTAAACCCACGGATTTGCCCACGACTATAATTGTTGAGGATCTACCGCTGTTCTCAGCAGGGGGGCCTCAGACGAAGGCCCTGCTCTCCTGGGTGGGGGCAGATAAACAAACTAACAAGGAATTCAAAAGGCAGCCTCCGGGTGGCATTTTGTGAGTAAGGGTTGTGAAGGAAAATGCAGCCCAGCGAGGCGATAGTGATGGTGATGATGATGATGATGATGATATTTTGGAGTGATCGGGAAGGGCCTCTCTGAGAAGGACCTTTGGGTGGGCCCAGGAGTGCAGCAAGGGTGCAAGTGCCATGTGCAGTCTAGGGTAAGAACATTCTGGGCGGAGGCCGCCGCATGTGCAAAGGCCCCGGGGCCGGGGGCGTGCGTGTGGCACCACCGCGCTCTTTGATTCTGATTCTCCGGGTTTGCCTCCACACTCTCCCACCAGCACAGCTACTGCTCTGTATTGTCCCCTCTGTCTGTCACCTCTAAGTGTCTGTAAGGATACGATGGGGGTAGCAGTCGTGTAGCAAGAAAATTGGAAAGAACTGAGTGGGGTGGAGAGAAGGTATATCTCCGATAGGAAATTGCCCGGCTCATTGCTTCCTCCTCTCAGTCCAGTTCCCTCTTGGGTGACATTTGAAATGGTTTCATAGTCTTGCTTTGTATGTTTGGCGGAAGTACGTGTTTGAACCAGGACTGTGAGTTTTTAGCACACTGTCGTCCGCTCTCTCAGGCCCTTCTTTCCAAACGGTGCAGGAACTTGGGTTCCAAAACCACACAGCAACAGAGCAAGAAATTGGGTTGGAGCTCACTGCTGACCTCGAGCTGACCGAGCAGAGCCTGGGGCTCAGGCTGGGGCGGAGGCAGGCAGATCTCTGTCCAGCGGTGGCTCTTAGCAGGCTGTGGTCTTGGGCAGGCCCGTCCGGTGTGTGTGGGGGGGGGGGGGGGGTCCATTCATTCTCTCCGCCATCTGTATTGCTGTTGATGGCTGTCTGGCCCACAGGGTGGGTGTGTTAGAAGGGACATGCTTTGGGAGTGAAGGTCTCCAGGTTCTAGTCTTGGTGCCACCAAAGGCTCGTTTGCCACCTTGGGCAAGTCCCAACTCTTCCCTGAGCCTTCGATTCCTTAAGTGGCAAAGGGAGCAGAAAACAGAGGTTCTTACTCTGTCCCTCTGTGATCCTGAAATGTCCCAAGCCATTGCCTCCAAAGCAGGCAGCAGCCAGGCCTGGGGACAGAGCCCCCGGGCAGCTTCCCTCTGATTTCGTAGAACTGGGGCCCCATGAGCAGGGCATGACCTGGGTGGTCCTGCCTCGGGCATTCAGGTAAAAGCCTCAAGCAGTTCTCACTGCTGCCTGATCTTGTACCTGTGGCTGCCAAGCCAGAAACATGTCTGTGAGCAGAGGAACATCTCTCTTTCCTTGGGGCCCTGAAGGAGTTATTAAATCTTCCATTCACTGACTCTCATTCAGCTGGAAAAATAATAATCAGAAAGCAGTTCTGCCTGGTCCCTGGCCTGTGAGGTCCTAGAAAGTTTCCCATAGGGAATGATCAGAAAGCTTCTGTACCGTGAAACTCAGAGCCTGGCCCTGCCTGCCTTCTCCCCAAGGACCAGGCGAGTGCCTGGTGGTTGACCAGCAAGCCCATCGTCAGTCCGCATCACTGGGTTACCTGTCTGTCCATTTGCCCAGTAAAGAGCCCCCATGGGGGGCCAGGGCTGCAGGTACAGTACCAGGGACACAGAACTAAGTAAGACAGTCTGGGCCCCCATGCTCAGGCTCCACCTGACCACATCCTGCAGTTGGTTGAATTCTAGAGAGTTCATGCTAAGCCCATTCTCAGGTCATAACATTAAGAAACATTCATCTCTCCACGCTCCCTGTTTTCCCCAAGGTCTGCCCCCAAATTCATTGGTTTAATATGTTCTATGTTTACTAACTAAGGCTCATGTCTCTTTTAAAATCAAATACAATGTTCTTCTGGTCCATTTCACCTAAGCCATCTGAGGCTCCTAGGGATTCTGGGGAGAAAGGGAGGAGGGGGAATCAGGGAAGTATCCCCAGGGAAGGTGGTTCTGGGGACGTGACCCCCACCAGCCAGGAGGAGGCGTGAGACAGAAAGTCGCTCCATCAGCAAGGACGTTTTATTATAATAAAATGCTCATATGTGGAAAATAGAGCAGCATCAGTGTTAAGTCCAGGGTCTGATTTGATTTCACGTCCAAGCTAATAAGTTAGCCTATCAATCAGTGTTTTATGGGTGTTAGCAGGAGACATGAGACTCCTGGGTCAAAGACCAGTGACTTTATTACTATTTGATTTCACGTCCAAGCTAATAAGTTAGCCTATCAATGTTTTATGGGTGTTGGCAGGAGACATGAGACTCCTGGGTCAAAGACCAGTGACTTTATTACTCACGGCAGAGCCAGCAGCCTGAGGGTCAGGTCTGCGTCAGCCCCCCATTTGCCCCTAGGTCCATGGGGGCCGGCCATAGGGCCCAGACCGATGCTGGCACATGTGATGATGTGCTGGGCTTCAGTATAGACCAGGAACACTGAGCAGGGGAAGGCACTATGTGTAGCAAACGGAAAGCGAGCCATTCCTTCATGTGTCATGGATTTCTTGCTGCAAACACAACCCCCAAAAATGATCCAGACACAGAGCTGTCAGGGCATTTCATTCTTATCTTACGCTGAAAACACGTAGGCATATGAGACCCGCAGAGCAGCGTCTCCTGACACTAAGTTGGCATTGAAGGAGTCTGGATTCGACTCCTAGGTCTAACGCCTACTAAGTGCAAAATTAGGCAGATCGCAATATCTGGACTTCTTTTAGCCTCAGTTTTCTCACCTGTGAAATGGGGATGATGCCCACCTTTCAGGTGATTATGAAAGAATATGTAAGATCATTCTTCTAGGAACTCCGTGGGGAACAAGAGAAAGTCTCTGAGCTCAAGGAGCTGAACTGCACAGAGAATCTCTTCAGCTGCACATAAATATAGCATGACAGGAAACAAAGGCAGGGGAAATGCACAGAGGGGTTACCCATCATGAATCAGGAATACAAAAGGATCAGGGAAAGTCTCTGAGGGGTGGACATTTGACCCAGCATCCTGAGTTAAGTAAAGAATATCTTAGCCCTGGCTGGTGGGGCTCAGTGGATTGAGTGCCAGCCTGCAAACCGAAAGGTTGCTGGTTTAATTCCCAGTCAGGGCACATGCCTGGGTTGCGGGCCAGGTCCCCAGCTTGGGGCATGCAGGAGGCAACCAATCAATGTATCTCTTGCACATTGATGTTTCTCTTCCTCTCTTTCTCTCTCCCTTCCTTCCCCTCTCTCTAAAAATAAATAAATAAAGTATTTTTAAAAAAGCAAAAACAACCACAAAAAGAATATCTTAATATCTGTCAGCAAAGCATTCTGGGCAACGCCAATAGCCTGTGCAAAGGTCCTGTGGTTGTGACGCTTGAGGCCAGTGTAGCTCAAGCAGGAAGCAAAGGCATAGAAAATGGAGTCAGACAATAGGCAAGGGCCAGCTCATGCAGGCTCCTGCAGACCATGGTAAGGACCTTGGATTTCATTCTCGGCGTGGAGAGAACCCGCTGGAGACTTGAGCGGGTGAGAGGCAGGAGCCGAGAGCAGCGCAGGCATGGGAAGGTGTGAGGTCTGGGATGTGACTTTGTCCTCCTCTGACGGAGAGGCGAGACTGTCAGTGTTTCATGGGTCCTGGGTCGGAAGTGAGGGACTGTTGAAAAGATCGTTGGGTCCAGAGCCTGAGCTCAGAGTGAACTCCTGACACTTTAGGGAAGATGTTAGGCTGAGCTCAGGAAACCAAAGGGAGTGGAGGTTATTGGGATGGAGTCCAGCTCCGGGCGACCAGGAGGCCGTAGTTCTCCAAGCCCGCTGTCTCCCTGTAAACTAGGAGGCAGCGACATTGGGCAGGTTGGGGTGGCCTCGTAAGGCAAGCAGTGTCTGAAGACCGTGATCGGTCTGCATGGGTAAGAGGAAGCAAGCGCACCCTAATCGTCCAGCCTCTGGGGTTTTGATTATTGCCCTTCGTCGTGGAGAATGGAAGTGTTTGGTGTGGAGCTCTGAGTCCCCAACACACATGCAGACACCCGCCTGCCAAATTCACCTGCCAGTATCTTCCTGATACCAGTGTGAGTCATTCACTGGGAGCGGGAGGGGTCGGGACCCCAGTCGGGACAGCCGGGCGGCCCCTCTTCGGATCCGGTGGCCGTGTCCCTCCCACACGGACTCGTGCACGCCTTGCAGTGCCCAGGGCGCTCACGGGTGCGGTCAGCGTTGGCTCACGGACAGAGGAGGAAGGTTTCGGAGGCCACCCCGCCGGTGAGGTCTGAGCGCTGGGCCCTCAGGTGGAGAGTCCGGCCTAGGGCTGCAGAGGCTCCCCACAGCCAGGAACACGCTTGAACACGCCTGGACTCGCCGCCCTGTCCAGCCTCGGTCTCTCCCAGGTCTCAGGGGAGCAGCCTGCTCAGAGCCCACCTCTCACCTCTGCGCTTTAGGAGGAGATAAAAGGAAGCCCTTTGGGCATCAGAGCTTCTGAGGGTGCTGTGTTCCCCGAGTGGGAGGCAGCAGGGGACAAGCCATGCAGCCTCCTGCTTCTAGCCTTCTGGGGCCAGGACGGAACGGCCCCCTCCCAGGGGTCCTGCCAGCCACGAGGGCAGCCACCGTCCTGGAGGTCAAGGTTGCTCCCCGTTTCCCTCTCTTCTGCCCAACTTGCCTCCTCCGTTGGAGGAGCAACGGGTGAGGAGCAGTTGTGATCGCTGTTCGGGGAGGGCTGGAGGTGGGGGTAGAACGGAGTGGGGGTACAACTCCCCTGCCGCGTGGACGCACCTGCAGGGCAGGTGATGGGCTCTGGCTGGGGCCCCAGCTATGAGCTGCTCAGTCTGAGACTCAGAGGTAGGCGTTAACCTGAGGAGCCGGCGCTTTGCAGCTGGACTGCCTGGGGCCCCTTTACTAAAGCTTCACTCTACATAAAAATGCATGACCCTGGGCCTCTTATTTTCTCATCTGTAAAATGGGCATATTAGTGGATTCAGTGAGTTCACAGGACTAAAGCCCTTAGGCCTGCAGACAGCCCCTTTGTCCAGTGAGTGCTAGATGGGGAGCCATCTTCTAACTGCTAATGATACAAGGTGGGAGGCGAGGCTGGGGCTACGGAGCCTGCTGGGGGTTCCCCAGTCCCTACCATCCCCTAGGCGGATTGAAACACAGGCACCGCAGGGCCGCCGTCACTGCAGGCTCAGCCAGGGCTGCACAGGCTTTAATTCGGTTGCATCTTGGGTCTGCCCCTCACAGCGGCCCTCGGCCTCTGCTATGAAAGAGGAGCACCCGCTTGCAAAGCTGTGGTGACAGCGAAGTGAGCACCCAAGGAGAAGCACTCAGCTCGGTGCCTGGCGCACACCTGTGGCCGTTAGGGACAGGTCCCCAGGCCTCCTTCCCCAGCGTGGGCTCGCATGGGTTCCTTCACTCACCAGCTGTGCCGGCAAGTGGGGAGGTGTCATCCTCTCTCTGTGGCTCCGAGGACCCCTGCTCCCCGGCTACTCCAGACTCTGGGGACCCCTCTCACGCCTGCCCACCGTTTGCCTTGTCGCTGCTGGTCTCTGGGCGCCTGCCCTGCTCTCTGGGGCTCGGCTGCCCCCGGCTGCCACGTGCTCTCCTCTCTCTTGCCGAAGCCTCTCCAGGACTGCTTGGTCTCAGCTCTTCTGGACGCTCTCTGGCCCCTGGGGTACGCCCCTTGCCCATCTGCGGCAGACACCCCATTCCCAGGCCTGCCAGCAGCCTGGCCCTCATTCCCTTCTCAATGAGACCAGGGGACCCCCTTCCCCGAGTGTGGGGCTCCGGCCGGGGCCGGGCCTGGGTGCCACAGAGAGAGGTGGGCGGGTCTTCCTGCTGAGCTTCCCTTCCTCGCCTCTGCGGGGGGTTCTGGTGGGGCCGCTCCAGGGCAGTTCTATCCCAGGGACCCCGCTAGACACCCTGACACTGCTCAGCCGCCTGGTTGCTGGGGATGGTCCGTGCCAGACACATGCCTGTTGTCTGGGGGGCTGTGGCCCATCTCAGAGCACGCAGGGGAGTGGGGCCCCCGGCCACGCGGCCGCCAGGTCTGTCCTGTGGTCTGAATTTCCATTCTGGGCGTCACCAGAGCTATGTCCCCTCAACCCCGTCAGGGGCCTCCTGGAGGCCCCTGTTAATCATTAGAGTTAAAAATCTCCCTGTGGAATCCTGAAAGTTATCCTTTAAGCCCCACGTCACCTATACAAACCTCTACCCCAGGCCTGGCAGGACCCCGGCCTCTCACTCAGGCATGAGCCGTTGGAACCGGAGACTGGCCCCTGAGGTGGGGTGGGGTGGGGTGGGGTCCCTAGTCCTGAGTAGTTTATTTTTGTCATGACTTCCGCACCCCTGAATCAGAGGGTTCCCCACCCCCCCGTCCCCGCCTTGGCAGCTGTCCGAGACTCCTTAAATTCCTGGGCACATTTCACGCTTCCCGAGTGTCATGTGGGTGACTAAAGGCTCTGCATTTGGCACCCCTCAGTCCACGCACGTGAGAAGATTTGTGGATTTAAATTCCTTCTGTGCAGCTCAGAGTATGAAAATGTACCCAGCTCCGTGTCATAGGACCCTGGTCCTGGTTAATTGTGTTTCTTGGGGGCGCGTCTCCTAACCGCGGGGTCTGACCCTGCGCCGGGGCTTCAGGAAGCCTTACTGTCTCCTCCAGCTCCCACCAGGGCCAAGCAGAGGTGCTGGTGGAGAGAGAGGGGGGTTTGCAAGCCCAAGAAGGGCTCTCCCAGCCAGCCCGTGGCCGTGGGGACGTGGGCAAACGGTCAGGTCAGTGCCGGAAGGGGTGGGGGACTGAGGCCCCCCAGGAGACGGGCTTCCCAAGGCACCAAGAGAGGGAGACAGGGCTGCTCTCCCAACTCCAGGGGTGTCGTGTGCACCCCCCGCCGCTGTCCAGACCCCATAACCGTCTGCACTCACAGACTATCAGTGGCTCCCCATTGCCTTCACCCCAAACCCACATTCCTAAAGATGTCCCCGACCGCGGCCCCACGGAGGGCCACCCTCTTCTTCCTGCCTGTGCCAGGTGCCCCCGTCACCACGGCCACCACCGTGTGCTTTGGGGAGCTGCCTGGTTCACCCTATTCTCTCTGCCTTCCTCCTAGTGGCAATGCCCCCCTGCCTTCAAGGCTCCTCCCCGTGGCCACCTCCGCAGAGCTTTCTCAGCCCCCTCAGGTGTCACCAGTTTGCCACCGTTGTGTCTCCAGGCCTGTGGAGGTGCTGGCCCCGGTGAGCAGTCACCTGTGTGAAACCATGCTCACCTGCCTGGCCTCCCCGTGAGGTTTCCTGCGGGACCTGGGGCTGACCTCGCCGGTCCAGGTCGGGGCCAACCTCAGGGTGACTCACTGGGTGGAGCTCAGCTGCAGGGGAAACGGAAGAGGGGAAGGGGGACTCCCGCCCGGCTGTGCCCGGCCCTGAGCTGGGCCCCATGTGAACCCTGTGCAGGGCTCACGCCACCGTTGCCGAGTGGGGACGGTCCCCATCCCTCTCCGACTACTCAGACGCTGGGCTTGGGTGGGAACAAGCCCCACCCGGGCCCCACTCGCGGGGCTCCACCTGGGCTGGACTCGGGCTCCCTGGCCAATCGCTGGACTGCTCTGGCCTCTGCTGCCACCTCTGAAAGACAGAGCACAGCCCCGCGCCAGGGCTGTCGTTGTCACGGGCTCAGGCAGTTTGATCCACCTCGGGGCTTCGGACAGGGGCTGGTGAAGAGAAAGCCCTCCACCACGGGTGTCTGTCCTTCCCGTGACTAGGTCAATAGATGAATCGATTCTGTGTGTGGCCACCTCAGAGGCAGGGATGGCTTTTAACCTCCATGGTACACTGAGGGACCTGGAGCTCAGGCCACGCAATGTCCCTGGGGCCACCCACCACGGGCTCACGCCTTTCAGATGTTCTGTGCAAGGCCTCTCGCTGGCCGTGCAGGCGGGCGGCTCCCAACCCTGTCCACCCCGGGGCTCTGCCTGCTCTGTCTCCGTTCGGTCTCAGTCCATGACGTCAGCCTTCCAGCTCCGTCCCCTGGGAAGTGTGATGCTGGGGGTTTGGGGCCGGTTCTCCTCTCAGCTCTGGCACCCTTCTGCTGTGTGGCACTGGAAAAGTCTCTTCCCCTCTCTGAGCTCAGCCTCCACACCTGTCAAGTAAAGTGGGGTGGAAAGGATTGGGGTAGGGTGTTAGCTGGCGCTCCCTGCAGAGAGGTGGGAACCACTGAAAGGAATCCAGTAACGGAAGCTAACGCTCAGGAGCACTCGCGACATGCCAGGCGCCCGGATGCGTCACCCGCACTGACTCTTGTCCTTGGCACAGCCCTGTGAAGTGGGTCCCAAGCTTACAGATGAAGAAACTGAAGCAAAGCTTCAGGCAGTGTCCCAGGGCTGGTGGGGGTGAGGAGGGGTAAAACAACTCAAATAAAAGGTCAAGTTCAGGACCACCAAGTCAACTTAAACCTAAGGAACCGAGGACCTAGACCGAAGGGGAGCACAGAAGATGATCCTTATCGGTACCTCTCTTCCCTTTGAAGGCGTTTGCCAGGCCTTACGGCGCTTGCATCCAGAGCCTAAGAAATCAAGCCAAAAACAGCAACCGCGAGGCTCAAAGCCTAGACTGAGCTTGGGCAAGCTCCCAGCGCAGAGGAGACAGAAATGCGAGGTGACAGCCTGCAAGGAAGAGGCACCTTGGTCGGTGTCCCTTGTCAGTGAGGGCAAACCAGACAGGCCCGGCCATTGTGGTGACGGAGGGGCGGTCCCCATTGTCCCAGTCCCCACGCGGAACACGGCAGTGGGCCCCAGCTGTACCTGCTCATCAGGAGGGAAGAACTTTCTCTCTGAACGAGGACAGTTTCAACCAGAGCCTCTGCATCTTTGTCATACACAGTATCCAGTTACCAGGCCAAGGGTGGGAACCCAATGACCAAAGAGTGAAAACAGACGATAGGAAGAGACCCACGTGTTCTCCAAACGTCACAGGCTTTGACGCGGACTTTACATCACCTGTGATAATTAATTGGAGGAAGAGAGATGACAGGCTGGAGAATCTCCCCAGGAAACGACAACACACAAACATTGCTCAGATGGAAACGCTGGACCTGAAAAGTATAAGTAGAATGAGCGTAAGGCCGTGATTCAGACGCATTAGACACGGCAGCAGAGAGGATGAACGAGGTTGTGCGCCCCACGAGAAGTTGGAAAGACAATGGGGTTCAAACCTGAAGAAATGCCAAGAAAGCAAATAATAAAGAGAGCAGATCTTGGTGGAACAGGATTAGCCGTGGCTACAGGAAAGCCCAGGAGAGGGCAGAAGCCTGGGGCGCAGTGCTGGCCCCGCCTCCATGTTGCTGTGTGACCTTGGACAAGTCACCTGCCTTCTCTGGTCCTCAGTTCCCCATTTCAGGGAAATAAGCATGATTACCCGTTACACCCAGTGAGTGTGAGGATCACAGCGAGGGCAGTTTGATAGCTCTTTATTAGAAATGCTAATCTCCCCCAGCTGGTGTGGCTCAGTGGATTGAGCTCTGGCCTGGGAACAGAAAGGTCACTGGTTCAAGTCCCAGTCAGGCACAGGCCTGGGTTGTGGGCCAGGTCCCCAGCTGGAGCCGCAGGAGAGGCAACCCACTGATGTTACTCTCCCTCTCTCTCTCCCTCCCTTCCTCTCTCTAAAAGTGAATTAAAAACACAACAAAACAAATGCTAATCAGTGTTCCCTCCTTCATTCCACCGGCACCCAGGGGGTCAGGGGCTACAGGAGGGCCTGGGGGAGTGCCCCAGCCTTGCACCAAGGGCCACACAGGTCAGCAGGCGTTTGCCAAACTGAAAAGCCCACACTGTTCATGCATTAGGTTTTCCTGGTATTTGAAACAATTCCCTTAGTGGCAGCCATTGCCACCTCTCTCCATTGCTGGGGGGAGCTTATCTTTATTTGGGTTCTTTCTTAGGGAAATCCCTACCTTCTGAGTCCTTGCATGGGTGCTGCTGGTGACCCCACTGGACTGTCACTGACACGCTCTCTGCGCCCCCTCCTGCAGGCAGGACAGGAGCCGGGGCCTCCCTCTCCCTGTCGCTCTTTGTTTTGGGAAAGCGTGGCCCACTTGGCAGGCACAGATCCTTGGCCCGTGGCGTCTTGGCCCGGGCTCCATTTCAGGGAGCCAGGGCTGGGTAGTGCCTGTGTTGCGGGCTGCCTCCCGAAATAGAGTACGGGGAAGTCAGGCACACCTCCTTTCTCCCCTGGGGCCTGGGGAGGAGTGTGTGTGGGGGCGGTCTTCTTGCTTTTTGCTGTGGTTTTTTTCCAGTATTTTCAAAACACTAATTGTTACCAGCCCAGGAGCCTCTGCTGGTAAGTGGGAGCCCAGTGAGCACCAGGACCTAGGAGATACGGCCACCCAGGATGGGCCAGATGGAGGGGAGGAAGCTGCCCCGCCCCTGCCCCGATCCTCCAGCTCAGCCTTGCCCTTGGTCTCAGTCCACCTGTGGCATCAGCTGAGCGCATTTGTAGCGCACGTGGAGCCAGGACGTGTTGGGGAACCTAGCCCCTCATCCAGAATCTTATTTGATCAACATCATTTACTGAAGTGAACTTGCCTCTGCCCTTGGCATTGGGATGAAAAGTCAGGAAGAGGATCATGGGCCCTGCTCAACACACAAAGTGCAGTGAGACCCTGTCACTCCTCAGCTGAGACCCTGCAGTGGGCTCGGTGTCACTCAGAGAAAACCTGGTCTTGGGAAGAGCTTCCACAGCTGCCCCCCCCCCCCGCCCCCCGCCATATGTCTCTGCTCCCCCTCCATGACGACTGAGCACACCAGCCTCCTTTCTCCCACCTCAGAGTCACTCATCATGTGTCTCAACCACCTAACCCCGTGCCCGGCCCAGCATGGGACCCGGCAAACGTGCAGTGAGTGAATCGGATGGGTGGACGGACAGATCTTGCTTGACTGACAGTGCCGAGAAGTGAGCCAGATCTCTAGTATCAGCCCGCTTTCACAGTTAAAAGAATGGTTCAGAGAGGTTAGGTAACTTGTCCACAGTCACACAGCAACGGGGGGACACAGCATCCCCTGACTCCTCCTCGTCTGTGCTCTTTTTATTTATTATTATTTATTTGTTTGTTTATTTATTTATTTTTAGAGAGAGGGGAAAGGAGAAAGAGAAGGAGAGAAACATCACTGTGTGGTTGCCTCTCACTCGCGCCCCCAACTAGGGACCTGACATGCAACCTAGTCATGTGCCCTGACTGGGAATCGAACCAGTGACTCTTGGCTCGCAGACCGACGCTCAATCCATCATCTGTGCTCTCTTGTCAGATGTCTGAAGGGTCAGCCCTTGCCTTTTCCTTCATTCACGTCTGCATTCCTGATGTCGTATGTGTGCCAGGTGACAGGGCCACAGTGAGTGAGACCGAGTTTCTATCCTCATGGAACTCCCAGCCCAGGGAGGAAGGAGATGAATGAGTAAATGGTGCAGGCAGAGTAGAGCCAGGATGTCATGGACACCCCGAGAGGCCCCTCCTCATGCCAGGAGGGGGCAGGCCTTCCTCTAGGAGTCCGCGCCTGCTCAGCCCTGAAGAGTGAGTCAGAACCAAGCAGGGTGGGACGGCTGTTCTGCACAATGGGTCAACCTGGGCAGGAGCCAGGAGGCAAGAGCAAGGGTGACCTGTGGGCCAGCTGCGTGGCTTCAAGTTGCAAGAAGCCTGCTTTACACAATAAAGGGGATTTATTATCTCATGTCACTGAAGGGTCAAAGTGTAGGGAGGGCTGCAGGCGCAGCTAGATCAGGGATTTACCACCACCTGTCTGGTCATGTCCAGCAAGCCCCGTTTCCACGACCAAGCAAAATGACCAGCATGACCCTGACTTCCACAGCAAACTGACCAGAGCAAGAGAAAGATTCTTCCCTTGGTACAGAAGTCCGGGCTTCCACTCTGATTGGGTGGAATGAGGGCACATTCTCACCCCTGGCCCAACTTCATGGTAAGAGGGATGGGAACCCTCTTCCGGCCAGGTTACAGTAGAGAGAGCCCGCCTTTGGAGGTAAATCCAGCTCAAACTGCGGTGCTGCTTCTTGATGGGGTAGAGGTGGATGGCTGGGAGGGAGGACTACGATCGGCATCAAGTTCTGAATACAAGCCAGATTGTCAGGAAAAGTCGAAAATGGGGGCAAATCAGAATGGTCCTGCCGTCCTGCCAACTGTGCCTCAAAAGGGAGTCACTGTTCCTTCCAGTGTCTCTTTCCTGGGAAAAAATATATCCTGCTGGTTGGGATCTACAGGTCAAGGATGGGGGAGAACGCATCAGACAAGTAGAGAGGGGCACACAGTCCAAGCAAAGACCAAAGGGACTCATTCATGGTCAAGGGCAGTGGTGTGAGCACGGCGCCCCCTGCAGAAGCTGAGGGACGTCGGTGAAGTCTGGGGACTTGGGTGCGGAGCATCTCGGGAGTCCCCGTTTGCTTTCTTTGATTACGAATACTCCCCTTCCTTTATACCCCTCCAACTACGGTCGTGTGAAGACCAGTTAGCATACAGGAGGCCACCTCCCCGGCAGGGCCCCCATCCCTCCGTTTCTGATGCCCCAACCCCTCCAGGGTCAGGGGATCAGAGGATTGTGTGTGTGGATTCAGACCTGCTTCTTCATTCCCCAATAACCTTGGGAAAGTCATTAAATCCCTCCGAATCTCAGTTTATTCTTCCAAGGACAACATGGGAGCCCCTATCTAGCTGGCAGTAGACTTGGAAGATTATCTGAGCAAATAGGTTTGTGTGAAGAATGTGCCATCTTGTCTGGCTTGTTAGTGGAGCATCCAAGAATATTCATTTGTCGAAAAAGGAAAATTAAGGTTTAGCAATTGCCCGGCAGATCCCAGAGGCTCGGCAGCCATCATTTTATCTTGTCTTCATAACCATTCTGTAAGTGGAAGTGGTATTACCCCATTTACTGCAGAGGAAGCTGGGGGCCAGGAAGGCTGACTCACTTTCCCAAGGCCATGCAGCTGGTAAACCAGAACTTGAACTTGGGCCACCTAAGGCCCGCTCTGTGGGACTGACTCTGTGAGGGAGCCTGAATGCCAAGGTATGCCGAAGCCGGGACAAGCTGCTGAGCGCTCCCTTTTATGTTGTTGAAATTAGAATCGAAAAAGATGGAAGGAAGGAGGAAGTGTGAACACAGCCGCCGCTGTATCGGTGTCAGTGACTCAGTTCCTGAACTTGGATTGCGTGCTTAAACGTACTAGGAAAGCAGGGCGGGACCCCCCCTGTGTCCCTCGCCACCCTTGCAGAATAGGCTTTGAAGTCCCAGTGTCCGTGCCCACACCCAGGCTCAGCGGGTACAATGACCACTCATAGTCACCTGCCACATCGGCTTGGCAACACAGCCGAAGATAATGGAATTCATCCTGGAGGGGACAGAGACATCTGTGGGGACAGAGACATTACTTTTTAATAACCCGGTAATAGAATTTCATGCTGTTTTCTTCCTCCTTTTCTGTGCAGATGACAGACGACCCTCGGTGCCTCCCTCAAGCCCACGGCCAGCCCACCACGTCTCTGGGGGCTGGTGAGAGAGTTCTAATTAAGGACCATCACACACCAACCTCTCCGGAGGACAGCGACAGAGACAGCTTCCTTCTGTCCTGCGCCGTGAGCCTTCCCTCCAGGTCCTCACCCACCGGGGGCCCGACACTGTCACGAAGACTAATTGCCCCTCAACCCCTTGGATGGCAAAGGAAATCACTGGTATTAAGTTGGATCAGCGCGGCATCGGGAGACGGTATCGGCGGTTTAAGCGTTGCTGACGAGATAGGCCGCTTTATTTCTGGAAGAGACAGATTTTGTGCAAGAAGAGCCATCCCACCCTGAATGGTCCACGTCGCCTTTGAGTGTCACAGTGTGATGTCCGGTGCACCGGGGTGACTTGTCAACCAGGGGAAGGGCCGGCGGCCGGAGCGGGCCTTGAGACGCTGCCAGGAATCCCGACCTTGCCTGGGGACCGAACCTCCATCTCTGGGATTTTTCTTCCAAGTGCCTCCTCGGTGAGGCGTGACCTCCTGCCGCCCATCCCTGGGAGGCCTCAGGACAGCAGCAATGGCGACCATGAGGAGAAGGACCCTCAAAGTACTCACCTTCCTCGTCCTCTTCATCTTCCTCACCTCCTTCCTCCTGAATTATGCCCACATTGTGGTGGCCACCACCTGGTTCCCCAGGCAGATGGTCCTTGAGCTCTCGGAGAACTTCAAGCGGCTGGTGGCCTACTCCCACAGGCCCTGCTCGTGCGCCCAGTGCCTCAGCGAGCGGGGGGTCTCGCCCTGGTTCGACGAGAGGGTCAACTGGTCCGTGCAGCCGCTGCTGACGGCACAGAACGCGCTCTTGGGGGACGACACCTACCGCTGGTGGCTGGTGAGCGCTGGGGCGTGTGGGCACGTCCCGGGGGCCCCAATGGCGTTTTGCAGGAACCCCAGTATCAGTCGTTCACTCGGAACCTGCTCCTTGAGGGTCTTCTCTGTATAAGTCAGAGCAGAGGTTCTGCCAGGACACCCTGGAGTGAGCACTTCACAATGCTGGGGTGCACGGGGGCCCTTGCCGGCAGGAACCTCGGCCGCGGCCACTACCCCAGCGGTTTGCGGAGTGTGATGCCCACTCCAGCAGTGGCAGCCCCCTGGCCTGGGAGCCTGTGGGACACGCAGGGTGTGGGGCCCCTCCCAGCCCCACCGAGTCAGGATTGGCACAGTAGGGGGGTCCTGGGTGGCGGCCCAGCCAGGCTTGGAGCTGCCCCAGCAGATCTTCCCAGGAGCAGGAGTTTTATCCTGGATTTTTCTTTTCCTCTTATTGTGATACCGTAGTATTTATCATCTTACCCATTTGTAAGGGCACATTTCCGTGGCATTAAATACGTTCACTGTGTCGGGTAGCCATCACCACCATCTGTACCCAGCACTCTGTCATCATGCTCCCGACATCCTGTCCCTAATGCCCCTCCCCTCCCCCAGCCCCTGGCAGTCACCATTCTACTTCCTGGCTGTGAACTTGACTCCTCTAGGAACCTTATATAAGCAGGAGCATGCGGTCTCTGTCCTTCTGTCCTTCTGCACTAAGCGTGTTTTCAAGGTCTACTCACACCGCAGCACGTATCACAGTTTCCTCCTTTTTATGGCTGAATGATGTCCCAGTGCATGTGTGCTCCGCAGTTTTAAGTCCGTTCGTCTGTCCCTGGACAAGTGGCGGAGCCCCCGCCTCCCCCCATCCCCAGCCCCAACCCCGGCCAGAGGCAGCACAGCCGGCTGATCTGTCCCCTTCTGTCCTCTGCCCACAGAGGCTCCAGCGGGAGAGACAACCCAGTGACTTGAATGACACCATCAAGGAGCTTTTCCAAGTGGTGCCTGGGAACGTGGACCCCCTGCTGGAGAAGAAGACGAGGGGCTGCAGGCGCTGTGCCGTTGTGGGCAACTCGGGCAACCTGCGGGGGTCCTCGTACGGGCCTCAGATAGACGGCCACGACTTCGTGCTGAGGTGCGTGCCGTGCCAGGCCCGGGGCCCCTGGGAGCTGAAGGGGCCTCTTGGCTCAGGTCGGGAGGACGAGGTCCCAGCCCTGGTATACCCAGACTCCGCCCGGGGGGCTCCGGGCCCCTCAGGGCCCCCTCTGGGCCTCAGGTTCCCCGTCTGTGCACGACAGGACAAGGCCCAGTGGGCTGGGGCCTGGCCCCAAGTGTCGTGGCGTGACGGCAAGGTTAATTTGGGGACTCTCATTTCATCTGGACAATTGTTCCCATTTTGCAATCTAGGCCATAATATAACTGTAGACTTGTCATGGAAAATATATGTTCCTGCCACCAAGCAAAATAGATATTCCAGGAAGCTGCCCCACGTGTCTTCTGGTGTTCTTGTAATCGCTGTTCACGGGACCCAGAGGCACCAGGGCCCCAAAGGGAGGAATGGAGCAGCGGTGGGGCTGGCGATCTCCAGGCACCTTCTAGAATCTTCCCGTTTCTGGAATCTCTGACTTTTTGTCCTTAGACCACTCACCTGGCCTCTCGGAGCCTCAGCAAACACCTGGAGTTCCATGGGGCCCCCCATGGTGAGGGGACAGAGTCAGGTTCAGGGTCAGACAGAGCCGCATTCAAGGCTGCCGCTTGGTAGCTGTGTGTCCTGGGACATATTCTTTGTGCTCAGATTTCTTTGATGGGAAAATGCCCGCCGGACACGGTATCATTCAGTTTAATGAGGTGTCACTTGGCCGTGGTATGACGAAGCTCACTTGAGGTCGTAGAAAAGGGAAAAACAGAACCAGTCTTTGGAGCTGTGTGCTGACTGTCTCCATTGTACAGATGAGGGACTCGGCGGAAGGAGGACGCAGGCCTGAGGTCCCAGCTGAGCCCTAGAACCGGTGACCACGTGATTCAATGCGTGTTCTCCTCCTCCTCCTCCTCCCAGGATGAACAAGGCCCCCACCGCGGGCTTTGAGGACGACGTGGGGAGCAAGACCACCCACCATCTCGTGTACCCCGAGAGCTTCAGGGAGCTGGCAGAGAACGTCAACATGGTCCTCGTTCCCTTCAAGACCCTCGACCTGGAGTGGGTGATCAGTGCCACTACCACAGGCACCATATCCCAGTAAGTCCCCCCAGGGCGTCTGGATGGACGGCCCCCGGCCCGGGCCCTCACTGCCCCTCCTCCCCTGGGGGCACCTCCGCGACCCCCTCCATGCCATTCCCAGCCCCACGGCCCAGCTCACGCTGTTCCTGCCCCTCCCCGCACACTTCCTCCCGGAGGCCCCAGCCCCACAGCCCACAGGCCCCCTCTGGCTCTCCACTGTCCCCGGTCCCTCACCTCCCATCACGGCTAACACACACACGCCCTGGGCTCTGGCCGTTTTCCTCCTCGTGAGCCCCAAGTGGACCACCAGGCTGTGCGTCCCAGAAAGCCAGCAAGTCCTGGGGAAGGGCCCGCTGGAAAGGGCTCAGCACATCTTAGTTCCAACCCCTATCTCTGCGGTGCCATCTGCTTCTCAAACTAAAAATGGCCCTGGATGGGGTGGGGGGCGGGGGGGAGACGGGGTGCTGAGCATGTCAGCTCCAGCGTGAGTCACCCATCGTGTGCTGCTCACGTCTTCCAGACCCCCGCTTGGTGCTGGGCACGCGCTGCGTGCTGTCTGATCAAATTGTCCCAGAGGTCATTGTCATGCCTGCCTTCTGCCGGGGGGACCGCAAGGTCAGGCTAGACACAGCCAGGCCCACACCTGGTCTGCTTCCTAAGGCTGCACTGTTCCCCAAGAGAAGTGGCCACAGTGACCAGATGGCCCAGTGAGGGCCGGGGGGCAGGACACGGGAGGGGGCTGGTGGCCCGGGCTCAACGGCCCTGACCTCCCACCTGGTCCCAAGGGCTTGGAGTGTAAGTTACACCTGAGTTAGATCCCAAGTGAAGGCAGGTGGCCTTTATTGGGAGAAGCCCAGGCCTTTGAGGCAGTGTGGGCCTCATCTGCCCGTGTCCCAACAGTAGGTGTGGGTGCTCTGGCCTTCACGGGCTCCTTGAGGCCCTGAGGGGGGCTTGGGGCAAGTGCCCCTTAACTTTTCCGGGAGAAGTCACGTAGAACAGCAGAAGGTCCTCGACTGAGCCGAGATCACCCCCTGGTGTCTCTAACAGGCCACTGCATGGCTGCGGCCGGGGAGGCGGCGTCCCGGAGAATTAAAATGTCTCCCCAGCCTGGCCCTGCTCCCCTCTCCAGTCACCCCCAGAGCTGTCTGCAGGCAGCCCGGCCCGCTCCCCACGTTGACCGTCTGCTCCTTCTCCTCCCGCAGCACCTATGTGCCCGTCCCCGCGAAGATCAAAGTGAAGAAGGACAAGGTGGGTGGCTGCCCAGGCCGCGTGTGCCCTGAGCTCCGCTCCTCTGTGAGAGCGCCGTCCCCCTATGCCAGCCTCGGCAAGGCTGCCAGAGCCCCTGGGCGTGGCTGGTGGGGGCCCCTGCTGGAGGGACCGGCCCAGGAGAAGTTTTGCCAAGTGGAGGGACCGGACCAGCAGCCTCACCTGGGAGAGCGTCCCGGGGGCAGATCCTCAGGCTCACCCAGGCCTCCCTGGGATTTTAGAAGGTTCCCAGGGGTGCCAGGGAGGCTGCAGCTTGAGACCCACGGCTCTATGTGGAGACCTCCCCTGGGTCTCCCTCTTCTCCTGGCGTGGGGCTGGCCAAAGCCTGGGCAGCGGGACGGAGGAAGGGAAGTGGCCACCGGCTCCTTTGCACAGGCGCTCTTATTTAGAAGGGGAGGTCGGGGCCAGAGAGGGCAGGCAAGGTGTCCGGGAGCCATAGCTGGTTTGTGATAATGCTGGAGCGGAAGTCCTCTCTGCCTCCAGCACTCCTTTCATGTGGGGCCGGGAAGAAGCCATACGTGACCCTGTGGGGCACCCTGGGGGCAGGGAGGGACTCCCAGAGAGGGGACGGCAGGCAGAGGGGCCCCTTCGGGCCTCCCCGGGGCTGCATCGGGCTTCCTGCACGCACACACCCTCTGCTGCCTGACAAGTCCCCTCACGGTCCTCAGGGCAGCTGTGGGGGCTGGGACTGAGGCCACACCCAGTACCAGGACACCCCCAGCTCGGCCACCGCTGGCTGAGCGGCACGGTGGCATCCAGCAGGTCACTAAGCCTCCCTGAGCCACGGGAGGAGAGGGAAAGCTCACGCAGAGGGTCATTTCAGCGACCGGAGGCCATTCGGGCCCAGGCCAAGTGGGGCGGGTGGCTCACCGCGGGAGGTTCCCTGCAGCGCCGTGGGAGTGCACGTGTCCCCTTACACCTCCTGCCGTTCCCTGGGCCCTCCTCCTGCGGCCTCACTGTCTCACCCAGTCCCTGTCCCCATTGGGTTGTCATGAGATGTCAGCAGCTCGGCAGGCCTTCCACCGCCTTTCTCCACATTATTTTCTCCACGGTCCCATAGTCCTTGTCTAGCATCTCTGTCTCCCGACTAGAACGCAGACCCCATGTGCGCTGGGACATTCATTCCCATCACACGCGCGTCCCTCACAGCCACAGCAGTGTCCCGGCCGTCTCTCTAAGGCAGGTGTGCTCCCCCACAGATCCTGATATACCACCCGGCCTTCATCAAATACGTCTTCGACAGCTGGCTGCAGGGCCACGGGCGGTACCCGTCCACCGGCATCCTCTCGGTCATCTTCTCCCTGCACGTCTGTGACGAGGTACGTCGCCCTCCCCGCGCCGGGGACCGGGGCTCCTCCTGCCCTGCTCCCGAGAGAGGCGGTGAGGCTGACCTTGGCCCTGACCCGAGGCCCCAGTGGGCCTGGCCGTGCCTCCCTGGTGGGGTGCTGGAGGGAGAACCCTCTCGGGAGCGAGTTCTGGCTCCGTCTGCGTGAGCTCCCCAGCAGAGCCAGGGCCAGTGGGAGGAAGCGCACACTTGGGGACAAGCAAAGCAGGGACGGCCACAGGAGATGGTGTAAGTCTGCTGCTCCGACCTCGGGGCTGAACCCCAGCCCCCTTTCACCGGCATTTCTGAGAGTGGGGACCAGGCACCCAGGGCTTCCAGTGTCCCCCACAGTTGACAACCAGGGATCTGGGAACATGTGTATCCCCATCATGGATGTGCCTCGACATCCCCCAGGCAGTGCTCACCCTGGGCAGAGGAGTAGGACGGGGACACAGCACCCCACTTCCTTCTTGGGCCTGGGTTCAGGCAGGACACCGAGACGTCCCTTCTTGTCACATAGAGCCTGTCCCCGCCCCCAGCCTGCCTAGCTCCTGGTTGAAAACCCCAGGGAGGGGTGGAGGGCTTGAGGCACGTCCGCCACCGCTGCCTCCCTTGCCTGTCACCGTCCTCGTCCCTTTAGCCGGAAACCTGGGCGTCCCTCCCAGAAGCCACATCTCCCTTGCCTTCCACCCCCGCCTTCCCCCACCACATCCAGCCAGCTGGTCACAGACCCCACGGGGTCAGAGCTGCTACTGCCCTCTCTTTCCAGAGCGCTCCTATCCACTCCGGCACTGACCAAAAAAGCGTCCCTTGCCACAGAGCTGTCCCCTGCCCCCAGTCTGTCCCCACCCCTCAAATCTGCCATCCACGCTGCAGCTCAGAAAGTGTTCCTCTCCCTGGGAGCCCCTCGCCATGTCCCTCCCCGACCATCTTCAACTCATTTTCCAAGACCCAACCCCAATGTCACCTGCTCCCTCTTCTGTGCTGCCCGAGTCCCGACACTCGCCCCTGTCCCTCCAGGGCCACTGAGCTGGTGCCTTCTGACACCGACCTTGACTTTGACTTAACTCACTCTTGTGACACCAAGCCGCTGGGGGTTTTAGGAACCTAGAGAAGGTTTCTGCAATCCTTGGAAACGCTGTGCGCAGATTTGGGGGTGCCTGCACGCTTCCTTTCTCAGGGGCTCTACCTGCTGCCCGCCGTCCGCGTCTCACCTTTGCTCGGCCCCGCAGGTGGACCTGTACGGCTTCGGGGCGGACAGCAGAGGGAACTGGCACCATTACTGGGAGAACAACCCCTCGGCCGGGGCTTTCCGCAAGACCGGGGTGCACGACGGGGACTTCGAGTCCGTCGTGGTGGCCACCTTGGCGTCCATCAACAAAGTCCGGATCTTCAAGGGGAGATGATGCTGTGGAGGGGTGCAGATGGGTACCCCAAAGCACGCTGCCTCTCACGTCAGCCCCAGCTTCTC